>NC_090931.1:1007796196-1008099226 GCF_040938575.1 Ambystoma mexicanum | reverse complement strand
ATGCTTTGTAAATCAGGTCCTTCTTTTACAAATCAATGGGCAAGGTAATGTATTTCCAAACAGACACATGCTGTGTTCTTGAACTGGATGACATATTTGAAATATGCATTCTATGATTAATAAATAGTCATTTTGAGGCGATAATCACTGCTGTTGGTTGCACGTGGTGGTAATTACCCACAGTCTGACAGTCCTGAGCACACTGAGAGCCTTTAATGAAACTTAAGAGCTGTTACCGCCAGGCAAGGAGCTGTTACCACCAAGTAAATGAGATGTTACCACCAGGCAAGGGGTTCACAGCAAGGAAGCTGCAGCCACGACGCTCGACTCTACTGCAGGACCTGCCAGTGACAATATCCCTCCATTTTGAAACTGACTTTGACATGGATTAACAAAGATTGACATGGAATCGGGAGGATTGTAAACACCTTTCCTCTTTCCTCAATGCTTTAAACGATACAGGTAATGCTATCTAGGTCAACAGTGGGAGCACAAGGGGCTGTTTCCTTTACAGATATAATTGGGCACTCGATAATGTCGATTATGAATGTCAGGCATCAGATGTGGTCAGGCTTACGAGAGCAAAATAAAAACAACCACTGATGCAGTGCATCGAAGCACAATCACTCAACAAGTATTAAAAACAAGATGGACACTGGTAGCTGCAAATATTGATTACATCTCACAGGGTTCATTTTACCGTCACACACTTCACTGATTTGCCAGAGTCCAGGAGCTGAGAGCAGAGAGGTAACAACCCCCTCTACCATAAGATTTACCAAAACTTAAAAAGTACTCAAGGCAAATTGAACAAATGAGGTGACACTTCAGTGTCCAATTTGGCAGAGTTCATATATGAAGTCTAAGTGAGATTTAGTGTTATGGATTTCAAACATGTCCTCATACGTAGACATCAAGCACAAATAATAACATCTCAGCACATCTCTCAGCCAAAGTGTTTGGCCAAAGGGGTATACCTGGACTGAATATAGAGGGGGAAATACAGTGAAATGCTAGCTCTGTCATGTTACATGCACATAACTGGTTAGCTCATAGGTAATGCACACACATATAGAAGTCCAAAGCAATACGTCTGCTTACTTGAGTTCTTGAAGACAGGACAAGAGAGCTGATGTTGTTAAAGTAGAGGCGCTAATAGAGCAGGCTTAGTGTACAAAGAGGCAGGACCTTGGAAAAAGGGGAGATATCTAAAAACATGTCAGTGGTTTGGTGATGGTGAAGTTGAATTGGGAGTCCACAGGGCAATTGTAGTTTTGCAAAGGTCTTTGTGGCCGGGAAGAATGTAAGGGAAGCATTTTCTGTGTGTAAGGACTATATCAATGTAAGAGCACTAAGTGTGATTGAATACGAAGTGCCATTGTCCTGCAGTGTTTATACAATTATACAGTTAAGTATGATTCCCCTGTGTGTAGACATGTCAAATTAACAGAAACGTATGTGCTTGAGGTTTTTTTTTAACCCTGTAAGTGCCCAGCTATTATACACGTCTAGGCAAAAGGACGAGCATCCTCGTCCAGGGCACTTTAGTGCAGATGATAATTGTTTAGCGGTGATATCACACAGAGCTTAGACCAAATCTTGATAGACAAATTGCCTTTCATTATAAATGTTTCTGAATCTTTCTGGAAAGCGAGTGACGATATTGATAGATAATTAATTAATAGAAAATAACATGTACAATTGCGGGAGGTGCTTGAACCCATTTCCTGGGTCATTGGAAGTTGTGTTTTCCTGTTTTAGTGAAGAATGCATCTCAATTGCTGAGTAGATTAAATGGCAAAGCAAGTTGGAGACTCCCAGATCTTGGGTAGCCACGCACTCGCCGTGGAAGGACGGAGAAAAAACGGCACAGACTGCCCGACATCACAAGAGTGTCTGTGGTGAAGGGGCCCATATGGATAGGGCCAATTCAGAGGCCAGGACGCGATCGCAGAGTGAGGCGTTGCATTATGGGGTGTCACTGAAGGCCCCGTAATAGTGCAGACAGGTGTGGTTCCGACGTAGTCCTCTAGGAGAAGGGCAGGGTGCCACACCTGAGGATGGGGAACGCATACAAGTAGTGAGAATGGCAAGTTAGGCAGCTCGTGCTGTTTCAAGATAAATGCCCAAAAGAAAGAGCAATGCCTACCAGGAATAGAAGTACATGGCAATAGTGAGGAGAGAGACGACTGGGGAGCAGGTGTGCGATCACATGTGGCTGCGGCGTAACATGTCTTTCATGCGAGATGCATATGAACAAGCAGCAATGGATTGCGCAACGAGAATGTCCTCAGAATGTTGCACTAAAGATCAATGGTTTGCATGCATGGCTGCGAGGGTGCAGACCCTCACAGGACATTGCATACGTAGTGGGTACAGTGGGGAGCCCAAAACATGTGTTCTCAGCAATAAGCCCTGCATGGACCGATGTAAGAGATGTGTCAGTTATTCAGCAACACGAGGGAGTGATTTTTTTTTCATTAAACTTTCAAATACAACAAAAAACCTGTTGCCACTTTCATTATCCATATCTTGAGGGTACGGTTAAATAAGTGGTATGGGAGGATATAATATAGCAGTCAAAATTCCAAATAGACTATGTGCTAACATTAATAACACACACAAACGATAGGCGGCTGCAGCTACGAACACACCGCGCTGATAATGCTTAACTTAGATAGATAGATAGACAGACAGACAGACAGACAGACAGACAGACAGACAGACAGATAGATAGATAGATAGATAGATAGATAGATAGATAGATAGATAGGCTGATAGATAGATAAGCAGATGGATGGATAGATAGATAGATAGATAGATAGATAGATAGATAGATAGATAGATAGATAGATAGATAGATAGATAGATAGATATAGGCTGATAGACAGATAGATAGATAGATAGATAGATAGATAGATAGATAGATAGATAGATAGATAGATAGATAGATAGATATAGGCTGATAGACAGATAGATAGATAGATAGATCGATAGATAGATAGATAGATGCTGATAGATAGATAGATAGATAGATAGATAGATAGATAGATAGATAGATAGATAGATAGATAGATAGATAGATGCTGATAGATAGGTAGATAGATAGATAGATAGATAGATAGATAGATAGATAGATGCTGATAGACAGATAGATAGATAGATAGATAGATAGATAGATAGATAGATAGATAGATAGATAGATAGATAGATAGATAGATAGATAGATAGATATAAGCTGATAGGTAGATAGATAGATAGATAGATAGATAGATAGATAGATAGATAGATAGATAGATAGATAGATAGAGTGACATATATAGAGATTGCTTTGGAAGATGAAGTTTGCTTAAATGTGTCTTACCTTCATTGGAGGATATTTGTGATATGGAGCAGACCCTGTTGCTAATTCTATTGCAGTGATTCCAAAACTCCAGATATCTGCTTTGAAGTCATAACCCCTCACCTATAATTACAAGAGCCTTCATGAAAATATGCAGCAGGTGAAAATGCAACACAACTATGTCAACCAGTCTAACTTACCTGGAGCACTAAAATATGCGTTGCAAGAGGCGGTTCGTACATTGCATTCATCAACTCAAACATCAGGTGAAAGAAAAAAAAGGAATTGCTGGCGGATATCATGTAAAATGGAGTCATGGTTCATGGTAACAATAGTAACAAATATATTAATAGAAATAAAGCCTATTTCAAACAGGATATTGATACAACATATATTTAGAAATATTAGCTTGATATATACATCATCAGAATTCACAGAAACATGTTTGACTTGTCCTTCCTGCAGGTTTTAGAAAATGTTTAACCAAATAAGTCTGAATTATTGATCCAATCCCAAGCACACAACAATCTTTCCTTTGAAATCCCTGATTGAAAAAGACTGGACAAGTGGAAGGATTGGCATATAATTGCACATTAATCATGGGTTGCCAGCACATGAGATGTTAACACTTTAATTGTATGCATTTAAAAAAGCAATTCCACACTTTCAAAATAATAATGAAGGACATTTTATGAACCACGAACAAAATAACTAAGCACATGTTTTGTTAAATGTAACAGATGGGATAAAGGATTCACAGAGTACCACTGAAACTTGAACACTCTTTATTAATACAGTCCAAGGGATGGACTTTTTTTTGGCGCACAGATGGTTAAGCATACAATAGGAAGGTAGTTCGGTAGGGTGCGCTGGCTGGAAAGGGAGGTTGGGGAGGAGGCGCTAGAGCACTCCCTCTATCGGTCTGAACTCCCCTGATATTCTGGATTTGGCCCTAAGCCCCACTGTCTGTCTGCTACCTTGCTGGATGTCTAGCTCTGCCACTGACTGACTACCTGACTCTACACTACCAAAGATGTTAGCCCTAGAGCGTGCTGTAAATGTGCCTTCTGACCTTATGACCTTGTGACCCTTACCTTTTCACTACTCCACTCCTTCCCCTACTTGCCTACGTCCTATCAACTCCACCCACCTTTTCTGCTCCCATGTCTCTCCTCTATGCCACTACTTTTTCTCCCTACCGCTTCTCTGTACCTTCTCCACACTACTACCAATCTTTCTGCTCTACAACTACTTCCTGTACTACTACTAATGATATCTCTCTCACTACGACCTTTCTCTGTCTACTACTGCTGTCTCTACTAATACTTTCTCTCTACTACTACACTCACTCTCTACTATTACTATGTCTACTACTGTCTCTCTACTACCACTGTCTCTCCTCTCGATCACAGTCAGAAATACGATGCCCTGCTCACCCTCCACTACACCCACTCTCACTACTCTCACACCCTCCCCACTGCTCTATTACACTCTTCTCGCACCACACTTATTTACCCATCATTACTATCCCCACTTTCTCCTAACACTCACTCCCTCTCATGCGACCCACTACTCTACTGCTATCTCCAACACTATCTTCTGTCTTTCATGCTCGCTCTCACCTCCAAATCGCGCCCTCCCCACTTCCTATACTACAATAGACTACACTACATAGCACGATACTGCTCTCTCTGAAATACCGGGTCTTTCCATAGCTCCACCACCAACTTTTCAACATTTCGCTCTGCCATCCTTCCTCAGCCTGGTCTCTGTCCCCCTCCAGCTCCACCTGTAACCTCATCAATAAAGCCCACACTTTGCTTTCCTGCTACCTGTTATCATACTGCAGCACTGTCTCTGCAGTACTTTTCTCACCTCCTCATTGGTTGTCACACTCACCTGATCTCCTGCACCAATCAATGCCTAGCTTTCCACCAGGAGTATGGCTATCCGCTTAAAAAAAATCTCTAGACCCCCATACCTCCTTTTGCAGCACAGTTTTGGTAAAATGTCTGTTATTCAATCGTGCTGTGGGCTGGAAATTAGATTATCTGATTTCCAGGTGAGATTTCCGCTACCCGGAGTTGCTGGTTACTGTTGGGTTGTAGTGGTTGTTCATAGTGCACCAGGGTTGTCATTTTCTTCGTTCTCTATCATTTGGATCCATTTCAGGTTTTCTAGGCTGCTCGCAAGGGAATTCTGAGAGTTGCATTTCTGAAAAAACTAAACGAGAACTGTGGCCAGCAACTGAAATGAGAGGTACTGGGAGACAATGAGTGGCATAAGGGCTTACATGCTCAGCATATGGGGATGGGGGGTTCCAGAGCCCCCAACTCCCACTTCAAACACCTGAGGCAGGGCTTGTTCTGAGTTTTGTTCAGGTGAGCCTTCTGCTCCAGGTTGTGAAGGGTCACTCTCAACCACACCCTAACCATGTCACATACATTTGGTACTCTCTAAAAAGGTTAATTCCTAGCGTATCAAGTTCTATCAGCAATGCAGCATATTGTTCCCTGGTAACTGAGGAGCAAAAGCCAAAGGACATAGGTTTTACTTCATGATTATATTATTATTTAATATAAGGGTGTTTACTGAGCAAGGGCCTAGCTCCGAGAAGCAACACATCGCTTTACAATCGTAGAGGGAAGAACATGTTCTCTTAATGTTCTTGCCCCTGTTATGAGGATCCGCTTGAAGCCCAATGCCAAGTGAAACGCCTGGTCTCCCATCTCACCCTCTCTACCCATCAGGCCAAGCCGACTCCAGCACTGCCACCTACCTTCTCGGTCATCCGAACCATGAAGTGTGAGTCAGTTGAGGCTTTCGCTTCCACTTTCTCACCCTCCTTCCCCCTTTGGCTGACTCACACCCTGACACAGCCCTTTCCATGCTGCGCTATGCTATAGCTGATACTCTTGATGTTGTTGCCCCTGTTATGAGGAGTCGCTTGAAGCCCAAAGCAAGTGCAGCTCCTGGTACGGCTCAGACTTCGTCATCCTTAAACGCAAGTGCAGGGTGGCTGAGAGGAAATGGTGTGCTTCCGGTACATCCTCTGACAAACTGGCCTGCCACCTGCTCCAAAGGCAATACCGGTTTTCTGTTCGCACCGAGAAGAGAGCCCATATTCAAGCCTGCGTCTCTGCGGCATCAAACAACTCGGCTGAACTCTTTAAAATCTGCAAGGAACTGGCCAATCCTGCTGCAGTCTCTACCTCTCTTGTCCCCTCCCAGGCCCTCTGCACAGCCCTGGCTTCTTATTTCATCTCTAAAACTTAGGACATCCTGTCCTCTCTCTCTTCCTCTCCCTCTCCCCCCTCCACTACCCGGTCTTCCTCTGGCCTCACTTTGGCCGCCTCACCTCCCTCCTTCTCTGCCTTTCCCCCGTTCTCCCCAGACAAGGTTTCTAGACAAACCTGATCTATGAAATTTTTGTCAAAACAGGTTCTCCCCTTTTCCTCCAAAACCATCAAGGACCACATCGACACTCTGGTTCCTCACTGGCTAACTTCTGCAAGCAATCCTTCACCACTGGAGTCTTCCCTTCCCCCCCGAAGCACTCTCTTGTGCACCCTCTTCTTAAGAAACCCTTAGCCGATCACTCCTGCCCGGCTAACTACCACCCAATCTCCATCTCTCCTTTCCTGGGAAAACTCCTAGAAAAGCTAGCCATCTCCCAGCTTAATCTTCACATTGAATCTGTTGGTTGTCTCCATGACCACCAGTCTGGATTCAGAGCTGCCAGAAGCACAGAAACCGCTCTCCTGAACGTCTGTGAAGACCTGCTCTCAAACCTCGATTCCAATACCCCCTGTGTCCTCCTCTTACTTAATCTCTCTTCTGCCTTTGACACAGTTAACCTTGCCATCCTGCTCAATTCTCAATGTGAAAACCTGGGAATAACCTGTCAGGCCTTGGCTTGGCTGACCTCCTTCCTCTCCGATCAACTCTCCCAGGTCCACCTTGGGTCCTTCCTCTCCTCTATCTCTCTCTCTACCTGCCCAGGGGTCTAACCTCTCTCTCTGGCTGTTCAATGAATACCTGGCACTTCTCATCCACCGCATTGCAACTCTCTGCCCCAACTTTCAGTGCTATGCGGATGACACTCAGCTCATTTTCAGGCTCCCTTCTGCCACCCTTTCTACTTCTCTCATTTCTGTCTGTCTGCTATCCAGGAGTGGTGTTCCACCAATGATCTCTGCCTTAATGCCAGTAAGACTGAGATTCTCGTCATCAGCACACCTGCTCCCTCCTTTCCTGTCACTGTCTGGCCAGCCTCTCTTGGCCCTCTCCCTGCTCTCACCTTTAAGGTTAAAAACCTCAGGGTCATCTTTGACTCCACACTCTCCTTCTCTCCTCACATCTCTGATGTCTCTAAGAAGTCACACTACCAGCTGCACCTCCTCAGAGGTATTCTTCCTTTCCTCTCGTTCCCCCAGAAGCTCACTGTCTCCAGAGCTCTGGTTCTCTCTAGGCTGGACTATTGCAACAGCCCCTTTCTAAATCTTCCTGCCTCTACTCTTCGACCTTTACAACTTATGCAGAACAGGACTGTAAAACTTGTCCATGGCCTCAAACCCAGGGATCGTATCTCTCCAGCTCTGAAATCTCTTCACTGGCTCCCTGTGGCTGCAAGGATCAACTTGAAGACACTCTGCACTGTCCACAAGGCCTTCAGAATCCTGGGGCCTCTATACCTTCAACTCTCTCTTCGTAACTATCTTCCTTCTCAGACTCTTTGCTCATCCGCCTCCAACTCCCGCATGGTCAGTCATGAAGTACGTTTGCAACCATGCACAATGTTACACAAAAATATACTCGTATACACAAAGAACATGGTTACACAGTTCTGAAGATAGAGGACAGATACATATACAAACTGTCAAAAGCTTTCATTATTTTTCTCATTAGCTAAGTGCAGAGACGCTGAGCGCAAGGCAACAAAGAGATGCAGAGCAAACTTGCAGATGCTTATGGTAACTAACCCTATTGAACTACAGGATCACATGAGGAGTCTGGCAGGACCAGATACGACTACCCTATAGGAAACATAGCACAATATAGATGTATAGAAATCATAGTATGAGTATAAAGAGGATCACATAAGGCCACAAGCCGCAGGACGAGAGACGAGGGGAAGCAGAACCAGGCTGCATAGGACACGAAGCCCAGGCCTTACAGCCAAGGTCAGAGACAAGCAGCACATTCCAAACCTAAAACAACAAAGGGTCGGCTGCAGAAAAACAGAATAAATCCTCATAAATTATAGAGCAGAAGAGCTCGATTTCATGGTCCTCTACCATATGATGTGGATGAGCTAGACAATGGTTATTCGCATGCGGTGCAGAGACAAACAGTTCTCAGCACCACAGACATGAAGTGAAACATGAACAAGTTAACAATGTTGCAATGTGGAGAACACTCTCACAGGTAAAAGTGGTACTGTTAACAGATACATTGGGAAAACATAGCGATTCTCATCACCTTGAAGAGGTGCACAGAGCGCTGAGAACAGAGCTGGGTCCTAGGCCTGAGTAGAACAATTCCAGCCAATCAGGGGACAGAAATCCAGGGGTGTATGGCAGAGGGCAAGGGCCAATGGTAATCCTGCGACCCTGCAACACTACAATAGATAGTTTCGTGGGCAAGGGTCAGGCCAGCCACCTGACATGAGGGCCAATTAACTAAGATCCCTAGGGGCAATCTACAATGTATACCACTCTGATGACCCAACCAGGGGAAGGGCCCATGCTGTGACGGCTAAGCTTGTAGTAACCCACAGACTTCTGGTATACAAGACCTCACCAACAAGTTGGTAGCAGAGGGATGGTTTACTACGCCCGTTTGGCATAAGCCATCTCTTCCACCACAGCGCTTGGAGGTCTGCTGGGCACCTCACGGACATTTAGTCCGACGGGGTGTGCACCCCTGTAGAAAAGCTGCCAGGGCCTTTAACAGTTCCTCATGATGACACCAAACGACCTTCGCATCAGCAGGTGCTAATCTCTGTGACCTCCATCAAAATGGGATGTCATAATTCAGCCGTATATAGTGCTCTACTCCCCAAACTTCACCCAGATCCCAGTCACTCATGGAAAATACGTCAGTTTGCAGCAACAACTGGTTTCATAGATGTTCCTTTTCTCATTACGACAGAGGCGAGTCCCCAAAGTAAATTTTCTGGACATCAAATTTAGTATGGGCACTCTGTGCTGCATTAGCCTGGGTCACTGAGTCAGTGAGATAGAAATGCGCAATCTTCAGGCCCCCTGTGATGTGTATGATCTTGTCAGTAATGTTGGTGATAGGGACTCTGATGTTCTTCAGCCCCTTGGCATTGTCACTTACTAGGGTACGCTGCACCAACAGACCTCCAAGCATGCCTCCACACTCGGGAGCCCCATCACCAACCTTTTGTAGCTGTTATGTTCTCATAGGCTTACGCAGCCTGGCACGATCACAGTCTTGCCAGGTGGTATTTTAGCTTGATCATGATTGGTGGTGGTTATTATAATAATAATAATAATAATAATAATAATAATAATAATAATAATAATAATTTGCCACTTATATAGCACTACGAACCCTCAGGTATCTGAGGAGCGATGCTTATTATTACCCACAGTGTGTGGTGCTCATTTATCGACCTCGGAAGGATGAAAGGCTGAGTTTGGCCCCACCGGGATTCAAACCTGCGTTAGCAGGCTCTGCATGGATGTCAAAGCGAGCGCTCTACTCGCTGTGCCACTTGACTGGCTTATGTCTCCCACAGGCCTTTCCGGTCGGTCATGCTTCTCCATTCCCCTCTTAAGAGGATAGGGAATATTCAGCATTCTGGCAAACTGTGGGCTGGCCATCTCTGTATAGAATGTGGCTAACATACCAAACAGTGCAGAGTTGGTGCCCATGACCAATAGCACCTCAGGATTCTGATTCTTCGTGATGAACACAAACACCAAGGTGTTCAATGTGGTGTTCACTCCAGCCACTTCTAGTGTTAGATGGATTTCTACACAGACGTATCCCAGGTGTCTAAATGCAGCATCTTCAATGCCCATCAGATTCAGCCCTTCCAAAGGCTCCAATGGTAGATGAGACATATGCTGGCGATAGTAAGGCTCATACAGAACAGTGACCTTTGAGCCACTGCCCAATAATACTGTGGTTCCTCGCCCTTCAAGGTCAACTGGGACAGTCATGGTGGGCCCAATGTGGCCAGCTGGGATGCCACGGTCCATAGGTACTTGGTTCTGAAGCCTGGAACAGGTCGCTGGCAGCTCAGCATTGGGGTTACAGAGCTCTTGAACCTGACAGAGATGGTCAACTGCTGGACCTACCTGAACCTTAGCTTGATGGCTGAGGGGATTGGGTACAGGATTCAGCATCACTGTCGGATGGTCTGAGCTAGTGTTGGTGAAGCTTACTCTTGCTGGCGAGGTTCTAATCGCTCCTCATCTAGACCCTCCTGAATGTTTCCCAGCAATGCTCTTGCGGGAGTGGGTTTACGAGCTTCAAAACACACCACTGCTCGTGCATAATTTGTGTCACACAGCCAAGTTGAATGATCATCAACTCCACATCGATGGCAAAATCTCCATGGTGGTAAAGGTGCATAATATTGTGAAGAGAATGTTTGGGGCTCTTGTGCCCGTTGATATGCCTGATTATCCCGTTCCTGGGATGGTGGATAGGTGCCTCTACCCCAGTCCTGGTTAGGCACTGGGTTCTCCCTGGCTGCCAACTGAGTTTGGAGTTTTGAGCTTCCTGACCAGCTGCTGTAGCTCTTCAATCTGCCGCTGCTGAGAGGTTGTAGTGTTGGGATCCGGCCTTGTACTGGATGACTCTGCACAAAGATATTGCTGGATTCCTCCTCCAAAGCCCTGATGGACCTTAGCAGTTCTTCATAGGAGGGTGTTTATCCAGCTTCTAAAACATCTCATTTTCAGTAATGGTATAGCTGTTTCCTTAGCCCCTCTGAGTAGTTGCTTCAATCGACAACGGTTCAATATGTAAGTCTCCACCCCTCCTCTTTGATGGGCCATTCATAAAAAATGTGTTCAATCCTTACCAGGTAGTCAGACAGCTCCTCTCCCGGCTTCAAGGTGGTGGCTTGGAACCTCATCATTAGATCCTCTCCTGGCTCAGTAGTTCCAAAAGCTCCATCCAAAGCATCCAAAGCTCCCATCAATTGCTGGGAAGTAAGGCTCGGGCACAAAGCTCAAAGTCACTGTACCGTCTGCAGTACAGTCCCCCTTACGGCCTTTACTACTCACCTTCTCTTCTCCTGATCTGACACCTTCCAGTCTTGCAACATTAGCTTGGTGAGGTCCACCCATAACTCATAGGCCTCCTCTCCATTTCGGACAGGCTTCTCTCCTGAAAATGGTTGCAGTCGGGTGTAGGTTACATGGTCAGGCATGAACAATGGTGTAGGTTGCTGCTCCGTTGCCACTCTAACAGCCTCTGCCACAGTGGCAGCAATGGCTACGGCATCTGTGGTCGATGCATTAGGTTCAGGGTATGGAGGTATTCTGGGCCAGGCTTCTAATGTCCAGATAGGGCAAAAAATCAGGAGCTCCCCACCTCGAAGCTCACAGGGCAGGATTTTACCTGTAAGAGAATTATAACCATAACCCAGCATATAACGTTTGGAGTCCTGACCAGGAATGCACCCCACACTTTTCACCTTTCCAGTGAGGGGTTCCAAAGTGCCAGTCATAGTCAATATTTCATCAGTAGTGATATGTAAGGGGACCTCCTCACTAAGAAACAGACCTCAGGACTGAGCCCTTCCACGTGTACCCAATGTAACACATAGTCATGTGCCATGCGGGCTGTGTGCCAGAAAGTCAATATATTGTAAAGTGTGCTGCCTCGTTAATGTCCCCAGATCTCAGCGGTGCCTCCAAAGTGTAAGGTGTTTCTGCCCTTTATTAGTAATCTATGATGAGCCCCTGTGGGAATGTATGATTGAACAGCAACCTGTAGGTAAACCTGAGAATGGGCACATCCACTTCACCACGCACATGCATGAGTTGTGAATCCAGGGGATATAATGGGACAAGAGCATCACCCATAGACAATGTGGAATGAACATATGTGCCTCCACTGTAGCAAAATGTAGGGCTTGCCCGAGATCCCCTTTGCCTGTGGAAAGAAAACATTACAATGCTGTATATCTTGAATGAAACAAGTTGTAACTCCAGGCTGTGTTGAAAGAACGAAACACACCAAAGAAATGGTCAGCCCATGTGGGCAGTTTTATATTAAATAAATATAATAAATATAGCAACACAACCTCAACAAACTCACTTGGCAAGCCACTTTATGACCTCAGAAACTCCCCATGTCATACACTCCTACATGCCTTGTGTACAAGCAGCTTGTTACCACCACAAACAATTATAACGCCTACTTACATAAACAGCATGGCCCTGTTAACAGACGTCTTAGGTAATATATTTATATATAAACGAGTGATTTCAATACACTAGATCTTTCATTAGCACCCTGACTAAACCAGGGGAGAGGTGAGTCTATCCTTAGCGGGATAACCATTCTAAAGCCCCTCTGCACTTTCCTAATTCTGTGATACGTGTGGCAATATTTGAATTTGAACTTCTATCACTTGCTTTTATTACTGTAAAATCGTCAACTTAATTTTGTTACTAGGATGCCGTCGGTCGGCTAGTCCCGTTTCTTTATCCTACGGGGGCCTTACCTGCCTCACTTTCACCCTGCTCGGCAAACATATGTGCCGGAGCGTTCAGCCGCATCCTAGGAGAGAGGTGAGGCTATCCTTAACGGGATAACCATTTTAAAGCCCCTCTGCAGTTTGCTATTTCTGTGCTACGTGTGGCAATATTTGAATTTTAACTTGTATCACTTGCTTTTATTACTGTGAGATCGTCCACTTAATTTTGTTACTAGCATGCCGTTGGTCGGCTAGTCCTGTTTCTTTATCCTACGGGGGTGTTACCTGGCCTCAATTTCATCCCGCTCTGCAAACATATGTGCTGGAGCATTTGCCCGTGCAGTGGACGGTGCAGCAGGCGCTCCATCAGCGCGCCAAAGGCGCGCTTAAGGCAAGCCCATCTGTGCCCGTCCGTGCTTAGGCCAGGCTGGATGGGTCTTGTTGTGTATTTTGTGGAGATTTGGGGCCTGACGGTATTTTATTACCGCCGAAAAATAACTTAGCAATAATCACTCCTTGTATTCAGATTGGGCCATGTGCAACAATAATACAGTGGACATGCATTATTTCAGCACCCAGACATGCATATTTGGTATGCCTGGTTGGTATGTGTGGTTGGTGGTATTTTGGTGAGCATAATTCCCTTGTTTTATTTGTGGCCCCAATGTCCAGAATCCCTTATCTTTGCTTAGATTTTTCGTGTAATCACTAGAGAGACCTCAGACCTACATTTCAGGAATACCACATTTTCAGTGTTAGTGTTAGTGTGCCACCATGGGCGATCTCACTGACTTATTTACGACAGAGAGCTATATGTGGTAATTTTGTGGTAATTTCCACTACCTTATATACGGTAGAGAACTATGTCCAGAGAGTCCCTCTTCCCGTTGGCTCATGTACCTCCAACGAGCTATGCTACAAACAATCACTCTCAACTGTCCATACTGAATATGATCATGCACACATCTGTCTTAAAATGACAATTGCACTGTTTAAAAATCTCCCCTCATCATCAGCACTGTATTGGTAAATATAAAACACACCACCCGTCTGCTTTCAAATATTTTTCTGTATTATAAAAGTTGCATTTAAACACGATCTCACTCTTTACAGAAATAAATAAAATAGCACAGTAACAGCATTGTCTGTGATACACTGAAAAGAGAGTGGCGGAGAAAAGAACTCGATTTGCAACATTAACATGTGATTAAGGCACAGGAATCTCCTTTCCTACACTGACTGAATATTCTCGTACACACTCAGCTCCCACACTTATGTAATGACCTTATCTGTTCAGCCCGAGTTTTCTTCAGCTGTTCTCTTTCTGAATGTGGCTCCCTTGAAGATTACCCCCAGTGAAACGAGCGCCTTTCGTTTTCAAACCGGGGTCATTGCCTGGAACTCTCAGCTTTTTCAGCAGAAATGCTCCAACCAGGAAAAAACAGATCCTTCTCCCAGCTCTCCAAATCTCCACTGTCCTCCCTCTCTCTTCAAACTCCCCCCAGCAAAACCCTAATCACTGCCTCTAGCATGATACTTGCTACGACGCTGCTCCAATCAGAATCAATCATGCCATCTCCTCCCTCTCTACACAATGGCTCATTTTTATAGTAATACTTTGTAACCAACTCATTTCCTGTTCTTTCGAGCCCTTTTGCTTCCTGTAGTTATGTGGACAGAGCAGCAGAGAAAACAAAAAAAAAATGAATGTGCGTTTAAAAGTTCACTTTCAGAGTAGGCCTATTTCTGCAGTGGAGACACATTTTTATTAGTGGATTATGTTAACTTCAGTTTCATTAGTCAGGTTAGTTATGAGTAATGTTAGTTATTAATTTTCAAATGTGTCTCTTGCACCATAGGCATTTCAGGTGAAAAATAGTGTGCATTTTTGAATGTGCATGTGTGCTTTTAACTGTAAAAATAGATTTGCATCTTATATGTTAAAATCGTTTTTGACTGAATAGCCTGTCTTTCCTTGTTAATCTGGTAACACATATAGCAATGCACCATAGGCATTTGGTGCTGCATCAACAAAAAAAAAATTGCTACCTGTGCAGTAGTGCTGTACTCTGTGCTGTAACACGCCAAATATCCTTACATACCCTCCTTTTGTTTTTAGAACTTGGCTACAATCCAAGCCAATTCCTAAAAACAACTTGTTCTTTCTTTTTTCTTTTAAAATGCATGTGTATTGGGATATCTTTCTCTTCCTGACGTAGCTAGTAAAATCAGTAACATTTTCATTTTTACTGATAGCACAATCAACCATCCACCCATGATCAGCACCAGGATAGCCAAACCCACTATTGAGCGTTCCCCCCAGGTTCCCCAATTAAATCTTTCCACTTCTATTATCCCCAGATTACTAATTGTAATATTGTTTTTTCTCAAATTCATTTTTATAACATGTCTTTCTTTGTGATTCAATAAATATTCCACATCCGGGTCTATTGGAAAAGTATCCCTCTGAAAAAAATCGATATTTTCCACTTGGCTTTCCCAAACATCATTTGTTACATGAAACAATGTTAACCCCCCAATTGACACAATTGTATCCTTTGGAACCTGTAAATAAAAAACATTATATTTCACCTGTTTAACCACGTATGTTCCATGGTTTAAATGTACTACCGTCATGTTCTTTAAACAGGTGCTGATCAACCATTTACCTCTGACCATCTTAGCCTGTGCCATTTCTTCACTCCCCATATTGCTAATAATCACTTCACATCCCTCTGATATGCTTGGGTCAGATTTCAAACCACAAATAGCATCTGTGGCATCAGGAACAAACGGTTTACTTGGACACATATAATTTTGTTCTTTAAATTTTACACACGTTTCCAGGCTTGGTATTAAATAAACTTCAGGTTCCCATGACTGAAATGCCACCACTTCTGGAGTCTTAATCTTAATAAATTTGTCCTCTTGCCAAAATCCCACGTTTTGTACCCACTTCGTTTGATAAATAAGTTCAGGGGCTACATATGGGATGCATAGCAAAAATCCGATCTCTAGTCTTTCCAAGTCCACATATAACGGCATTGCATTACCCATTTCGAATGCAATTTTTACCTGTATTATATCAATCTCCCTCCTGGTCAATCTTTCTATCATTTGACGAATAATATCCTGCGAAACAAAATACAAGGGGATATGTCCTTGAATCAATTGTGAAACTGCAGTTTGAACTTCTCTCATATAATTCGTTAATAGTCTATCAACAGGACTCATTATGTTCAATATTTCATTTAAAGTTCTGTCATGCTTAAGTATTATTTTAGTCGCCCGTTGCATTACATCCGCTTGTTCATTTAGAATGATTGCAGTTTCATTTATGAATCTTACTTGTTCATCCAGTCCCCCTCTAATTCCATCTAATGTTTTTTGTATTATTTCTAGGTCAATACTCAGTTGTTGCGCTTTAGTAATCAGTGTTCCGACCGAAATAGAATTGGCTGTTGATATTGTGGTACCTATTATGGCTCCAACTATAGACATTACCATTGATATCGCGAGCATCACCGCACCTCTCTTTCCTCTCTTCTTCTTAATGTCTGCTGAATTCACAAATGTTTTTTCCAATTGCATTAATATATCTCTTATTGACTGCTTAGTGTCCTCTTTTCTTATTTCCAGCCACTCTTTAGTCTGTTCAATCTTAATTCCGGTATTGTTCAAGTGTTTTTCAATCAAAATCTCAGGATTCAATGGTATGTATATATTTTGGAAAATCATCCTTCTATCACTCATGATGAATCCTGGTGCCTCTTCCACCGCGATACCAGATGCTGGTCCAGGTTCAATGACAACCTGTGCTTCTGAATTTTTGAAGATCCCTCCAAATATCATCATCATTAACCATATCATCGGTATTATCTTCAATGCTGATCGCTTTGCAGCCTTGGTCTTCACCCCTCTTTGGGGCTTTCCCGGAATCCGTCCACGTGGGCTCCCGGACTCCATCGTCTCCCGTGGGCTCTGATCCCGGAACCTCCGACCAAATAATGTTAATTTTCTAAATCAAATAGAAAATAAACAAATTAAGTACATAGCACCATACTAACTTCACCCTTTTGCCAAAAATAAAACATGCTTGGTAAAAATATCTCGTTTTTTTTTTTTTTTTTTTCTGAAATTAAACACAAGTTAAAAGAAAACAAGCACATATAAAACAGCATTCAATATTTAATACATTTTCTCTCTGCACACCAACCATGAGCTTCCATTATATATTTATTTATTTATTTATTTATTTTATATTATATATTTTTACATATATTACAGTGTTTATGTGCCATTATAACAATCAACTTTTTAACTTCTTTGTCACTGCCTCCTGATTGCACCCATTTATTTTCTCTTTTTGTGTTCAAGGGACTTTATCTGTTTCTACATGCTCAAGCTGCCTGATCTCATGTCTGGGATGGCATGGTTTGATTTGATTTACATGGACAAACTGCTCTATTGCTGTTTCACCTTCATTTTTCAAAATTTTATAAACTACAGGAGAGACCTTATCTATAATTCGAAATGGCCCCTGCCAGGCTGCTAGAAATTTAGAATTTTTCTGTTTACTTTTTCCAAAATGAAACTTGTACACCTGATCCCCTACACTGTATTCCTTTACTGATGTCTTTTTGTCATAATAAGATTTTGCACTGTCAGCAGCTCTTTCCAGATTTCTCTGCACAAAAGCAAATGCATGTTGCAAATGCCTCCTCAGTTCATCAATATATTCATGAACTGTGGATGCACTCACAAGTGTCTGCTCCTGTGTTCTATATAGTAGGTGTTGTGGTAACACCATTTTCCTACCTGTCAAGACATCATGGGGGCTAACACCTGTTGCTTTGGCAGGAGTTGACCTGATTGCCATCAAAACCAACGGTAAACGTAAATCCCAGCTGGAACCTGCTTCTGCCACAAATTTCTTTAAAATATCCACAACAGACCCATTGCTTCTTTCAACTGTACCTGAAGACGCCGCCCGATATGTGATATGTAGTTTCCTTTTCACACCTAGTATTTGCCATACCTTACTCATTAGAGTACTTGTGAAATGACTTCCTCTGTCTGACTCAATTCTTTGTGGCAACCCAAACCTTGAGAACACATGGTTCACCAGCAATGTGGCTGCTGTTTGCGCACTACAATCTGGTGCAGGAATGCATTCAATCCACTTCGACATCAAACATACCACACTCAAAATATAACGGTGTCCCCTGCTCGACCTTTTTAAAGGACCTACATAGTCTATTTGCAAATCTGACCATGGGAGAGTTAGGCCTCTTTTCATCAATGGTGCTCTATGCATTGGTGAAGCAGGTTTAAATTGGGCGCATACTAGACATCCTCTAGTATATAATTCCACATCTTGGGACATATGTGGCCAGTAAGCATAATCTTTTAGTATTTCAAATGTTTTTTGTGAACCTCTATGGCCTGCAGTTATGGCATCATGTGCATGGTGTAGCATTAGTCCTCTGAATGAAAGGGGTACTACCCACTGTATTTGTCCTGTTATGGACTCTCTAATCATGAGTCCATCCTGTAATCTAATTCGTGTTTTGTTCTTTAATAGCACCCTCAACTCTTCTTTTCCCATACAATCATTTTCTGTTAAAGGATTTTGTTCGGGATCTATCAAATGATTATAATAGATTCCCAAAATTTGATCATTCTTTTGTGCCTCAATCAAATCTTGGTCTGGCGTGTCATGACTCCACTGCACCACCGGTTGATCTACCTCCTTTGGTGCTTTAGAACGTGTGACTGCATCAATTTGTATTTCACCCATTAAATAATCAATAGGTAGCAATTCTCCCATCACAGCCCCAATCTTAGCCAGGTGGTCTGCCTTATCATTTCCCTCCTTATCCTCTCCTGGTGTTTTTAAATGCCCACGAATTTTTCTCCAGTATATTGTTAACTTATTCTCTGACACCAATTTGTCTATGGCTTGTATCATTTTTCCATGCTTAAGTGGCTTTTTGTTGTATGTAACCATGCCTCTTGCTTTCCAACCAGGCAAATACTCCACAAAGCTATTCCGTGCATAGTCAGAATCAGTCACCAGGACAATTTCACTGAACTTTTTATCAACTGCAGTAGCAATTGCTTTATAAATGGCTGCCAATTCCGCCACCTGACTGCTCCTATCTCCAATCCTCATCCCTATACTGGGGACATCTTCACATTTCAACCAGACATTTCCTATTCCTGCCACTAACTGTTTATTACTGTCATTTTCAATGTGAAAAGCACAACCATCCACATATACAGTTGGCAAATCCTTGCATGTTTTTTCATCAAAAGCTTTGTGTGGTGATTGTTCAAATTCCTGCAAACTAGTTTCTACTTCCATTTCATTTGGTATTTGTTCAGCTGCACAGTCATGTAAGTCAGCTAACCCTTGAGCAATTGGGTTCTTTTTATTTTGTCCATATCTCACTTCTACGGGAAAACCTTGTAATGCCAGCGTCCATGAAGTGATTCTGGATTGCGCTAGATTACCTGATCTAATTCTTTTACTCTCTAAAAATTGCAAAGGTTGATGATTTGTTTCAATAATTACCTTTTCTCCCTGAACAATGGGGCGGAAATGTTGTAGCGCCCACATAGTGGTTAATAGGGCCTTTTCACATTCATTAAATTTCATTTCAACTTGGGAAAATGCCTTACTTGCATATGCAATGGTTTTGTGATTCAAATCGTGTTTTTGTGATAACACTGCTGACATGCAATGTTCAGAAAAACCTATTTCTATAAAGAAATCCCTGTCCTTTATGGGGTATGCTAAACATGGTGCCTTTACAAGACATTCCTTTAATTTAGCCACTGCATCAGACTGCCCTTTTTCCCATTTCCAGGGAGTATTCAGTTTAAGCAGTTTAGTCAATGGTTGAGTGATTTCTGCATAATTTTCAATGAACTTTCTGTTACAGCCTGTCATCCCTAATAAACTTTTTACTCCTTTCACATTTTTAGGATCTTTTAATCTTTGTATGGCCTCTATTTTCTTCTTTTGTGGATTTAGCCCATGTTCAGTCACTTCGTGCCCTAGAAAGTTCACTTTTTTCTTGCACCATTGTGCTTTTTGCAAAGATACTTTGGTGCCTGCTTTCTGCAATTGGCCAAGTACATGTCTTATTTCATCAAAATGGCTTTTCAGGCTTTTATTTTTTATCAGGACATCGTCCACATAAACTATTGTTCCTCTTTCCGCTGCATCCGGCATGGCCTTTCTCAAAAATATGCCAAATTCACTCCCACTATTGATGTACCCGAACAGAGCTCTAAGCCAGGCATATTGAGTCCTGTCAAATGTAAAGGAAAATAAATGTTGTATCTCCTCTGCCAATGGCACGCACCAATATCCAGAGGTGAGATCTAATGTGGTAAATACATTTGAACCATGTATCTGAGCTAGGCCCTGATCAATGAATGGCAGTGGCCATCTAGATACTGGTACTCTTTTATTTAACTCTCTCAAGTCTGCACACAGCCGCCATTGACCATTTGGCTTTAACACACCTAAAAAAGGTGTATTGGATGTGCTATGAATGGGCCGGATGATTCCCCGCGATTCCAAATTTTTAATAATCTCTGCCAATGATTCTAAACATGCCAGCGGTAGTCTATACTGGCGTACAAACACTGGATTTCTGCTACACCCTTCTGGTAGTGTGGCCACATGTAAATCAGTTAAACCACAATCATAAGCATCTTTTGCAAATACATCCTTAAACTCCATAAATATCTCCCTCAGGTTGTCCCTCTCTTCATTGCTTTCACATGCATCCGCTAAGGAGATCTGCTCTTCTACCATTTTGGAAAATTCTGGAAAATCTTCTGGTAAGGGAATCTCGGTGCTTTCCTCTAACTGTGTGGCTGTGTCTTTTTGTAAAGCTGCCACTTTTAAATATTTTGGCATATCAGCTTCCACTTCAATGGGCTGATTTTCTGTTTCATTTTCATTTAAATTAAATATTATGCAATCCTCTTGATGGCAGCACACCGTCTCATTTGAATCATAAGGATACACAGAATGAATTTTAAATATTCCTTTGGGCTGAGAGTCCAGGTGTTCTGGCAACTCACCCTTGGCATCTACATACTTTTCAGGAATATTTCCAATCACCATGTTATTTAAATCTGCCGTATAATGTGATTTTTGTATGGCCATTCCTAATGGGGAGTTTTCCTCTAAATGAATATCCTGACAACCTTTATTATTTACCATAATTTTTACAGATCCTTCACCAATATCTACCAATGGAATGTATTCATAATCCAGGCCTTGCTGTTTTATGGATTCATTCAGGCATACAAATGCATCAGAGCCTTTCATCTGCTGTCCATTTTTGCATTTCAGTGTTATTGCAAACTGTTTTGTAAATGCAGGAATAATAGTATCTTTCCTCATTTGTAATTCGATTGCATAAGGAACCAGTTGTGCACAATGATAAGCCCTTCTTTTGTCTTCAAATTCAGGTGCCGGACCACCTAGGCGTGACCATATTTTTTGATTAAGGAAATCTAACACCATACACATTCTGTGCATGATGTCATTTCCCATGTAAAATTCATTTTGTGCTCCACTCACTATCCATACATTATGGTAAATTGTTTTCTGCCCAATGCTGATTTTAAGCATGCATCTGCCTGCAATTCGGTTTTCAAAGTCTGGACTGTCCAAGCCAGAAACATATTGGTTTTTAATCCTAAATCTCGGGATTTCTTCCCTTTCCATTATTTTTTGCAACAATTTCTCATTAATGAAACTCCTTTCATGTTCAAGCGCTAAAGTGGCTTTTATTGTTTTAAAATAGTCATTTATACCAACATGAACCCATGGTTGCTCATCTTCCATGTGTATTTCTGCCAGAGTGGTAATGTGTTTTTCTGAATCTGTTTTAGGAGCAATATTCTGTTTGCATGTTTTCTCTTTTAAATAAAAACGTAATGTGTGCTCATCTATGGCAGTCTGCCAATTTTTCCTTGGGTCCAAGTATATTTGTACAGGTAGTTTTTCATTGTCGCTCTGCATTTTGTCTTGACACATTAATATAACAGTGACACTAGGTATGCAGCTATTCTGGAGATATACCTCCACAGCATCATTTGTTTTGGCAACGGTGTGACATTCATTTATATTGCTGTTTTGTGATTTTAGTTTCTTAGGCCTCAATGGTTTTTTGGTTAAGGACCAGAGCACTCCATTCACCCCATCTATTAGAGGAGACAATCTTTTCAGACAATCTGTCCCCATCAGAAATGGAATTTCACAAATAGATGTGATCAATACCTCTTGTTTCATTCTGTGCTTTCCTATTTTTATGTCAACCTCAGTTACACCTATGATGGGCACCTCCTCCCCATTAAAGTTATGCACGGGGCCTTGATTTTCCTTCACTGTGATCTGACTCTGTGGGGGTCTCCCTTCATTGATACTCTTTACCAGCTCCTTGGACATAATTGTGGCCTGTGCGCCAGTGTCAATCATAGCAAAGGTGTGGCATTTTTCTTCTACAGTGATGGGTGCATAATATCTGTCCTCAACTTCCTCTAATACACAGAAGAAATGTGAATTCCTACTGATTTCAGGGCTCACCTTTCTCAGGTCTTTTTCACTTTTGGCTAAGCACATTGGTAAATGGAAAGACATTTTCCCTCCTTTTTACCTATTTCTGCGCGAGAGATTTTATTCATTTCTCCATGATCAGAGGTTTTTTGGAGTGTGGCCACTGTTCGCCCATCCATCTGGGTAACATCAGAGACCACATTACAATCCTCCAACTGAACATGTGTAACAACATCATTCAGCAATTTGTCATTTTTTAATTCTGTGCATTTGTGATCATTTAGTGTGATACCAGCCCTTTCAGCCTCTTCAAAAATATGTGGCTCAAAGAATTCTTCAGGTGATTGACTTGTACCCTCCTTTTGAGTATTTCCTTTTTCTGTCTGTGTTTGGTCATTGTTTTGCTTCCCCAGGGAAGGAGCTATAGCATCCCCACTTACTCCCTGTTCACTGGTATTCCCCATGCATGAGTCATTTTTCTTAAATCTGTCCCTTTGTTCTTTTGGAATTCCTAATGTTTCTTTTTCATTTGTGCAAATCTTTACTGTTTTATTTAGCTCTAGGTTAAACCGTATCTCTTTTTTAGAAGTATTTGCACTTTCTGTCACAAGTTCATTTACTGGGACTTTCATTATTAATCCATTAGGCATCTCAGAGTCGTTATGAAAAATTATATCAGAGCAATCTGTCATTTTGGCACTGCAGTTATCATGAGTACTTAGTCACTTTTCGGAAGCCCCCCGGTCAATGCTATGGCCATCAGCCCCCTCTTTGGAAGGTTGTTTTTGCGCTGTACAGTGCTTTCCTATTTGCTCAGCTAACATTTTCACTTGGGCCTCAAGGCATTGGAACCTTTCCATCTCTCTAGTATCCTCTTTCTGTGGCCTAGGTCGATATTGGTTGTTTTCCCCTTGATTGGATCTATTCTGATACCTCTCAGGTGATTGATGTCGGTTGGGATGGTTTCTGAACTCTTGATTTATTTGTGGAGGGGAGCGGGTTGCACCCATCCTTTGATTATAGTCCCCTGGTGGGGAATCATTGTACTGGCGTGGATTGTAGTTCACGTTTTGCCTCATGTCCTGTCTCTCAGATTGTGGGTACTGGCCCCTAGGTTGATTTCCATTATCAGTAAATCGATCCACATATCGGGGCCTATCCTGATTACCATATATCATGGTGTTGGGATCAAATCTGCTCTGTGTCCCCAATGACTGGTAGGGACCATAATTTCTTTGATCTTGATTTTGTCTCTGGTTATTGTTCATACCTGCCATATCAGGCTGGTATCCTACCCGGGGTCTGTCCCCTAAATACCTAGGGCTGATGTAGCTCTCTCTATTACTAGGATCATGTGATTAGAACATTGGTACAGGAAATGGCGATCTTTGTTGATTACCCCTTTGTTCAGGTGTCACATTATTTTTACCTTGGCTTTGAGCAGACTCAAGGGACATTTTGGCTGACCTGATTTCCATTACTGTGGCTGAGGGTTCTTTAGATTTAGGTCTAGTATCTTTCATTTTATCACTTTCTCTACCCTGACAATAGAGTACCTCATATAGTTTTGTGCTTTGATGTACAATCCATTCAAGGGACTTGTCACGGTCAAATTCACGGACCAATTGGGATATGATGTCTTTCTGTAGCCCATAGAAGTATGCAGTTTTAAACTCATTGGAATTTGAGTCAAAAGATACATCAAAGCGAGAAAATGCTCTTTTTAAGTCTTGTAAAAATTGGCGAGGGGATGTATTAGGTCCAGCAGTAATTGTGTACGCAACTTTCTTTGCCTCCTGCAATGACTGAAAAGGAGAAAAATGACGCCTAATTTCTTTTTCAAACTCCAACCATGTCATATTCTGTTGTTCATTTAATCCCCTTATGATGCTGGCCGTCGGGGCATCTAAAGTTAAATGAAAATATTGTCTGTACTGTTCCTTAGGTATCTGGAGTGCTTTAAAAATGTCATGCACCGCTTCTAAGTGATCCTCAATGCAGCATTCACCTCCCTTTTTAAATGGTTTGATCAGGGCTTTAATGGATTTCATTATTTTTATGGGGCTACTTGTTGCAATGCATGGAATTGCAATATTTTGTGATTCAATCCTGTTTTCAGGTGTATGAGGTTGGTGGCTGCCCCCAATGGGAGTATCAAATCCCCCAAGGGCGCTGCAACCAAGTTCAGTCACCGGCCCAGTCACTGGAGCACTAGCTCTTTGGGCAGAGCTAGAATTCACCTCCACTCCATTGAATGTGGTACCCTGCCGCCTCTCCTGGGACCTGGCAATGCACATTTGCTGTTCTAAGTCCTTACACTTTTTAAGGAGTCTGTTGGCTTCATCTTGCAAATAGTTGTTTTCACCATTCATTTTATTAATCACCTCCTGCATGTCGCACATTTGCATTTGGCATTCATTGAACTCTTTATTTCTCTTGTCTCTTTCTTGAATCATTTTAATCATTTCTTGTTCTGCGCTCTGGAGATCGCCTTCTTTTTCACAATGTTCTTTTTGTAAAATCTGCATCTCTGAAACAACCTTATCTTTATCCTGTCTAATGTGATCCACTAAGGCTTTTAAGTGTGCCAATTCTTGCTCACTATCTTCAAATTGTTTCTTGCTTTTGGATAACTGAGTATCAAAGTCTCTGCATTTTAATTGCATGTCTTTTTGGCATACATCCAATTCTGCTCTCAACATTTCCTGATTTTTACTTGCCCCATCTAATTCAGTCTTTAACCTGTTAATTAGCTGAGTATCATTCTCTTGCATTCGCAGGGACTTGTTTAAAATAAACCATATTTTGCCGCATAGCCGTATTAAACAGTCTTTCTCTGCACTTTTATCGGCTGCATTCAATAATCTTGTAAGGCAGACCTGAATTATGCTGCCTTCTGCAAAAATATTGTCTAGTTTTTCTTTCTGCACCTCACCCTGAATGCGGTTACTCCATTCTAACGTGCTATTCGACGACCAATTCCCATGTGCAAACAACTTTGCCTCTAAATATTGCACTAGATCTGAGAATGTGGTTTCCCTTTGTGACATTCTGAAATTCGTTTTTAGTGGCACACTGCTATTATAAAATGGGTTCCCTTTAATGTGCAAATGGCAGTGTGAGACACACTTGCCACGCCCATTAGGTACTCTATGATCACTTTCCCGGCCTGCAACGCACCATAAATATGTTGGGTATTTTGTGGAGATTTGGGGCCTGACGGTATTTTATTACCGCCGAAAAATAACTTAGCAATAATCACTCCTTGTATTCAGATTGGGCCATGTGCAACAATAATACAGTGGACATGCATTATTTCAGCACCCAGACATGCATATTTGGTATGTGTGGTTGGTGGTATTTTGGTGAGCATAATTCCCTTGTTTTATTTGTGGCCCCAATGTCCAGAATCCCTTATCTTTGCTTAGATTTTTCGTGTAATCACTAGAGAGACCTCAGACCTACATTTCAGGAATACCACATTTTCAGTGTTAGTGTTAGTGTGCCACCATGGGCGATCTCACTGACTTATTTACGACAGAGAGCTATATGTGGTAATTTTGTGGTAATTTCCACTACCTTATATACGGTAGGGAACTATGTCCAGAGAGTCCCTCTTCCCGTTGGCTCATGTACCTCCAACGAGCTATGCTACAAACAATCACTCTCAACTGTCCATACTGAATATGATCATGCACACATCTGTCTTAAAATGACAATTGCACTGTTTAAAAATCTCCCCTCATCATCAGCACTGTATTGGTAAATATAAAACACACCACCCGTCTGCTTTCAAATATTTTTCTGTATTATAAAAGTTGCATTTAAACACGATCTCACTCTTTACAGAAATAAATAAAATAGCACAGTAACAGCATTGTCTGTGATACACTGAAAAGAGAGTGGCGGAGAAAAGAACTCGATTTGCAACATTAACATGTGATTAAGGCACAGGAATCTCCTTTCCTACACTGACTGAATATTCTCGTACACACTCAGCTCCCACACTTATGTAATTACCTTATCTGTTCAGCCCGAGTTTTCTTCAGCTGTTCTCTTTCTGAATGTGGCTCCCTTGGAGATTACCCCCAGTGAAACGAGCGCCTTTCGTTTTCAAACCGGGGTCATTGCCTGGAACTCTCAGCTTTTTCAGCAGAAATGCTCCAACCAGGAAAAAACAGATCCTTCTCCCAGCTCTCCAAATCTCCACTGTCCTCCCTCTCTCTTCAAACTCCCCCCAGCAAAACCCTAATCACTGCCTCTAGCATGATACTTGCAACGACGCTGCTCCAATCAGAATCAATCATGCCATCTCCTCCCTCTCTACACAATGGCTCATTTTTATAGTAATACTTTGTAACCAACTGATTTCCTGTTCTTTCGAGCCCTTTTGCTTCCTGTAGTTATGTGGACAGAGCAGCAGAGAAAACAAAAAAAAAAATGAATGTGCGTTTAAAAGTTCACTTTCAGAGTAGGCCTATTTCTGCAGTGGAGACACATTTTTATTAGTGGATTATGTTAACTTCAGTTTCATTAGTCAGGTTAGTTATGAGTAATGTTAGTTATTAATTTTCAAATGTGTCTCTTGCACCATAGGCATTTCAGGTGAAAAACAGTGTGCATTTTTGAATGTGCACGTGTGCTTTTAACTGTAAAAATAGATTTGCATCTTATATGTTAAAATCGTTTTTGACTGAATAGCCTGTCTTTCCTTGTTAATCTGGTAACACATATAGCAATGCACCATAGGCATTTGGTGCTGCATCAAAAAAAAAAAAATTGCTACCTGTGCAGTAGTGCTGTACTCTGTGCTGTAACACGCCAAATATCCTTACAGTCTTTAGGGATCTCCCAGTGTGATATTCTGGCCTTGGCACCTCCTGATACTCAGTTTCCTGTTGGCTGGCAGGACTCTCTGGCACCTTGTCTGATAACGAATGCCCAATCTCCATTAGAGCAATCTCTGAAGACATCTGAGTTAACATTATTGTTACTCAATACATGCTCGCTGCCAGCCCATGCAGATGATATCCACCAGTTGCTATCTATTCGTCAACCTGATTTATTGTTTCTAACTGAAACATGGTTACAGGAGTCTTCGGCCCTGGCTTTGGTTCGAGCCATACCGGCTGATTTTGGAATTATTTATGTTGATGGCCCTACTCAGCAACTGGGAGGAGAGGTAATAGTGTTCTTTAAAACTACTTTAAGGGTCTCTAGACTGGAGTTTCCCCACTCCCTGGCCATGGAAGCTCTCTTGCTTCATTGTGTTTTCTCCCCTTCTTTTACAGGCCACTTCTTGGTTGTTTATCATCCACCTGACTCCAATGCTGAGTTCCTTGAGCCCTTTCTGGATACTGTGGCAAATGTATACACCCAATTTTCTCATCTTGTGGGTTTGGGAGATCTCAATCTGAAATGTATTAACCTGAAAACTCCTGCACTCAGCCTTTTTTCGGTAGCTTGGCTGCTTTTGGTCTTATTCAGTCGGTCTCAAGACCTACCCACAGGCTGGGTAACACCCTAGATGTTGTTCTGGCTAACGAAGCTCTTCTGTCCACACTTCCACCAGAGCCAGTTCTCTGGTCTGATAATTGTTTGGTGACTTGTTTGTACAATGTGGTCCAAGTGCAGCAAAAGGATGTGCCTTTGAAGAGATGGCAACGTTGTTGGTGCTTAACTGACCTACTGGACCTTGTTTCTTTAGTCAAAGGTAAATGTAGTGAGGCTCATACTATTTCCCTATCTGGAATTACCCGATCACTGCTTGAAGCAGCAGATATGGTTGTCCCCCTGCGCAATATTCAGCAACGGAGGTTGCCTTCGGAACCTTGGTTCTCATAGAATCTTAAGTCACTACGTCTCGCTCTTAGGCAGGTGGAACATAAGTGGCGGATTGCCTATGATCCCACTCTTAGACTGTACTATCAATCTTGTGCTGCAGCTTATTTGGCAGCTATTATGATAGCTAAGAAAACTTTTTATTCCCAGAAAATTGAGTCATCCTTATGTCTACCTAAAGCTCTCTTTTCTGTGGTTAGATCCCTTTCCTCTGTAGCTTGACTGACCCTGCCTGTCAGCCCTTCACAAGATTTTTGTGATTCAGTGGCACAATTCTTTATCGCAAACATTGAGACAATAGGACGATATTGCGCTATCTATGACTACATCCACCCCGGTGATGGAAAGTCGAGCTCCCCTTCTTAAGAAACCCTCGCTTGATCCCCTGCAGCCTTCTAACCATTGCCCGATCTCACTTGTGCCGTTTCTTATGAAACTTCTTGAATCATTGGTTTCTCCTTAACTTTAATCTTTTATGGAATACACAGAGCTCTTGGACCCCACCCAATCAGGCTTTTGACCATGTCGGTGTGTAGCGAGCATCCTAGTTTCGGTTCAGGATGACATGGGCAGCCTGGTGGATGCAGGAGGGGTTGATGCTCTGGTTTTGTTACATCTCTCCGGCAGCGTTTGACACCATCCACCACCCCATCCTGCCCACCCGCCTGGCTGAAGTTGGAATCTCGGATCATGTGCTTACCTGGTTCACTTCGTTGATGTCTGATAGAACCCAAACTCTTTCACTTTCTCCCTTTCTTTATGGCTCTTCTGTTCTTTGCTGCGGTGTTCTCCAGGGCTCCACCTTGTCTCCCATTCTCTTCAATATTTAGATCTGGCCTCTTGTGTTTCTCATCCACTCCTTCAGCATCAGGTGCTATTCATATGCCAATGACACACAGATTGTAATCCGGTTAGATCATGATCAAGCTGAGTTGTCATTGTGCTCGCATCGGTGCCTGACTGCTGTTGGGGCATGGATGAACTGCAATTGGCTGAAGTTGAATGGAGACAAGATGGAGGTGCTGGTGGTGGATTCTCGCCCTGATCCTTCCCTTTGGGTGTCCTCCTTTTAGCCCACTTATCTTGGTCCTCTGACAGTCCCAGTCGGCCAAGGTGAGGAATTTGAGTGTGGTTGTCTGTGCGTCACTTTCCATGGAGGCACACCTTGCTACAGTGTGTCAGGCAGGCCATTTTCAACTTAAAATATTAAAGAAGGTGATTCCACTAATTCCCACAGTCTTACGCACCCCGTCATTGCAGCCTTGGTACTTAGTCGTTTAGACTACTGCAACGCCCTTTATCTGGCTCAGCCTAAAGCTCTAGTTCAGCGGCTTCAGCGCTTACAGAATATGGCTTCTAGGGTGGCTACTGGTTAGTGGTTACCCTTATGGGGCCAACATTTCACCAATGCTGTGGTCCTTACATTGGCTGCCAGTTAACCAGCGCATTGTCTTTAAGTCGCTTTGCATGGTACACTGTGCTCTACATGATCAAGGAGCCGAATATCTTCACAATAGGTTTACCCGATACTTGCCTATGCGGCTATTATGATCTGCCATCATGGGTTTACTTGTTGTTCCCTCATTCCGTTGCTCCTGCACTGGAGGACGTGCTTTCTCGATTGCCTCAGCTCGGTTATGGAACGGTCTTCCGCACACTCTCAAAAATTGTTTGAGCCATTTCCTTTATAGGAAAGTGCTAAAAACCTATCTGTTTTAATAATTCTGATGCTGCTGTTCTTTCCCTCTCGCTCCGTCTCTCTCCTCCAGTGCCATGATACATTTGGGTAACCGAGCACTTAATAAATTCCAATAACATAACACCCACCACTTTGAATAACTTCCTTTATCCTTAACATTGTAATAACTACAGTGGTTGACAGTAGAATCTTGTGCGTACATATTTTTTTTTATTTTTTTTTTTTATTACGAGTGTATAATCACCGTGGTGATTTTTACAAGAAGATGAACAAGAAACGCTCCTCAGTTCTAACAATTATCTGTCAAACTGTCTAACTGTGGCCAGGCCCGTTAAGACGCGGGTACATGTGCGAAAATCTGATCCAATATTTTTGTGGCTGCAATAGACCAAGATGTTCTCAAGCCTCCTATTAGGCGCTCCCACCAGAGCTCTTCCTCCCTCAGGTAGGAGTTTTTTAAGTGATGGAGAATGTATGATGATCTAAATTTGTCAGTACCAGGACACAGTAATAAAAGGTGCCGTAGTGTTTCGCTTTGTTCAATGTTATTGCAGAAGCGACAAGTGTTTGATGTTGAGAGGCCCCTTCTGTACAGAATCTCATTTGTAGGTAGCAAATTTAGCCTCGCACGAAGTAAGATGTTCCTGGTTTTTTTGTCTGGGTGCTTTATCAGGAAGGGTTGGAGTACATTCAGTTTTCTGTTTGTTGGTGGAAGGTGGCTAGTTGACTTGTACTCAGATGCCTTTTCCAGTGTATTTATCCAGTCCAATTCTTCTAGTCGGGTTTTAGTTTTTGTCGGATTCCCCAGAAGTTCTTCAGTCGAGCTGCCGCAGATATCCAGTTGCGTACATATAACAATTTATTTTATAGAGTGTCTTACATAAACTATAGGTGTATGTCAGTCACTTATGCCCAGTTCTGTTAATACCAAACCATAACTTATCAGAATGCATATGCTGCTTAGATCACAGACTAATATTGGTACTGTATTTCCTTGTTCACTAAATCAGCGGGCCGTATAAATATTACTGACTTCACAGTGAAACCAATAAATGACACCCATGGTAGCTGCAGTCTACCATACATCTGAACGTGACACACATAAATACTCACACAGGTACACACAATGAAAAGGGCCCAGACAGTAAATTTCACTTTAGCGACACACACCTACCCTCAGGAATTAAATCCTAATGCATGCTATGGAAGAAACTGACACCGGGACACCTGGCTTCCCAGGATCTCAGGTAATTGTCAATGAGGACCAGCAGCCTACAGTGATGTGCTCTTTTGCTGGACTTTTTTATACTATGCACAAAATAACCAATGAATGTACAGTGTGTCAGTTTGATTGATAGTTTATTTGTATAGCGCCTATACATAATGTGTTTCAAAGCGCTTCAAGGCAAGGGAGGGAGCAAGGGAAAATACAATGACATTCTTAAAAGGCCTTGAGACATTATGAATTATGAACTAAGCCTGGTGACATTTCAGATGGTCTAAGGGTTATGACAAAGGTAAGGAGGGAGCAGGGGGGCTAGGAGATGAGAACAGACAAGCGATTATCATACTAGGCCTGACGACATTTCTGGTAGAGTCAGAGATTGACAAGAGGTGCAGGGTGGGGGGAGGAGGGAGCAGGAGAGGGACAAAACAAGTCACTGTCGTACTAGGCCTGATGACATTTCAGGTAGTGCTGAAGGGGGAGGAGGAGGAAAACAATCTGCTATCGTATTAGGTCTGATGACATTTCAGATAGAGTAAGAGCAAAGAATATTGTAAGGGGAGGGCTCAGAGAGGTAAGAGGCAAAAAGATAGGGCAAGCAAGAGAAGACTGAGAAACAGTGAGTGCGGTAAAATAGGGGGGCGATATACAACAGGCGAACATACAGGCATAACAAGCATATAGCGGGGGGAGCATAGGCAACAGGCAGTCAAATAGGCATAACAAGCTTACAGCGGTGGGGCATAGTAAACAGGCAGGCAAACAGTCATCACAAGCATACAGTATGGGGGAGTGTAATAAACAGGCCGGCAAGCTGACATCACAAGCATACAGTAGGGGGGGCATAGTAAACAGGCAGGCAAACAGACATCACAAGCATAAATCGGGGGGGGGGGGTGCTCAAATGGCACAGCAAAATTGCATAACACAGCCAGATTTAAGATTAAGCTAAATGCATAAAACACGGCCAGATTTGAGATTAAGCTAAATGCATAAAACAGCCAGATTTGAGATTAAACTAAATGCATATACTGCAGCCAGATTTTAAATAGCAACCAGATTCATATGCTAGCAGTGGGTGCAAAACACAAAGCAATCAGGAGTGCAAACATGGGAGACAGGCAGAGAAGGAAACTGAAAAGTAAAAAGAGGGGAGAAGCATGTCCAGAAGACGGGAACTAACCCATAGTTATGGAGCTGTGAATGTTATGGAAGTCCAGATTTCTTAGAAAAGCAAGGTAGTAACATCATGGAAGTTCAAATGGAGGGGTGACAAGAGCAGCATCATGGAAGTTCAAATGGAGGGGTGACAAGAAAATACCTCAAGCAGCGCTCTGGTAGTGAACAGGTAGCAGACAGGTGTCTTTGTTGTGGGCCTTGGGTGTAATGGCCGGCTTCCGCCTCCCGGTTGCTCTGATTGGCTTAACAAGCCAAGTGCAACCAATGGGAAGGGGATCTGGGCCAGGCACATGGCTTTCCGAACAGGTGGAAGGTGATGCAGCCATGTTGAAAGGCCGAGAATCAGTGGGGCAAGAATGTAGGTGTTGACTGAGATGGCACAAAGTAGTCAGGGATAGTAAAAGCAACTCTCTGTGTAATCGGAGGAGATCCTCGATGTGCGCAATCACAAATTGCAAATTTAAAAACAGCAAAAATGCAAACTGTAACCGCACCAATGTGTGTTTCCAAAAAAGGTACCAGGCTTACCAGAGTATGTTGCAGGCAGGGAGAGGCATGATGTTGATGTCGATGGCTGGGTAAGTGAAGAAAGACATTTTCTATCTTCACTTCTTTCTTTCGTCTGCTCCCTGTCCGCTACCAGTTACACAGTACTTGCCACTTGGAGTTTACTCTGTTTACTTACTCCACCACAGCGCGTTGCACCTGTGCCACAAGCTGCCTAACTAAGCACAGAACATTTGTGAGAGAAAACCTTATGAAACTGAGCAGTGATAAGTCCCACTTTTAGATCAAAGTGGATATCAGCTAAAACAACAAACAGTCTCTAGATCTCCTTCTGACAGTTTATCTCTATGCAATAATAACACAGGCAGAGTTATGGTTGTTTACAATTACCAAACACCCGAAGCTCTACCAAAATGAAATGCATGCCATTTAGTAATACAAAGTCTGGAGAACTGAATGGGCTGTAAACGGCTTCCCAACACAAAGTTCAGCTATTACTTCTCTGTTTAGCCTGTCTACAATGCAGGGCAATGAGTCACAAGATGTATTATTAAGAGCTGTGAACGCCCAGCTTTCTTTCATGAAACAAACAGGAACCCAATCAAAATAAAAGCCCCAGTTTATCCCATCCAAGTGTGCGTCTCACTTGAGTCTTACTCAATTATAAGGCAAATGGCGCTTTCTTTCCTTAAACCGCTTGAACCCTGTCCTAGACAAACATAATTGGGACAACCTGTGCTGCATACTGTGAATCTGTTAAGGGTAGAGCCGGAGACTGACAAGAGGTGCAGGAGAGGGGAGGAGGAGAGGACAACACAAGAGACTATCGAACTAGGCCTTACGACATTTCAGGTAGTGCTGGATGTGGAGGAAAACAAACAAGCTGCTATCGTACTAGGTCTGATGACATTTCAGATAGAGTAAGTGCAAAGCATATACTAAGGGGAAGGGTTGGAAAGTTGAGAGGGAAAAGATAGGGAGAGGAAGAGAAGACTGAGAAACGGTGAGAGTGGCGAAAGAGAAGAAGAGGCAAGCAAGCGGGGCAAAATACAACAGGCAGGCATACAGGCATAACAAGCATACACCAGGGGGGGAGCATAGTAAACAGACAGGCAAACAGGCATAACAAGCTTACAGCGGGGGGCGTAGTAAACAGGCAGGCAAAGAGGCATCACAAGCATACAGTATTGGGGAGCATGATAAACAGGCAGACAAGACTGTGTAGGGGAAGACTCTACCTCTACACAGTCTCTTCCCCTCGTACCTCTTCACTGTACAAGATTATAGGGGAGACTACCTCACAAATCTGTGGCTCATAGCAGCAGATAGTGCCACACTTGAAACAGCACATCTGTCATCTGGCCTTCCTCATCACCTCGAAAGCCTCACTCGTATTCCCTCCTTCCAGGAAACAAATAACTCCTGAACAGGCCAGACAGGCCTGTCTAATAACCACAGGAGCCCAGAAAAAGGGTGAAGCACACTTCAGCCTTCTCCCTCCTCCCAGCTTCTTCCTTATCAAGCTGCGTCCTCTCTCATCCCCTTGGAATGCTCCACCCATATCCACAGCAAGGGGTGCTCCACTAAAACTGAGCCAAAATCACCTCAGAAACACACCTGCTCTCCGTGCTGGTGGAATGTACCAACGTCCACCATTACCCAAACAACATTGTGCTGGAACCACGATAATAAAGGACACAACAAATGAAACGAATATCCAGGTTGATCTGGCAAGCAAAATAAAATGCACACGTTTCCCATAAAATATCCCAGCAGTGATGTATACCTAAAACAAACGTGTCTTCACAGGTTTATTTTCATTCATTCACATTTATTTTTGGATGTTACGAAGTAAATAACCGTTTTTTGACAGACCCAGAATTAAATGCAGGGTTACATATTATTTTGATTTCTGGCAAAGGAAGCCATGAATTCATAGGAGGGGTGATATGATATGCAATGCGATGTGAGTCAAAATTGTAAAACGTACTCATGTTCTTTGTTCTTCAAAAGAGAAAATGAATGAGGAACAACTATTTTGGAACTATTTTTAGATGTGCTCCTTCAAAGTGTATTTTTCCTAATCATTGATGATCATTACCACAACTAATACATTTGCTCTTGCAAAAAAACGAATTATTTTAAAATATCATTGAATATTTGATTGTACGCATTTGCACGCCAGCAATATTACCTGTTCCATAACTTCAGGAGCCATCCAGCACGGTGTGCCTACAAAGGTTTTTCTTACTTTATTTCGGGTTACATCTCCTCCAGTTGCTAAGAAAGAGCTCACACCGAAATCTGAAAAAAGATACCAGGAGTTGATTGAGAATTACAGAAAATAAACAGCATGGATACAGAAGTCATTCAAATAAATTAAATGTAAGGAAACTTCAATGGGAGGACTGAAAGTAATACAGAGGTAGAGTTTGAATGTGGAACTAAAATAACCTAAACTGTAAGAATGTTTTTTTCTGTGACTAAATTATGCCATAGTGCTACTCGCTCTGTTCAGAGACATTGGACACCAGGATTTTTATTTTTCACTGATAATAGTACCAGGGCATCCAACAACATGGTCACATGATCCAGAGGGAGGCAGGTGATATGACACAAAACAGTCTGATCAATGCCCACCCCATCTCTAAGCAAAGAAATTGGATTAATGAAATTCTCAGCGAATGAGGAACCATCATGCTCTTTACAACAGAAAATTGGTTGTCAGATGACCGGAAAGGCAATAGCACACACATCCTTCTCCACCAACATCAAACTCATCCAAGTGGACCAGTCTGGGGAAAGAGGAGGTACTATCAAAGTAGCACACAAGGAGCACCACAAAATCTCAACTTCACATTAATGGATTTCCATAACTATGAAGGACTTCTGATCCACCTTCTACTTAATCATCAAAGCTACTTCTCCTTCCTTCTTATTTAAAGGCCAACATCATATAACTCAGACTTTACTGAAAACATTACAGACAGCATTGTTAACCTAGCGATTCACGGTCCAAGAGATTTCCAAATTTGGTCCGAGGAATAAACAGACTCAGCACCCAAAGGCTTGCGTTCCAACATGGCCAGCTTTCAAATGGTCAAAGGAGTGACACACACTGCAGTCCATACACTTTATTCACATTTTCTTTTGAAAACCCCTGACAATCACTCTGCCCCCATTTGGGTACTATGGGGTAATCATCTAATGATTCCTATTACTATGAACACCCCCATGCGTCAACTCCCGATCCACAAAGGACAAACAACCACTGTCAAGAGAAGCTCGAAAACTGAAAACCTGAAGGAACTTAGAAATCTTATAAAGGAGATCAAACCCAACCGAAATGGCCCAGAACTCGTACTACCAGATACAATTGTAAGGACACTAGAACATTGGGTACGCTCGACTATAGTGCATCACCTTCTCAGAAAAAAAGACATGAGAAAGATGGTTCATATCACACTTAAGAACAATAAATAAAAGAAAATGAATACTCGAAGAAACATAGAGGAAAACTACAAACCTGAAGACAAGCTTGCCTACCAAAGATAGATCCACCCCTACAAGTCCTAAAAAGCAAAGGAACATTATTCTGAATAAATCAAAAATGAACCTCATCCAGAGAAATACTTTTTCTAAATCAAATTAATGAGATGAGGAACCATGCTTCCTGCAGCAAAGTATCTTTACCTACCCAAAATACATGCATTGCTATCACTAACAATTTCAAAAGTAGTCCTAAACATGCAGCAAGCCATAAATACCACAATAAGGAAATGAAATGGAAGCAACATTCAAACCACAGCCAATGAATTTCAGTCTACAAACCCATCAATGGATATCTTTAAACCTATATCTGAACCAGACTTTCAAAAATTGGTAAAATCTAGCAACAAAGACAGCTCTCTGATTAACCCACACCGCCGAACATCGACAAAGCAACCCTTAACAAGAAACCATCAGCTCTCTTTTTGGAAAATTAATGAGCTGTTCTCTAGAAACAGGAATTGAAAAAAAGCTTTTAAGAGCCTAAGTCAAACCACTACTAAAAACACATCTTGAGAGCCAGAAGACCCCTCCAACTTTCATCCTTTCTCACATTCATCTTAGCCAGACATAATTCTAGAAAGCTACGTATACAGTGTTATTAGGAAACATGCAGAGACTAATAACTTCATATATCACTGAATCAGCTTTAGTTTCCATTTATGCAAAATCACAGCGCATGGCAATGTCACCTTGGAACTAGTACTCCTCGACATCTGAGAGACTTTTGACACGGTTAAACACAATACACTATGGCAAATCAGAAGAAGGAGTCAGACTCAAGGACATCATTTAAAGGGTGTTTATTTCACTCAAAAGAAAAACGCTCATCTGTACTATTGCTAAGAGGGATTTCCCTTCCTTTCAACTAAACTAAGGGTGCTGATCTTTGATCAAAAATAAAAATTAGGCCTGCGTCCAAAACCTATCATCGATCTGGCCCTACTACTTTAAGGAAAAAAAACATAAATACAAACCTGGGTACTATGCCCTCTGCTTCTCCATCCTGTTGTCAGCAGATGTCTCAGGATGTATTCCTGAGTCTGGGTCACAATCTCAGTGTTTGTTTTCACAGCTCAACAAATAAACGTTTCACAGTCTTTCTCTGGGTTCCTCAAGGAGATATTACAGTCTTTTAAAAAAAAAGAAATCTTAATTCTTTAAATGGAGGTATGAGTCCCTTAATCTGCCTCCACAGTTTGGTTGCTTGTTTTCTTGTTCTAATTGTATACAAAGGGAGTCTCCCAGTTCTCTTGTTTCTCCTCCTGACTTGGTTGAATGAACACTCTAGGTTCACCTTTACATTTAGCTTGCACATTTCCACATATCTCGACAGGGCTCTCTATACCCGACTGGCCCTGTGCCTTTCTTAGTGCTGTCTCTTGAGCCTCTACCAATGTCCATTACTCAGGTTTATAGGGCTGCCGTAACCCTCTAGGTTATACTGTCCCTATGGGTCAGACTGAACCGTAAATGACAGTTGCTTTTATTTCTGTTTCCAGCTTGTCTCCCTGATCCCTGGGCAGCTTCACTGCCTATGGGTGTACTCTAGTGGGGTGGTGTCTCTGGGAAAAGGTTACCGATCCTTGTTCTTCTCAGTGTCTCCGTCAAGTAAGCATTCGGTTTCCTTATTCTGCATGCTTCGGTGCTTTCTTCAGTTCTCACACTGTGAATGGAGGATTCTTTCCTCTGTTGCTCTCTGGTCTCAATAATTGTTCACGGGGCCCAGTCCCACCACGGCTGCAGCATGACTACACCACCAGGTAGTACAAGGTTGTGGCTGTTATGGCCTCAGCGACATTGCACTTCTCGATGCCGCCCTCCCGGCATCTCTACTCCGTATCTTGGTCTCTCCACGCCACCACAACCTCTGTGATGCAGTGCAGTTCCACCCATCCAGGACGTTGTGTCATTAGAGGATCATCTCTCTGTAGGATTTCCCTAACTCCATTCATGATTTGTCCTTCCTTTATTCTCGCCACGGTACTTCCAGGGGGCTTGTTGCTTCATATCAGCTGTTGTGCAGCATTACCTTTACGGAAGCAATGACAATATATTTTGAGTTTCTGTCGACGGACATGACATTAGTCTATTTTAATCTGCTATAGGCAGACAAAGTATTTCTTATAGGAAGTTCCTGATAGGAATTGCAGTCCTTGTTCCCTGAAGGGGAGTCACTTTCAGTGAGGTCCCACTTTCCCAAACCCCTACGGTGGGTTTTGCTTAGCGGGCTCATCTCCCTAGTCTGAAAGTGTGTGGATCCCATATGAGATGATGGAACGAATTCCCTAAATTCATCACAACACTGATTATAAGGCTCATACAAATGGTAAAACTCTGCAATTAATGATGAGATATTTCCTAAATGACAGAACAGAAATTGCCTGGCTCCCCCTTGTCAGTTCAAATTCATAACCTACTACCTGTGGAGTTCCCAGGAACCAACTATGCAGAGGACACACAAATCACACATAAAATGACAAATGACAGAAACTCCAGCGCCATCCTCAGCACTTGACTTACACAGATAAGTGAAGGGATGATAGCCGACTACCTAAAACTCAACCCAGTAAAAATGAAAATAATGATTGTCTCACTGAAACAGCTCTGACATGGCCTTTGGAAATGGGTAACTGCTCCAAACCATGTCAAATTATCAAGAAATGGGGAATATTAATGAACAACAGACCCATGGAACCACAAGTGCTTGCAATAATCATAAAATACTCTGTCTGACAGATTATGCCCTATCTCTCCTTTTCACACAGAGTAATAGTTATTATCTACCCGATTATTTTAAGAATTAACGATTATACAAACAACATTTGTCTAGGTATGCCATACTACCTCACAAAAAAATAAAAATCATGAGAATTAAATCACAGCCACTAGACAACTATTCAGACCTAACAGGAGGGAACACATAATAAGGGCTCTCAGAACAGTCCACAGGCTATCAATCCAAAAATGGATCCAGTTTAAGGCTATCTGAATGAATCATGCAGCAGTTGAAGTTAAAGGAGCAGCATTCCTGCAAAACAAATTCATAGTCTTTGAACCAGCCAACCAGAGACCTAAGACCACGAAATGACAGAGTAGTCAAAACCAGACGATTTTGCGTAGAAGACAGGACCACGGCATCTATTCCACTATAGTTACCCAACAATAGTACCAATGATACCAAGGGAAATATGCACTCTACAAGAACCCGCAAAGTTCTGCAATAGTCCAAAAACCTGGCTCTACATCCTTACATCATCGCTTGTGGCTGGAGAGGTGGGCAAGTGATGAGGAAGTGGGAGGAGACAGCAGTACATTACAGTTAATTACATTTGAAAGGAGAGAGCCATAAAGAAATAAGGGGGTGGGACCTGCAGCAGAGAAAATTAACAGTCCTAAGGCGACAAGGAATGTGATCTCAGTAACCATTTAGACATGATCGTGATCTTTCAACAACCTAATAATCCCCTTTGTGACAGATTCAACCAATTATCGTGTATGAACATTATAGGAATAATGTCAAAAGCCAGTTATTCATCCATACAATACATAGCTCTCGTATTAATATGTAACCACAAGTATGAAGGTTTCCTACATAGATACTAAAACTTTAAAATTAAAATGTCAATTCCACGTTCTATTTCCCACCACCATCTCTAAAGTCTTCATGGGGACTTGTAGTTTGGTGATGATGTTAATTCACTCAGTAACTTTCTCAAGTGCATTCAAATGTAACTTTTTGCTCATCGATTATCAAATAACCTTTTGGGAATTTCTAGGAGATAGCCAGTCTTCATTTAACAAGTCGAATATAAAAACGAGCTGTGTTTGTCATATGCTGCTACTTTTTACCTCCTGGTAGAATCCCCCAGTAAGCAAGGACATGGATTGCATACATAAGCCCCATGAGTAAATGAGTTGGTTCTAGATATTACGCTATGTTAGTATACTTGAAACACTTGACATTCTCAGGCCATGTGCCAATATCCTGCATAGTCCTGTTGACATCTGGTACATACATGTGTTAAGGCTGGATTAAACGTGTAATTTTCTGGTGATAATTATACGCTGTGTAAAATATTACATTTAATTAAATAAATCTAGCATTCCGGGAACCCTTGTTAACTGATTTTCATCCACAGCCAGTCTTTAAACAACTAAACAACTTTCAAATGATTTTCCCATTGTCCCCTAATCTTTATTCCTGGAAATTTCTTCCTGTTCATTAACTTTTATATATTAGAAATGATCCCTTTTCCTTCCCTATTAATAATGACATTTTTTAAATTGAAGTTGTCACAGGTTATTCCGGGCTACTCATCCATTTGTTGGCTAACCTTTATACTATTCTGGCTTAGTTAAAACATCGTCCTGCTGACATTTTGTACTTCTTTGCCAAGTGTTCAAACATCAATAATATGCCATTCTCAAAGAAATTACCGACTCTAATGTATCTTGCACTTGAACATTTATTTACACCTATCTCTTTGTCTATTGCTAATATATCACTATCTGTCCCCCACGGTATTTCAAGTCCCCTGTAATGTAATTTCACTGCTATCCTCCTCCAAGCTTATTGTATACACAGACTACACTTGTATCACTAGTTTGACCCATAGTATCACAGTTCATTTCCAGGTCCACCATACATTTGGGAATATTTTTCAACAGGCTGCCATTTCCTCCATCATGCATGTTGAGCCACTTTGTTGCATATTGTAGTTGGGCAGCAAGAAAATGCAGCAAAGAATTCTTTAAAGCCAAGCCACCCTCTTGATATGGTCTGCATTATGTTGACAGAGCTACTTAACAACTGTCATCTGCCCATAGGAACTCTGTTACTATGGTATTGAGCATTGTAAAGTATATTTGTTTAATCATATATATATATATATATATGTGCTACAGATGGCAGAAACACACCAAACCTTGCAGAAAGACGAAAGCTTTTTGTTATAGACATCACAAAATAAATGTTGACTGTTCTTTGCAGCACACATAAGAGATTGTCAATTTAGTTTGGACCGGGGAACCAGTTGGCCATGGACTTGGGAAATGGCCATAGGGCCAGACCTCTCTCTCTCTTATCTCTCTTGGGATGTCCACCCTAACCCAGATCTCTGTAGCCCCTCGGTACTATTACAGATCGCTAACTCCTACTGTCTGAACTCTTGATCTTAGCCTATAGATGTTTTCCTTAAATGCAGGCTCACTGGCCCCCTCAGGGACTTTCTAACTTTCCCTATTCTCGGCACAGGTTAGTGCTCTTATGGCAAAGGGGCAAATGCCTTGCAATTACTCTGTACAGTTTTCCTCGTTCCACTCATACCCGCCGTCCTCTGATCCATCTACTCTTCCTACTTCCTCTCCTTCTCAACATCTCCCCCAAAAACCTTCTGTCACGCCAATGTTTCACTCTGCCTTCTGGCTGCCTTCACCCTCTGATGTTATTTCTTCTTCACCTCCCACTCTACTACTACCACTCCTCCTCATAAACGACTACCGCTCCTCCTCCTATGACTACTTGCCCATACTGCAATTACTCCTCCCATGACTACACATCCTTCTCCAACAACTATTCCTCCTCCTACTATGACCATTACTCCTCCTAAAACTACTACTCCTTCTACCGCACATAGTGCTCCTACTACTACTACTCCTTGTTGTACCACAACTACTCATCCTACTACCACAACTACTCCTCCTACTATAGCTACTAGTCCCCCTCTCACTACTGTTACTGCTCCCCCTCTTTCCACTTCTACTCCCCTCCTTCCACTCCTACTTCCCTCCTTCCACTTGTACTCACCTCCTCTCACTGCCCTCAGCAAATACTCTCCGTTTATCCATTAACATTCACTTCACATCCACTCCTTATACTAACTGCTATCCGCCTGCAACACAAGCATTCCAACTCACTCTGCAGTTCCCTTGAACTCACTTGCCAATACCCCACCTTTTTACAATAACCTCCTCCAAACTCTGATGCTTCTGCCCTCCACCTGGTGGTCCCTTGATCTGTGTTCATCTTCTCCTCTGGCCTCACCTGGACAACCCACACTTCCTGTTTACTGTTCCCTACTTACATGTCCCCCTCTGCCATGACTGTCCAGTTTTCCCTAACCAATTATGTTGTAGGAAGTGAATGGGCAAGAAAAGTATTTACAAGGCACATCCTGAAGGTGTTTTATTTGAAAATGTCATTAAATAGTGGACTAAGCCCCATATATTTTCTCTATGCAGGTTTGCCACCCAACAAAGACAATGGCAGCAGGGTATGGGCAATGTTCAACCTCATGTTTCGGAGTTCCTTCGGTACAGCAACTTCACTAAGGGTGTCCCAGGTCCGTCCCAACATTCCTCAGTGGGCTAGGGTGTCAACTTGCATATAGGCTGGTGTCCACTGAAGCTTCTGGGATCCCATTGAATAGCTTCTCCAATACTATCTAATGCTCTTGCAGTGTTGTGAATAAATGCTTCTTCAGGAGTATGGAAAATGTATATTCCCAAATATGTAAACAATTAATTGTCCCATAACATCCCGAAACCAGCATTGTATCACTGGATTTCCCCCTAAGATCTTCTAATGGTGCAATATTCGATTTCTCCCTATTCATTTTGAATCCATATATTTTGCTGAATGTATTTAATACTTATAGCATTAAAGGCCCGATCACATCATCACACCATCTGCATAGAGGGAAATTAGGTGTCTATGGCTTTCAACCCCTATTCCCACTTTTGAGAAATAGTGCCTAAAGATTCTGGGTAAAGGAACTAGTGCAATGGTGAACATAATTAGTGATACTACGTATCCCTGACTGGTGCCCCAACATAAAGCTCAGCAAGAGGAGGTCAGCCTCCCAGTCTTCACCCTTGCCAGGGTTTCATTATATAATAGGCAAATCCACAGCAGTATGTCTGTTTCCATATGATATTCCTTCATCACCCTAAAATGCCATTTGCAGTCAAAAGAATCAAAGGTTTGAATTCATCCAGGGACATCACTGCAATTTCCCCACACAAGTTCAGTATTTTTCCCATTACATGATGAAATCTACATAGATTCAATTTGGTGTTTCTACCTCAGATGAAATCGCATTGATTGGGTGGACTATTTCAGGTGTTGTTTACAACAATCTTGCAGCTCTTACTTTGCCTACATGTTGGTGTCCAGATTTATAAATGAAATGGTGATTAGTACATCTTTGATAGACTCCGGCAGGATTGTGTACCATTAAGGTGGGTAACAATAAACATGTGTTATCTGTAAATAGCGACAAGAGGCCCTTGTGATGAGCGTGTGCTCTGCAAATACACCTGTTATGTTATTGTGATGTGCAGAGAAAATTCATAAACGTCTCCAAATTTGAGTGCTGGAAAGTTAGCATAGGTTTTATAACATCTAGCCAAGAGGTAATCACATTCCGTTGTCTTCCCCTTTCCTATGGAATTGATACCCCCAATATGTCCTATTCTTCGATGGGTTGTTACAATAGTTCTTGGGGCTGATTCATGGAATTTGAGTGCCGAAAAATTGGGATTTGTGCACCATTCTGCCTGCAAATCCCCATTTGGTAAACAGGGATTTGTGGGCAGAATGGCACACAAATCAATGTTTTTCGGTGCACAAATTCCATGAATCAGCCCCCTTGTCTTTTGAGATAATCTGAGTAGTTTTTCCAGATTACGTAATCAGAGACCTCTCGAGCCTTCTGCTTACCCTTACTAAAGTATAGCAATCCACAAAGCTCATGGAGAATTGCATTGACCTCGTGTTGTCTGTTCACTAAAGCTCTATCTCTCTTAAAAACCTGTGTAACTTTGTTTTGAGATGCTTCTCGCTTAAATGTCCACACCAATAGTCTGCCAGACTGCCCTCCTCTTCCTCCGTAAATCTGACATGTATATTGATTATATTCAAATGTATTCAGCAGTCCCTGTATTAAATTTCCCATTATACCCATGACTGTAGCTGCCCAAGCAAAATATTTGCCAAAAGGCCAGGACTGAATGAAGGAAAATGCCACAAAATGGGACCAGTTAGGAACTATGGCTCTTGAACGTTTGGGGTGGCAGAATCAGGTCTAACCATATCTAATTGCTATCTAATTGTTTGCTGCTTCGTTTGTATCAGATCAGTTTTTAATTATTTATTGTGGTTGTTTCTGGTTCATGTACTCATTTTGTCAGTTTGTATTTTTTGTTATGTAAATAGCAACTTCAAATTGGTTTGCAGCTGGTAATTTTGTTCAATGAATATTTTATTTGTCCAGGTGGCCTGTTCAATACTACAGTTTCCCATAGTCGATGTTTGGCATTTCAGATATTTAATACCTGATTTTAGGAAACATGCCTGTTTTATATAACCTGTTGTAGATCTGCAAAGCACGTGTCCTCCGGGTTCTTGTTTTTTTCCTGTATACGAATATACTTCTACTTAAAGGTAGCATCTGTAGGAAGCATGCGCCTGTGGATTTCTCTATATGTCTTTTTTTGGTTTTGCCTGGTCAGTGGCACTTGCAAAAAGGCATACCTGTAAAGGGTGCTTGTTGGCTCACATTGATTTGTGGAGGCATACTGTGAATTGATTTTAAAAAAACGATGCTTCCCTGAGTCTATGTATGCCTAAATACCCCAAAATATGCAGGGGGAAAGTAGGGAGGCCATGCCCACAGGGTGGTGGACCGTGTATGAGAGGAAGCAACATTGCGGTGCCAGCATCCTCCAGTGAAAAGAATGACAATGGCTAACATTTACATATTTACCCTGTAATTGATGGAAAACATGCCGGCTGTGTGAGTAACTGAGGATCTCATGTTAATACCCCTTAACATTCTTTTTTATTTTATTCACTTTATTTGTTAGAATTTCTGTTCAGCTCTGGCCCTACGCAGATGTTCTTGGTGCTCTTTAGAAGGTTCAAAGGCTAAAAACGTGGGAGGTGAAAGAGAGGTTACAAAATGTTCTCAGGACGGGATAGAACAATTCATATGGAGAAGTGGAAGTAGAGGAGATGGAGGGGAAGTGTTATGCGTGGGGAAACAGAATGATATGTTGTTGCAGTTAGGGAGTGAGAAAGCAGCTTAGTCCTAGTGACTCTGCCTCTGATAGCAATAACTGACAAAAGAGTGAGCACATGTACATTTGTATTGCCATTCATCAATTTTGTTTGATGAAAACTATGGTTGTAATTTGGATCAAGTATGAGCGAAAAACAGATTAGAGAATAAATAAGAATGAACCAGTTGACAAGGTAGCATGAAGGGCCATTGAACAAGCACAGACCTAGATAACGGTACGCCCTCCATTCATCGACACAAAGGGCATATACAGGGTTGGGGGAGCAGGGAATACAAAAAATAGGTAAAGGACAGGTGTTTGGGGGTGAACCACCCAAAATGAATTTAAAATACATTTTGAAAGGTTTTTCGGCACCAATTCCGCAGAATAACACCATCATATAAACGTTTGTTGATGAAATGACATATAACCCTAGATAACATACACAGGGCCTCATTACGAGTCCGGCGGTAACCGAGGCGGTAAATCCACCTGGTTACCGCCGGACTCGTATTACCATTCGCCTCCATGATTCCCGGTCAGACCTGGCAGGAATGCCACCTCCCGCCTGCAGGACTCGGGATCGGGCGGTCCGAAATTAACAGTGGCGGCGGGTTTACCGCCACTGTTATTTCCGGACCACCCAACCTGTAATGAGGCCCACAGTGTCCTAAGCCATTACAAGTGATCTATATATATATATATATATATATATATATATATATATATATATATATATATATATATATATATATATATATATATATATATATATTTACATTCAGTGTATGCATGGCAGACTTTCTCAGGAGGTAAGAGTGGGGTTAGTTTAAGGGGGCAAAGAGGGGATGTTTTATGGATGGATTTTCAAACCTTTCTTAGAAAGTTCTTGTGATTAGCTGGCTTTAAGGGTGGGGAATGTGTGCTCCAGTGCAGGCCACAAGAAAAGAGAGTGGGGATCACATGGTGGAACAAAGGGGGACAAGCAACAGAGAGGTTGATGACAGAGGAGGATAACAGAGTTCAGTGGGGGAATAGAGTGAAAGGCGCTAAGCAAGGTAATACTGGGGAGGAAATACCATCAATAGATGTGAAGTTGAGGAGTAGAAATTGAAAGAAAGAGTGATTGTGCACGGAGAGCCATTCAGCACAGTGCAAAAAGATGGATGAGGATGATTGTAGGTAACAGAAGGTACCTGTAGTTAATTTTAGTACTTTGCAGGGTGCAATAATTCATAGAGGGAAAGACCAAGCAGTAGGCTAAAACAGCAGTCAAGTTTATATAGGACAACACTTGATATTAGAGTTTTTAATGAGTGTAAGGTGAGGGGAGGATGTATTTCCTTATATTGATGGGGTAGGTTCTAGCTGCAGTGATGGTTGCCAGTTCGAGTCTGAGGTTGCTGTCAAGACATCTAGGGTGCAAATCTGGAGTGGGGATGGGTTAGTTTGGAGAGAAAGGTGAGGAATATTTCTGTTGAGTGTAGGTTGTGGTGTGGATGGATTGTTCATATGTTGAGGAGGTAGATTCTGTCTACAGAAGCAGTTATCATTAATTAGCTGTTTAAGTCTAAGGGTAATTTCAAAGAGGACCCTTTGTATGCAAGCCTCGGGGGACATGATGATGTGTTTAGGAGAAAAGGAAATGGAAGAAGAGAGAGTCGAACAGGAATTGAAAGCAGGATGAAAGATGGCAGAGAGGCAGTTGGTGATGCATTCTCAGAGTGCAGGTGTTTAGGGAAAGAGAACAAGAACTGTGTGTATCAACTTTAAAGAGTTGATTGGCAAAGCCAAAAAATGAGATGTTTGCCCAGGAATGAGGCGTCAAGAGTAAAAAGCAGTGGGTCCAGGGCAGAACTCAGGGGATTCCTAATGTCACTCACTTGGGAAAGGAGGTGTTGGAGTTCCATTAGATGTGGAAGGAGTGGTCAGATAGGAGGCCATGCACTTGAGTGTGGTATCATTGAAGCTAAGGGAGGTGATGGGGAAAATGAGGGTGGGATGCTCTATAGTGTTAACAACTGCAGGAAAATCACGTGGGATGAGTATGGATGAGAGTTAAAAGTGGTGAGCAGGTGCTACAAAGTCAGAGACATGGGTGAGGATTGCTTATGTTCAGCATTTTCTCTAGAAGCCCAATTGGAGAGTGTCATAGAGTGAGTGATCTTTGCAGTAGCCAATAATGCAGCTGAACACAACACTATCTCACAGATTTTGGAGTGATAGAGCAATATTGCAATGGTTCTATAAAAAGAGAGATTGTAGGGGCTAGCAGTATTTTTCTTTGTATTGAGGATGTCAGTGGCTATTTTGTAGCAGAAGAGGTTGATGCCCGAGGAGAAGAAGACATTTACGAGGGAGAGAGTTAGGATGAGGAGATAGGCACAACCTCTTTAATTAATTAATGGGAGCACAAATGGATTCACTGAGATGAGAATGGGTAGAGGCTGGGTAAATGGGATGGCAGTGGGATATTGGGGAGTCAGGTGCACTGTTGGGAGGAGGAAGTGGTAGAGATAAACGTGCAAACATCGTTTCATCTATGTTTGTGAAAGTTGGAGCTAAAGTCATCAGTAGAGAGAGTGGTGTAAAGGGAGACGTTTTTAGAGTGGGTGGAAGTACTGCAAGGAGGGCAATGCAAAGTCTGCACTTGTGAGAAAGGATATTTGGTCAAAAAATAAAAAGAGAAGATAGAAGTGTTTAACACATTGGGGAGAGTCTTTGTAGGCATTGAGGGGGCTAAGAGAACAATTCTTGCAGCAAAGGTGGTTATGATTATCTTCAAATGTCAGATAGCTGGGGAGAGCCATGGTTTGGGGCTACAGTGAAAGGGGGTGAATGAGCGAGTAGGATACTGTTCATCAAAAGAGGTCAGAAGTACATTATTAAATTCATTATGCAAAGGTGTGTTTCATTGATTGGGCAAACAGAGGAAATAAGTCCTAGATGGGGACTTGACCAATAGATCAAGGAGGGGTGAGAGTGAGTTTGCATAGAGACGATGAAGTAAAACAGTGAGTGGTTACTGAGAGATGGAGCACTAGGCAGAGCAGAGGAGTAGAGAGTGGAGTGTAGGAAGATGATCTACATTGAGTTTCAGCTGGGAGTTTGTATAGATTGGCCTGGGAGCAGTCAGATGGAATGTAGTTCAGCTGTGAATGATGACCCTTTTTAATGTTCACTTGCTAGAGGTTGCCCAGTATGAGCAAGGGGAGATTGGCTGGGATGAATTAAAGGAGTAAGTCCAGATCAGCGAAAAAGAGTTTAAGGATGCCCAGATGGCATCAATGATAATGAGAGGGGTGGGAGCAAGAACCTGAACAGATAGTTCAAAAGAGGAGGGGCTGAAGTCAAAATGAAGACGCAGGGCTGATGATGTGGCCTTTCTGATCATTAGGCCAAAACCGCTGCTTATTTTCTTGAAACAAGTGGAGTGAGACAAGATTCCAGAGTCAGCATGGAGGGCAACTAAAGTGAACGTGTCACAGTGGACGGTACAAGTTTCGGTGGCAACTACCACCCAGACTTTGGGGTGATGGGAGTCAGAGAGGTCCATTAAGAAGGTACATTTGTTACAGATGGATTTGGCATTCCAGAGGTCTAAAGTGAATTTAATGAAAGGGGAGAGGGCAGAGAGATAAGGGAAGGAGCAAGTGATATAAAAGTGACAGGATTAGAGTGGGTAGTATTTGAGAGAAAGCAGTGTCCAGTGAGCCATTTATAGGCATGGTGGAGGATGGGGGTGGAGAATAATGGAGGCGTGAAAAGAGGGAGCAGTGGTAATCTGAGAGAGGGCAGTTTTGGAAAGTAGATCAGGTAGGAGCATGGTACAGAGTGTAGGAGTGTGATGGAAAGGAAATGAGGAGATAGATATGTAAGAGTGCAGGGAGGAGATGGTTGTCATAGGGTTCAGTGATAGAGCTGGTTAGCACCAGCAGCAGTCAGATTATGTTTTCTGGAGACAGAAGACCTATTGCGTGGACCTAGCCTCAAGAGGCACCGGAGTGCTTTATTTAGGTTAACAACAGTACAGATGCATAACGGAGCACTTTTCAGTGGTAACAACTGAACAGATATACATCAGGGGTAGGATACAGAGGGGCACAGAGGAGGGGTACAGATGTTCAGGGTGGCAGGGAGGAGAGGGGCAGATGGCAGGTGGTGTGGTGGGGCGTCGTGATGGCCTTGGTGTTGAGGAGGAGAGACTCCTTGAAGAGGTGGGTTATGAGTTCTTTTCTGAATTGAAGGAGCCTGGGGGCATGTCTGCTGCTGATGGGGAGGAGGTTCCATAGTCTTGGGTGTAGGCAAAAAAGGCTTGCTTGTTTTCTGGTCCTTTCCTTTTTGCAGTGGCCGATTTCAAGTCTGCACTTGTCCTGGCTTCTGGTGGTGAGCTATCTGCCAGAGATGCTTAATTTGCCTGCGAGGTACCTGGGTGACTTGAGCGTGATGTGGTCATATCTGCGTAGACCCTTGATGAGGCATGCAGCTGCCTGTAGGACACTTCTCAGGGGCACAAGTTAGGATGACATGAGGCCTTCCAGGATGGCATTATTCCCATCCAGGTGGGATAGACCCAGTGCTTGAACTGTGGTTCTAAAGCTGTCCAGATGGAGGAAGGGCTTGACTTTCTGCAGGAGGGAAAGCTGATACCAAGCTGTCTAAGTTTTCTCAGATATGTGTGTGTTGAAGGAGAGATGTTTGTCGATGTTGAATCCAAGGGACTTGGCGCAGAAAGTGGCTTGGACCTGAGTGTTCATGGTTGATAAAAACGTCTGTATGTGTGTGTGTTCAGTATTGTTGTTGAGGAATAGGAATTCGGACTTGGAGGGGTTGAGCTTTAAGTATGCACTGCACGTCCAATACTGGATGTGTGAGAGACAGGGTTTGAGCCTGTGGATGTCATTGACTGAGTCTTTACCAAACCCCAGCATAAGGTCCCTGCCCATGGGGCCAGAGAAAGACAGCGCTACTTGATCCTAACCCTGGGGGTGGTATCAGGGGGAAGGGTCACATGGGTAGAGAGGGATATCAAGGGGAAGTGGTTACTCCAATAGGAGGGACGCGCTATACATCTTCCTCTGAGGATGAAGAGGAAATCATTCCCAGATACTTAATGGCATGCTATCAATATCCCAGTCCCTCTAATATTAATGTCCAAAGAGCCTGTTCTAAAAAGGCAGTTACACAGAATTAAGTTGGTGCCTTAAAGTTTCAGGAATTGAATATGAAAACCTTGATTTTTTATGCTTCTACCTTTTTGAGAAATCCTGATTCAAATGTGATTTACAAACTCCTTCAACAATCTCCCCTTACATAGAACAGTCTTATTTATTTAAAAGTAACATGAAACAACTTAATTTTACACATTCTTCTATGGACTTCAATTCCCATAATGGTGAAAGTACTGGGCAGAGGAAGAAGAGCTCAGAGGCAATAGAGATTCAGAATGGTGAATAATCAAAGGCGCAATCTAGATGCTGTCATTCAAAGCACCTGAGTGGGATATTTAAATCTGAAGATGAGGCCCACCTGAACAGAGTTGATGAGAATGAAGAGAACGAAAGTGCAGCAGAAGAAGAAGGCAGAGGAGCAGTTAATGGCAGTGCGGGAGGCATAGCTGGGAAAGTTGCAGCCATCTGAGATGCAGGAGCAGCCACGGAGAGAAGCCCAACAGCAAGAATCACCCTGAAAGGTGAAGTCCAGCAGAACTGCAGAGTACATGCAATGGAAAGCGGCATGCTAATAAGAAGACCAGCTGAGGAAGAGAAGTGTTCTTGAATCAGCATGTGGCAAGCAAGAGTCACCCCGAAAGGTGAAGCCCAGCTGAACTGCAGAGTACATGCAATGCAAAATGGTTTACTAAGAAGAAGCCCAGCTGAGGAAGAGAAGTGTTCCTGGAGCAGCGCGAGGCAGACCGGGGAAACCACGGAAGATAAACAGAGCTGTCAATGCTCTCAAAGACCGACGTGCAACGTACCCAAGGCTCACAGAGGAGAAAAAGAAAGCCAATGGGATGCTGAAGGACAAACGCAAAGCCCAGCAGCAAGCACGAGCCGGCGTTGAGAACAGATGGGTTGGTAGAGAATGATCGCTGATCCTGGGGTGCTTCGTATAGGAACACTGTTGAAAAGAAGTCATTTTGAATATTGAACAATTGATAAAGCAAAGCATAACTCATTTATTGAACGCAGAACAATTAAAGAAAACAAAATTAAGTGGCAAAGAAGAACGTTCCCTTATAGAGAACTACAAGAAGGGAACTAGATTAACTAGTACTACCCACAGCCAAGAGGCTGTCAAAAGACTTTGGGAAAACAACAAGAGGGGAAGGTTTATGGCCAATACTACCCACAGCAATAGGCTGTCAAACCTCTAACCAACACCCAATACTACTCACAGCCCAGAGGCTATGGGCATGCTATACAAAGACAATCTCTGGGAAATGCTCGAAACCAGCATTACTCTCCGCCAAGAAGTTGTGAGAAAGTCTTAATAAAGCAATCAAAGCATAATTTCCCTTTTCAGATATATACTTTTGGGAAAGCTAGTATCTCACATTGCCAACTGCCAAAAGACTGTGAAAGCATACCGAGAGACATGCGTGGAGAATACTGGAATCAAGATTGCCACCAACGATTTGGCTGACAAAAGTGTTTGAATCATCAAGAAGTATTGAGAAAGATTGAAGTGCTATCTTGACAAGAAGTAGTTTCTTTGAAGAAAGTATTTCGTGGTAACAAAATAATTGCATTTGGTTTTGAACCTGTGTTTTGAGAAGAAAGTTGATCATCCTTTCAAGAAGGTTCTTGGGGAAGATAGACTTATTTTGAGTTATCAACCAATTTGTGGTGAAAAGGACATTTGTGATACCTCTGAGAAACACAGTGGTTGAAAAATAATTTTCAATTTCTTTGAACTGAACTTTGTGGAATCAGAACTGCACTTAAGTATTTCTGAATTGATCCAGTCTAAGGATATACAACCCTGGTCGCAACGCGTACTTGCAAGAACCTTTGAGTTTTAATTACAAAGACTGTTTCTGTTGAACCAAAAGTCAGCCATATTTTCCTTTTATAATTTGAATGTATGTATAAGTGTGAGAGCCAGAGATATTTTGCACACTAAGGGCCTCATTACACGGTAGGCGGTAGGGATTTACCGGCACCGGTAAAATACCGGTACCGGTAAATCCCTGCCGCCTTACTACGAGGTCCCTTAGCGGGTTGGAGTTTTAACGCCTGCTTTTTGCAGGCGTTAAATACCAACCCGCTAAGGGACCTCGGAGCTAATTACGGCACCGCAAAATTGCGGTGCCGTAATTAGCGCCTTCCCCATTCCCATAGAGCCCTATGGGGCAGAAATGGGAATGGGGAAGGGCAATGGCGGAAGGGGGATTTACCGCCCCTCCAACCTTGGGATGGGGCGGTAAATCCCCTTTCCGCCAAGGCGGTACCGGTATTTTACCGGCATGAGCCATGGCGCTAACAGCGCCTTGGCTCACCGCCTACCGTGTAATGAGGCCCTAAGTCATTTTTCTTTCATTTTAGTTTGCTAGGCAGGGACATCTCTGTTAGAACAGGGAAAGTTATGCATTTATCAGAACCTCTTTTTACTTTGGTTAAATGGCAATCTTTGAGAAAACGGTACCTTTTCTCATTTCTGACTCCTTATGTGTTGTCGGGGTATTTGTGAATGTGGATGTTGTGTGTGGCTAGTAGGATCCCATATTTTTTAAAGCATAGGATCGTGGACATGGACAAATAACGAGTGGGTCTGGCTGCCCATTGGCTTCTCCTCAGACTGGATTGTTAGGTAAGATGAAAAAGTGTATTATTTTAAACAACAATTCCTTGAGGCATTTACTCTGATTCAGAAATGTTGTTGTTCAACCATCACATTCCATAATAACCAATAATGTCTTTGGAGCAAAAGAATTGTCCTTGAACAACAATTTCTTTACATTGGATTCACAAGGTTCTGGTTCTTAAAGGGTTGGCTGGTGTACTTCTCTATCAGAGATCCTCTTGTGAGCGTTTTCAACTTCTTGACATACATCCAGGCCAGGCATTCTTCCAAGATGTTAGAGTCTTGATATAATTTCAAAACCCTGGTGCATTTACATGTTAGAACCGCTTTCATATAATTTTCAGATTCCCTGGATTTCCCTGATAGGCTTTTTATATCACTGTTAAACTTTCTTTCATGAATGTCTTCTTTGGTGAACTCCTTTCAGGAATCCCTTTAATGAGACTCTTCAGATTCCCAGGTATACTCCACTGCCAGGTATCTTTCCCGAATGTTAAATTCCTTCATGGGGCTATTCAGATTCCTAGGTATACTTCCCTGTCGGGTATCCTGCCCGAATGTTAAAGCTTTGCCGGACTCCTGATGTACTCGTTTGTCAGGAATTCCTTTCATTTGACTCTTCAGATTCCCTGGTTTACTCCCCTGGCAGGTATCTTTCTCGAATGTTAAATTCTTTGCACAACTTTGATGGATTGCCTGGTATATTCCCCTGCCAGGAATCCTTCTCTGTGGTTTTGCAGAACTCCTGGTATATACTCCACTGCCAGGTATCCTTCTCCTCGAATATCAACTGCCTAATGTCTTCTCTTTACCAGGACTTCTTATTGGTGTCAATGTCCGTTTCAATTTATCACATTAGCATCTGCTTTGTTCTGTAAATGTATTTGCTTAAGGTAATACTTGGTTCAGCTCTCCCCCACATTGACATCTCATGCAAAGGTATTTGTTCATTTTCGGTGTTGCAGTTTCTCTTTTTGGTATTTGAATCTGTTTCCTTTTGAACAACGATTTAATATTAGGTCTTGTCTGCTTTTAAATTGCCTTTGAGCATGTTCCGTAATATCAATCTGACATACTACTTTCCCTTCATTATATGGGTGTTGGTATGCCCTGGGATCCCCAATGGCTCTGGGCAGACTCAATGGTTGTTTGCGGCGTCATTGACTTATGGCACACCTCTACAATGAACCTTCTTCCCTGGATTGTCTTCTGGTGTGATGCAGACATCTCCTGAGCGTTTCCTGCAGCTCCGTGTTCACTCGCCAGTTTCCCTCTCTGGCCTGGACCAGAGAATACGGTTTCCCATTGCAACCGTACCTCCAGGAGCTCCGCTGTCCCTCTCAGTGCACCCACAGTCCTTTAAGTCTCCTGCACTCCTCCCTCCTTCACGCCACACTGGTAAGTATGACTCGCGTTCACGAACCGCTGCACGGTTGTGTCCATCTTCTCTGTCAGCTTTTTCCAGCACAACTCTCACCGGTACTGCTTCCTCTTTGGATTTTGTGGACATTTTTAAAGGTGTGAGGTACTTTAGTGCCAACAGAACATCTAGTCTGCACGTTAGTCTTTGGACTAGGTTTGGTTTGCATCAACTCTACCTTCCTCTTCTTCGTCTCAGTACTTGAAGCTTTATGAGAGATGAAGTCCATAGATTTAACTGGATTTCAATAAGGATGTTGTTCAAAACTTTCACATAAAGAAATGTTAAAACCAGAAGATGTATGTGTGTTATGAATGTTTGGAGTATATAGGGAGATTTGTTTAGATTGACATAAAGGAAGGGGTTTCTGATTTTCACAATAAGGAGGAATTATGGGGTAACTTCAAGCCTTCAAGAACTTAGGTGTCAAAGGGTCTTTGTCAGAGAAAAGGGAGGAATACTGTCTCTCATCCAATGGAATCATCCCTTCTCTCCGGCTATTGCCCCCTCCCATGTGATCCTGCTTCATATAACTACCCCCAGGGTCAGGATCAAGTAGTGGCTCCCATCCCCTGGACAAATGGCAGGAGGTTATCGGCAGGGAATCAGTGATGAGTCCATCGGATTCATCACTACCATTTCAAGGCAATCAATGGTGGGAGAAGTTAGCACATGGTAGCAGTACCTGGAAAATGGTGCAGCATTCCACACAATGACAAGTCAAGACTATACCTAACAAACATTGTAAACATCTAGAAATATGATAGATTACTTAGAAAATGGTTTTCATATGATAGTAACACATAATTTGAAGTATATGCTAGCATATAATGTGAGTGTCTAACATACAATGGAATGATCTGGAAAACTATTGGTGCGTATTGGTATATGATGCCAATACTAGCAATATTTCGGAAAGTCATTACAGAAATGCAATATCTGTCCATTTGGAAGCAAAATATTGCACACTATTTAAGTACCGGGCATATGATGGCAAAATCTATCAAACTGAGGGAATGCCTGGATATATGATGTCACTGTATGGACCTGATGGGCATAGAATAGCAATTACTAATGTATTACATAGTTTACAATAGCATTTTGTGACAATACCAGAACTATTTCCATCGTATCCAACCCCTAACTATAGAAATTATTTGTAATATGGGCTGACATGTGAGCAACTTCGCTGCATGCATTCATTTTTTTGTCCATTGTTTACATGTCGAAAAGAAAACCAACTGCACCTGAACACTCATCACAGCATGGCACCTTTTCACACTGCACTGTGTGACAAATCGCGAGAATCAGTCACTTCTAACTTAGGGGGAGCACTTTCCCTGTGAGGCTAGGCAGGTGAGCGTGCTCTGCAATACCCTTCCTAGAGGTAGAGGTAAGCAGGGCCTCACCGGGAGAGACTCCCACTTTGGGGACAAGGACTCCTGTTTCAATGAGGAACTCCCAAAGCAACATACCACTAACCAACCTTCAAAAACATCCATAAGAAAGATATGAAGAAGAAACCAAAATATGTTATTGTCATGGAGACACTCTAATTGTGCATATGAAGGGAGATGTATATTGTACTGAGAAGAAGAAAACATCTGTAGGAGTACAGAGTATAAACCAAACAGAAAGGAAGGACTATGAAATTGTGCCAGGAAAGTCCCATGGCTGCATAATAAAAGATCGAGGCAGAGGCATTGTTAGAGAGAGACCCAATGAGTTTCAAATCTGCTCACAGAGATATGCCGAAGGAAACCTGGATGCACGGCTTCCAAAGAGAAGCCCAAGTGCTGCTTCCAATGTGTGGCATTGGAAAGTAGAAGAGATGTGAGAAACCGAGGTGGATGCAAGGCATCCTGAGCGAGAGCAAAGGGGTGGCATGACCGCAAGCAAGCTGTGGTGGACAAGTGGGTCCGTAAACAACGTTGATACCACTTCCTTTGATATAACCCAAACCGGACCCAACCGGAGAAAGAGGGAAGACACAGTGTGCGAATCCATGGAAGATATAAGAACCAACCTAACAAGTGAAAAAGAAGGTCCTAGACGATTGGGAACCCCAGTGGCGTTATCCCTGAACAATGCAGGTAACGGGGAAAGAGGGAGACCTGGGAGGGGTACCAAAGAGTGTTACTGGAATGTTTTTCCTCCTCCCAGTCATGATAAGATAGTGCCATTAAATGAAGAGAGTGAGAATTGTTACTCGAACACTCATACTCATCCCGGTCATGGCAAAGTATCACAAGTGAATGAAGAAGAGAATCATTATTGGACCTTTCAAATTAATTCCAATCATGACAGATTATCAAGAGTGAATGAAGAGAAATAGCATAATTAATGGCATGGTCATGCTCATCTCACTCTAGGCAGAGTATCAAGAGTGAATAAAGCAAAAGAATGATTTTTGGAATGTTCATACTCGTCCCAGGCAGGATAAAATAACAAGAGTGTATGAAGAGAAAGCAGGTCCTTACTCAAACTGTTTAACCTTCAAGAGGTCAATGAGAGGACATTGAGATATTACAGAATAGGAGAGCCTGTTAGAGGGGAAAGCCAAAAGAGCAGATTGAGATAGAAAACCAGTGCCAGTCCCAAAGTGAAACCGAAGACTCTAAAGCAGATTAGGAATCCAGGAAGTCAAGGGAAAAGTTCTAAATGCTGGATAAGGTTATCCCATGAAAGGAAAATGATAAACACAAATAGAATAAGCAAGAAGAGAACAAGAAGGAAAGAAAGAATAATTGAGTGAAAGAAACAGTTGAAACCTTGCAGAACCCAGTATCAGAAATATGTGACTTAATAAAAGTAGTTACCAAGAACTACCTAAGGATACGTTATTGAACTCAATGGAACTTTGTGAAGAACCAGCACACAGGAGAAGGGAGTCATTGTCCTGTGCTTTTGTTGTTCTAATATTGGTAGGGTTAAGATAGGTTAGTTTGGACATTGGACTGATCTTCATTTGGACTCTCACTGATGACTGACAAGCACTGTGGTTAGTTTTGTTAGGTAGAGAAAACCCCTTTGGGTAGGCAAAGACAGTTTTCACTTTTCATTCCATAAATATCATCAGTGAGATGGAAAACCTGTATTCTTTTGACCAGCCACGACTGCCAATATGTGAAATGTAGCCATACACAAAATGTACTTTCCTGCAGTGTAGGCATTGGATGCTAACCCGAGTGCATTATGATGTACAGGGGTGTACATAACATTGTGTGTGCTTTCACAAGCGTCATAAGCAGAGCAATACTAGTGTTGAGAAAAAGACAGGTACTTTTAGAAATGTGATCATTCTTGTAAGCTGGGCTTGAATTACCCATCAGTCTTTTCCTTTTAATACACGTTTATTCTGGAGTAGCGAGCATAAACACTGACTGTTGCTCATAGGCCCTCCTATTGTCATTTTTCTTATAAGTGTCCACAATGTGATTTTGCTCATAGGTCTCCACCACTCCATCTTCCTTTTTTCAAAACTCATTTTCCAAGCAACTTGATTTGGTATCTTTTATATTTTCTGCTCAGATTAAAAAGCAGTGAAAACTTCAGTATCTCTATATTCCGAACAGAGCAAGAGAATCCACAGGCATCTAATTAAAAAACCCTTTAGAGCAACCTTCACTGTAAACCATCACCATGGCCAAGGGGCAAAAAGGCAGCAGAAGCTGAGCAGAAGAGAGACACCATCTCATCAACAAGCTAAAATCCTCAATGTGAAAGCAGACAAATGAACAACAACAGCCCTGGCCTCGTACATCTCAAGATACAGTATTAGAATGTGGACAAGTCCATGAAAAGATGAGCCTCTTTCACAAGAAAACCACACCACACCTGAAAGACTTAACGATAATGAGATAGGGAACACCCACTTTCAACAATACGCACCTATACCTAAACTCCAGTATCAGACAGGATTTCAAAAACCACCCAATATACAAGTACCCAGAAATGAACTTCACATACCACACATGTAATCATTAAACACTGCCCAACTACCAACATAGATTGGATCCAAAAAGGCAACCCTGATCCGAGGATGAAACAGCTCAGCCTCTTTGAAGACAAATGCAACACACTCAAGAAAACAGAATTCCCAGCCAAAGCCAACAATTAACCGGAAAAAAGCCTATTATGCTTTGATCTGTTAAGGAAATCTATGACACTGGATTATTCCTCGTCAACATTTCCCTCTTGGTAGTCCACCAATTCCTCCCAATAGTAGGACAAAATGCAATTGGTGATAATGCCCAAAGAGACCAACTCTTTGAATGCTGATATATATTCAAGCCTTTATATCACTATGGCTGATATGATATGATAGGTTATTTATAACGCACTTCATACCCAGAGATTTCTAAGCACAGACCTGATGTAGCAATAAATCAACTGGAACTCCTTAAAATGAAATTATGAGACCAGCATAGGCAAAATAATGTGCTATTCTCTTTAAAGTATGCTACTCTGGTTGAATATGCCAAATATCCCTTGTTGCAGGTGTAGATACATGTTTTTGAGATTTACTCAAATATTCTATCTACGATAGAAATAATGGTCCCATGTTGCATTGAAGATCTTCAAATAGCTGCCTTTTTAAAAGCAAAAGTCTGATGGAGATCCAGATGTACCTCACATAGTATTCTAGTGCAACTTTGTCAATAATTATTATTATTACAATTTAGAATAATTGTCAATAGATTGAGGAATTCTGAACACAGCCCTAAACAAATACATCTGAGGTCTTTTGGGGAAAAAGGTATGCAAAGTGCCCAAATCCCTTTAAGTATTGATGGGATTTATTTTGTATGTATGCTGTAAGAAAGGATAGGTGAAACATGGAATGATTAGAGAACAAATCACAAGGTCTGATATTTATTTTAAATTATTCTATTTAATGAGACACGTTTAAGAGTTATTGTTGTACTTTAGTTTTCTTAAAATAAATGTGCTTTTAGTGTTTTTGAAATTTACAATTTAGTATTTGTTTTATTGTGAAAGGTTCTCACTGTACACCAGAAACCTCTAAATAAACAAATACATAAATAAACATTATGAGATTTCAATCTTCAATCTGGAAAAAAGGACAGCACAGCTACAAATAACTTTCAGCAAACCTCTGTGCCTTGACCCTCAAGCAATGTTGCATTAACATCCAATCCAGCGGGCTGGATCAGGTCCTAATGCCATGAGCACCCCAGGTTACTAAAGCGGCAATCAGGGGTGCTAAAAAAAACATTTTCCTTCGTTCAGTGGGACGCTATGTGGGTCCTGTTGAATGAAGGAAAATCCATTCCCAAGATGGCAAACATGGAAAGGGAAGGCGGGGCTCTGTACAGAGCCCCTCTTCTCTATTCCTGGCGGGCAACCGGAACAGTCAGGACAGCAGGGAGCAGCTGCGGGCAGTGGCGGCCACACAAGTGAAGGGTTGGGAGCTTTGGGGTATATTCTTAAAAATATATAAATGGTGGCCCGCGCCAGTGAGGCAGCCTACGGGTTCTGTGGCACGCGGGCTAAGATCAGAGATTTCATCTCACCTTCTGCAGAATATGGTTGGTTGTGCCACCCTCCCCGGGTGCTTTAGCAATATAACCAACACTCACTTCCAGAAACACCCCGGATGGAGTCTTTTGTAATGGAAACATTACCACTGTTTCATTCTAGCTGATTTGTACTTAGGGTGACCACCTCACCATCTCATTCACTATTTCAACCCATGCACATCTTGTACCCAGTGGCGTAACACAAAATGTGGGGGCCCCCCTGCGAGTAATGCTGACAGGGTCCCCCAATTCGGCAACAAATCACAGGTCGCGCCACACTCTGGGCCGGCCTAGATTATCACGATTGAGCAATACACACAAAAGTGCTGCTGAAGGGGTATGCCGAACACTGCACTAGGAGAAAGATATAACTATGGCCCTCATTAGGACCCTGGCGGTAAGTGTTTAACGGCGCCGTAAAAAGGCTGCGGCACCGTTAAACACTTAGCGCCTTACTACGAGGTGCCTTTGCGGGACCCGACCTGAACAGCTGGTCTAGACCAGCCGTTAAAGTAGGGACCCGCAAAGGGACCTTGGTGCTAAGTTCAGTACCGCAATTTGCGGTACCGTACTTAGCACCTTCCCCAGTCCCATTGAGCCCTATGGGGCAAAAATGGGAATGGGGAAGGACCAAAGTTCAATGGGAAATTACCGCCCCACCAACCTTGAAATGGGGTGGTAATTCCCCATTGAACATTGGCGGACTCGTTACGATACCGGCACCAACCATGGTGCTAATAGCACTATGGTTTAGCGCCAGTATCGTAATGAGGGCCTATGTGTTTTAATTCAATATACAACACACTTTCAGAAAAATTGCCTAAAAAGCCAGAGTGTTTGCAATTGTTTCTAGGGTAACACCAATCCAATACATACAAGTCACCAACAGTGCACAGGAACATTAATGCTTTGCAATTAAAAATGCCATGCCACAATGAAAACATGTCCAACTGACTGCACAATGTAGACCAGTGTAGACAGACACATAATAAGATTACAGTAAAGCATGCTAGGTCACATTTAGACATACCTAGGGCCTCATTACACGGACGGCGGTAAGGGTTAACGGTCACCGTTAATGGCAACGGTGACTGTTAACCCTTACCGCCGTACTACGAGGTCCCTTTGCGGGTTGGTGCTTTAACGCCTGCTTTTTGCAGGCATTAAAAACCAACCCGCTAAGGGACCTCGGAGCTAATTACGGCACCGCAAAATTGCGGTGCCGTAATTAGCGCCTTCCCCATTCCCATAGAGCCCTATGGGGCAGAAATGGGAATGGGGAAGGGCAATGGCGGAAGGGGGATTTACCGCCCCTCCAACCTTGGAATGGGGCGGTAAATCCCCTTTCCGCCAAGGCGGTGCCGGTATTTTACCGGCATGAGCCATGGCGCTAATAGCGCCATGGCTCACCGCCTTCCGTGTAATGAGGCCCCTAGACTGGTTGCCCCAAAATGTTGAAGCAATAACACTCATCATGAAGAGAACACACATTCAAGCCCGCATGTCTGTGGACTCTAACAATACGGCCAAATTCTTTAAACTCTGCAAGGAATTGGTCAATCCTGTTGCAGTCTTTACCAATCCTGTTCCCTCCCAGGCCCTCTGTATGGCTCTGTCCTCTCACTTCTCTACTAAAACTCAGGACATCCTGTCCTCCATCTTCTCTTCCTCTCCCTCTTCCTCTCTCAGCCCCCCTTTGGCCATCTCTACCTCTCTTCCTCCTTTTTCCTCTTTCTCTCTGACAACACCTGATGAGGTTTCTAGGCAAGTCCGATCTATGAAAGTGTCATGCAGACAGGTACTCTCCTGCTCCTCCAGAACCATCAGGGACCATAGTGACACCCTTACACATCCTTGGCCGATTTCTGTAATCAGTCTTTCACCACTGGAACGTTCCCCTCTCCTCTTAAGCACTCCCTTGAGCACCCACTCCTTAAGAAGCCGTCTGCCGATCCAAACTATCACCCAATCTCCTCCCAGCTTACTCTCCACACTGACTCTGTTGCTTCTCTCCATGAGCATCAGTCTGGCTTCAGAGCTGCCAGAGGCACAGAAACTGCTCTCCTGAACACCAGTGAAGATCTGCTCTCTAACCTTGATTCCAGCATTCCTCCTGTCCTCATCCTGCTTGATCTTTCCTCTGCTTTTGACATGGTCAACCACACCATCCTGATCAATCGACTCCCTGAGAACCTGGTCATTACGGAAAAGGCCCTTGAGTGGCTGACCTCCTTCCTCTTGGACTGCCCCTCCCAGGTCCAACTTGGTCCTTTTCTCTCCGCCACATACCTCTATACCTGCGGCATTCCCAGGTCTCTATCCTGTCACCCTGTTCTTTCAACCTTTACGTGGCCCCTTTGGCCCACCTGATCTCTACCTTCTCCTCTTACTTTCAGTGTTATACAGATGACACTCAGCTTTCCTTCAGGCTCCCCTCAGACCTCATTCCTGACCCTCTATCCTCAATTCAGGATTGGTGCGCCTCCAACAATCTCTGCCTTAATGCCAGCAAGATGGAGAGCCTTCTCATTGGGACCCCTGCCTCTGCTTTGCCTCTCTCACTCTGGTGCCTGCATTGGGCCCTCTTCCTTTGCCTTCCAGCGAGGTAAAAATCTTGGTGTCCTCTTTGACTCCACTCTCTCTTTCTCTCCTCACATCTCAGACGTCGCCAAGAAGTCCCACTACCAGCTGCTCCTCCTCAAAGGGACTCTTCCCTTTCTCACTTTACCCCCAGATGCTCACTGTCTCCAGAGTCCTGGTTCTCTCTCGGCTGGACTACTGCAACAGCCTCTTTCTCAATCTGCCTTCCTCTGCTGTCTGCCTTCTGCAACTAATGCAGAACAGGACTGCAAGACTTATCCTTGGCCTCAAGCCCAGGAATTGCATCTCTCCAGCCATGAAATCTCTCCACTGGCTCTCGGTTTCGGCAAGGATCAAGTTCAAGACATTTTACATTGCCCACAAGCCTTTCTGGGCCCGGAGCCCACACTACATCCAATGCCCTCTCTTCCAAAATACTTTCCTTCTCGAGCCCTTCGCTCAGCTACCTCCAACTCTCAGAGAGTGGGGGGTAGATCTCTCTCTCCTCTGCAGGTGCCTCCCTCTGGAATGGCCTACCTGTCCCTCTCAAACTTGAGCCGGACCAACTGAAGTTCCAGAAGTAGCTAAAAATGTTCATTTTCTCCTCTGCTTTCACTCTCTCCCTCCCCTGCTGGGCTACCTGATCTACCTGTCTGCTGTACCAACTGGTTACTTGGCTGAGTCTCACTGAGTCCAGGCTCTTTCCTGATCAATCACCCTTGCACTGCCTCTGGGCCTACCATGCACTTAGGGGCTGTAACTGTAACCCTACAGTCCCTTGTTCTCCTTGCACTACCCAGAGCCGCACTGGACTGGCTGCACTTACTCAGAGCACTGTTGCCCTGTTATTCCCTCCCCTCTCCCTTGCACTCCCCCTCCCTTTCCCCTTGCACTTCTCGGGCTCGCACTTGCACAATCAGAAAGCTACAAGGCCTAGTAAGATCGTTTGTTTTGTCCTTCCTCTATCTTCCCTCCCTTATCTTGTTGTGACTAGACACACTTGTGTACAGGTGTGTTATAAATGGCTTATATCATATCATTTTATCACAGATGCCCAGTAAGAAATGGTTAGACTTGCACCACCCAAATACCAGTAGCCATGTAATTACAATTGGCAGGACTGCTTTATCAGAAATGCCCAGTTAAAAAAAAGACATACCAAATTCAGGAATGACTAGACTGCCTGCACCAAAATGCCTCATTAGCCACTAATACCGCATATCATGCCTGATTAGCCTGGACATGGACAACCATTATGATTTGTTGCCCAATCCTGCCCCCCAACACACACATCACCTCTCCTCCCCACCCCTACCCCATCCTCCTTGGCCCAGAATTACCTCTGTGTCCCTCTTCCTTGTCCCAGAGTTTACATATGAGGCTCCTTGCCTCATAGGTAAGTACTGTGATGAGGAAGTATGGGACTATGGGTAATGAAGATTACAAGTAGCTAAGTCAGGCATTACCTCCATGTACCTCTACCTCATCCCAGTACCTGTGTATGAGGCAGATTATCTCATACACAAGTACTACCTCATACACCAGTACTGGGACGAGGAAGAATAGGACAAGAGTAATGAGGATTACCAATATGTAATCAAGGCATTAAACACAAGTAGTGGTGCAACACCATTGAGTTGACTGGGATTCAGCACTCCCCAACTCCCTGACATTTTGGGCTATGTTGACTGGACCTGGATGACCTTCAGAGCAATTGCCTGACAGAACAGGACACAGATGTGAAACGGCACCAGGGTTTCGCTGTTAACAAGAGCCAAGCAATTACTAACATAAAGCATTTCACTGTTAGTACCTGCATTCAAATGCCAACATTTTTAGGCAATTGAAATTGTGATGTGGGTTTAGTACTTACATGCCAGGGGGGTGATTGGAAGGGGAGAGAGGGAACAGGAAACCACTCAAATCTCGCAGCAGTCCATAAGTGGGAGCCTTAAACCTTAAAGGAGAGAGTTAACTGCTTGTAACATTGAAGCTGCACTAGAATAGTCTGATTAAAATGCTTAAAGAAACTGGATGCCCCCACACAAACAAGTTTGCCCCTTCCCCACCGCCTGTGAAGTTAGCGCCTCTCCCAACATTTGAAGGGTTATCCCCCCGAAATGTAGGTTTTGTTGTGCCCCTGAACGCAAGCACACACACCATTCACCATATACACACACCCAGCCACCCATACATTTAAGTGTGCACCCTTTCGCCATACAGGCACACACAACCAGGCACCCACCCATACATTTAAGTGTGCACCCTTTCACCAGAGAGGCACACCCAGACAGCCACCCATTCATTTAAGTGCACACCCTTTCACCATACACTCACACACACACACACACACATGTCATGGGGTTGAGGGGAGCCCTATTACTTCAAAAATGTTCTTTTTGAAGTCACTCCGACTTCATAAAGAAATTATTTCCGTTAAAGACAGAACCACAACGGAAATAATTTCTTTATGAAGGTAGAGTGACTTCAAAAATAAACTATTTCTTTTTTAAATCATAGGGCTCCACTCCCCCTATGACATGGAGGACTCAAGCATAGGGTCTTCCATGCCATGGGGTGGGAGGAGCCCTCGGGCTTCAAAAAGAAAGTTTCTTTTTCTGGTCACTCTGCCTTCATAAAGAAATTATTTCTGTTACAGAAATTGTTTCTTTATGAAGGCAGAGTGAATTAAAAAAGAAAAAAAATAGTTTTTTCTACAAGTGGGGCCCCCTCGCAGGACATGTACTGGCGGTGCACCCCACACCGCAGCAGCTTCTCGGCCCCTGCTACACCAGTGCCATTCCATAAATATCTACACAGACATACCCCAACATTCCAGACTCACCATCATATTCCAATCCCTCTAAATAACAGGGCATAGTCCCAGATGCCCCCAAACTGGGCTCATTAAGTCTCAAATAAAATACGAACAAATAACACCAACAACCAAAATAGCTATTGCCCCATCTCCAGTAAATCCCCATCCTTAGAAAATAATGTAATCTTTGATCACCTGGAAATCAATAACCTCTTACACCAATGACAACATGGATTCAGACTTATGGGGTGAGCAACATTGACATTCTCACCCACATGGAATGCTGTAGAAAAAACTCTGAAAAACCTTTCAAGTACCCTTATCTTCTCTGGCATATCCTCAGCATTCAATATTATCAACCACTAAATACTTATAAAATCATGCAGGGACATTGGATTAGAGAGACCCACACAGCTTTATTCTGTAATAAAAAGAAAGGGATTCCACACATTGCTCCTTTCATCATCACCTGGGGATTAATTACATTAATTAATCATCTTTTATAAAGCTTTTAATACCAGACACCAGTCTCTAAGCACAGGACCGGGATTCAAACCTGTGTTGCTCTGCATTGTTTTGCTTCCAACGCAAATACATTGTTCCTGAGCTATCCTCCCAAGTCTACAACTTTTACTCACTGATCTTCAATATATATAAATCATTAGCAATGTATGCTTCACATGTTTCAACTATATAGAGGATGCCCACATTATCTACAAAGTTCATAACAACTCCACCTCAAATTAACTGGTTCTGGACATTTGTCAAGCACAGGTCAGCTCATGGATGAAGACAATTTGACTCAACACTAACCCGGGCCAAACAAAAATAATGATTTGCGGCACCAAAACAACAAACTCCACATCAATCCCACGGCCTTCAACAATGGGAACCTGCCCACAGTCAAGTGCAATTATCAAGGCCATCGACCTCCAAACCCAGACAAAAACCATCACATGAAATTATTTTTCAAAAGCTGAACTATCTGTCATGTCATGACATAACAGACATAGGGCCTCATTACAACTCAGGCGGAATGGGTTAACGGGGTCCGCTAATGGGTGTAGACCCGTTATTCCCATTCCGCCTGATTACGAGGTCCCCTTGTGGGACCCGGTAAGGACTCCTGCGTCGTTACCGGGTCCCGCGAGGGGAAGAGGGAACTAACAACGGGCCGGTCGTAATCGGCCCGTTGTTAGCTTCCTCTGCCTTTCCCATTGAGCCCTATGGGGACTCAAATGGGAATGGGGAAGGTCCGGGCCCCGGTTCCCTGAGGGAGGAATTACCGGGCCCTCCGAACTCGGAATGGCCCGGTAATTCCCCATTCAGGGAACCCGGTAAAGGAGCCCGGTTTGGCAGCAGCCATGGAGCTAATAGCTCCATGGCTGCTGCCAAACTCGTAATGAGGGCCATACTCTTAGTAATATCCAGGTTAGATTGTGCCAACATATTCTACATGGGCCTCCCCGATTACTTATAATTGTTTTATTTTTTTATTAAGCATTCAGTGTATATAAAATACAATCTTTAGCTTTAAAGAAATCTCAGAATTTCTGCATGTTTACACACTTACAATATTCAAATAACATTTCCATCCAGGCCTTTTTGTCCTTTAGACCATGGTTGGCAGTATGTTAGCACCCCTAGATTAGTGGACACAAAAAGAAAAATTCCTTCAACAGATTTCTGTTGTTCATTATTATGGTGTTTGTGATACGTTTGACAATCTTTTTAGCATAAATTCCAAAAATATACCAAGTGCTCTAGTTGTCTTTTGGTTTGGTTCATCATACACAGGTGTCCACCACAAGTCAAAGTCTAGATCACAAGATGGCGTTAACGTTGTATGTAACAATTTTACCCTTTCTAGTTTTAGTTCAGAGAAAAACAGGATCAAGTGCAGCAATGAATCTTCGTCCTGCGTACACAGCCGACATGTATTGTCACTTGCTATGCGATTTTTCATTAGATTACTTTTTGTTCTTAGGATATTGGCCCTCATTACAACCCTGGCATTAAGGGGTAAACGGCGCCGTAAAAGGTGGCGGCGCCGTTAACCCCTTAACGCCTGATTACGAGGTCCCTTTGCGGGTTGGAGATTTTAACGCCTGCAATTTGCGGCACCGTACTTAGCGCCTTCCTCATTCCCATTGAGCCCTATGGGGCAACAATGGGAATGGGGAAGGGCCATGGCGGCATAGGGAATTACCGCCCCGCCAACCTCGGAATGGGGTGGTAATTGCCCATTCCGCCATGGCGGAGTCGGTAAGTTACCGGCATGGACCATGGTGCTATATGCTATTAGCACCATGGTCCAACGCCAGGGTCGTAATGAGGGCCATTGAGTCTGAATCGTAAGATCAGATCCCCATGTTTGGGATTAGCACTCTTTCTCATGAACCCTGGCATGCTTTTTGGAGCTATGGTTACTTTTGTTGAGAGAGTGTGAAATTTAGAAGAGGCTTAGCACTTTCCGTTAGCGACCAATCTACAGACGGGAGAAGTAGTTTAACCCGCGTTGGATGATTGCAAAGGGTATCTATCGATACTTTCAAATTTTACAGAACCTTGTTGCACCTTTTCTCCATGCAATCAGGGGCCAAAATGGCATTCTTTCATTTCTAACTTTCAAGATGTGGTATTATGGTGGGCAATCTATTGAGTCTACCTTTCAGACTTCCCGTGCCTGCATTGAGTGTAGACCCAATTTGTGTCATATTATGCTCATCGGTACACAGATCGGGACTCTCAGTACTCTCCTCCAAAACCTGGCTTCGAGCTTATCCCACGTTTCCCACAGTATTCTCCATGCTGTGTCTCCTGCATAGGTTATTGTTGGAATTACCTTTGCGTTGTAAAAGTCCAGTATGGGTTGTATCAAGAATTTACAGAATTTTCTTTTTAGCATGAATGCTTGTGCTGTTAGCTGGTCCATTCTACATTGCAGATGCGCTATCCATGGCTGGTCACCCCAGTCAGCACTGATTATCGCTCCCAGATTTTGTGCTTTTTATTATTGGTATGGGCTTGTTGCCTACCCACCATTTGAAAGATATTAGTACTTTTGCTTGCATTTTTTTTGTTATTAAAATCTCAGATTTTTCTGGATTTATTTTTTGTTTGTTTACTTCAACGTATATGTCAAGAGCGTCTAGCTTTCTCTGCAGTCCAATGGGCGTCTTATCCAGGATTATGAGGTCGTCCGCATAAAGTAGGTGGCCTATTGCAGTCTTGCCTAGTCTGAGCAATCAAGATCTTGGTGGTTCAAACCTATGTTTTATATCCAGGATGTAAAAGTTATAAAGCACTGGCGCCAGGGGACACCCTTGTTTCAGACCCCTTTTTGTTGGTATTGCCTGGATTGGGTTGCCCTTTTGGTCTAGCCGCACTTCTATTGATGTGCCAGTATGAAGCGCTTTGATTGCTGCTAGCAAGTCTACCAGGCAACCCTTTTGCTCCATTTTGGCCCACAAAATCTGACGGTCAACTCTATCAAAGGCGGCGGCCATGTCTATACAAGCTAGAAACAGCTTTTGATATTCGTGAAGAATTTTCGCTTTCAACAGGTTGAGTATTAACAGATTTAGATCACAGTCTACTTTTTTAACAAATCCAGCTTGCCTGTGGTCATAACTTCCAGATGTTACTATCCATTCTTTCAACTTTTTCAGTAGAATGCCTGCAAAGATTTTTCTATCACGTCCAGTAGCGATATTGAGCGATAGTTCTCAGGTCTCCCCCTATACCCTTTTTTTAATAGAGGGATTCTTATCCCTTTTGTCCATGATTCTGGTATCCGTCTTTTGTTAACACTTCTTGTGAATAGCTCATAGCACATGTCCGCCTACACCTCTAGTGATTGTTTTACTATTGCATTGGTCAGGCCATCGGGCCCGGGATGTGCTTGCTTTATTGATTAGTGATAGGATTTCGGTCTTCTTAAATTCGATATTCCACGCTTCCTTTGTTGGACTTTCTTGTAATATGTCAGCGTCGATGTTGGACTGACTGTAGATTTCTTGGAAATGTTGTACCCATTGGGCTTCATGAATGGGGTTATTCTGCTCGGCTCCCTGGAGGCTTAGCTTTCGGTTTAGCAGTGACCATAGGAACTTGGCTTTTTTGTTGTAACTTGCCATCAACATTTGTTCATAGTCTTTTTGAAATAATTGGGCTCTATGTGATTTTGCCCAATTCCGATAGTCTTTTGTCAGTTGGCGTTTTTTTTCTGCCAGCTCAGGATTGAATTTGTGCAGCTGATTATTTTGGCCTTCTTGTTGGTCCCCTTTATTTCTCTTAAGGCAGTTAAGCATGACCCATATTCAACACCTGTTCCTGTTGACATCTGCCAATTCGCTATTGTTTTTTTGAGAGTTGTTATCATTTTTATTGACAGTCTCAATCTATTTAGACCATTATTTACATTGACATTGTGTGCCCAAGTTTTTTGTTTCCCATATTACCATAGCGTTGTTTAGTTGGATTGGTGCAGGTAAGAATGAGCATCCTGTGGTTGCTTTTTGTTGTTGGTAGTATCTTTAACAGTATCTTTAACACAGATATTGTTTTAAAGGTTTCACGATCCACAAAATCATAATCCAACATTGCACTTGAGTTGTAGGATGCCCAGGTTGGGGCACCTTGGGGCACCTTGAAGATCTCCACGTTTCCATTTAACTGGAGCAGATCTCGGATTTTCATCTCCTTCAGCCAGTTTTGTGTTTGTGAATCTTTTCCATGCTTTTGTCCTACAGAACCATCTGGCTTCTGCTTTTCAGTGCAATCTATATTTAAGTCACCACATATAACTATAGATGAGCTTTGGTATTCCGCTCTTAACTCATCAATATGTTTAGTGACTAAGCCCAGAAAAGCATCACCATCTTTAGCTTTAATGTTGCAATAGAGATTAAATACCATTTGAGTATTTTTTTCTGTCATCCCTGGTTTGTCTTCTTAGGTTATTGTTATTTGGATGAGAGGTGATGGTGAGATTCTCTGCACTATGTTTCCATTGAAGCTGTTTTTTATGATGGTTAGTAAGCCTGCAGAGGGTCTCCCTTTTTGGCCTTTATATGCCTCATTCAATAGGCACGTGGCCCGTTCATGTTAGGGGTCTCTTGCAAGCAACATTCCTGGATGCAGATGATATCTGCAGTCAGCAGCTCATCATGTATATGTTCAAACAAATGTTAAAAACCTTGTGTGTTCCAAGAAGCAATCCGAAAACTATTTGGGGTATTAGGGCATTCGGTCTAGTTTTTCCCTTGTGAGGCTGGGGTCTCAACTAGCAATCCCCATGGTTTTTCTGTGTCATTCTTTGTTACAATTGGTGCCTAGCTTGTCATCTGGGCTTTGGACCTTTGATCCTCATGCGAAGTGCATTTGATCCTCACAGGATGGTTGGAGAGAATCGTATAGGTTTAGAATTTAAGTCATCCGTAGGGTGGTCTTCGCTTAAGGATCTAGTTTTCACTGGACACCGTTTTGTCATAGAGTGTTTTATTTCCTGTTCTGGTAGTTGAATTCCAGAAAGCTTAAGGTAAAAACCAAGGACTCATCGACAGCCGACCAGATTAGGTTCATGACTAATTTGGAGATCAAATGTATGCAGATACGATCTGTTTCCACTTCTTTTGGGAAGGCCACAATTTTATTGTCCTTTGATTTGACAACATGCAATTGTGGGACATTATGTAGCAAATTCATGAGATTTGATCTGTTTAAAATCAGTCCATCTTTGGATTACAGTAGTCGCTCTAATAAGAGCTTATGTGCGCTATGTTTCCCATCACTTTTTTCTCTTTCCTGTAGGCCAATATTGGCTTGATTCCATTCTCTCTATTTTGGTTCTCCATTAGGCCGGACACACGTGGCTGGTTGTGTTCTTGGTTTTTCATGGTCTTGTTTTGATTGATCTATTATTGGCTTGAGCAATTTACATTGTTTAATTGCTAATGTCTTTTTTTCTTCCAGATGTTCTCTTTTTTCTTGTAATGTTGCAATTAACAGGGAGTTTATGACCATGCATTCGGATTCGTTATTTTTTCCTTCCACAGTTCTTGAATCCTCCTTATAATCTTGGCTGTCCATCTCTATCGAGCTATCATTGTCGTGGACTGATAAGAGCAGTAATGCATCTTGATCATCACTATCAGTTTAGTCACTCCTTTCAGTGACTCTACTAGAGATTGGTATGATGTATTCTCGCTCTCTATCATATTGGGCCTCATTACACGGACGGCGGTAAGGGTTAACAGTCACCGTTAATGGCAACGGTGACCGTTAACCCTTACCGCCGTACTACGAGGTCCCTTTGCGGGTTGGAGGATTTAACGCCTGCTTCTTGCAGGCGTTAAAATCCAACCCGCTAAGGGACCTCGGAGCTAATTACGGCACCGCAAAATTGCGGTGGCGTAATTAGCGCCTTCCCCATTTCCATAGAGCCCTATGGGGCAGAAATGGGAATGGGGAAGGGCAATGGCGGAAAGGGGATTTACCGCCCCTCCAACCTTGGAATGGGGCGGTAAATCCCCTTTCCGCCAAGGCGGTGCCGGTATTTTACCGGCATGAGCCATGGCGCTAATAGCGCCATGGCTCACCGCCTACCGTGTAATGAGGCCCATTGTCTTTTCAATTCAACTCCCATGTTCTTGATTGAGTGCGGACTCTGCCCAACTCCATTTGTCGGATTTTCAAACGGTTTTAAATTTCGAATGAAATTACGTGTTCCGTCACTTAGTGCTGCATTTGGATTGGGCAAGTTTTCTGTCTTTTTGTTTTGGTTCTCACTCAGTAATCTATTCTTTTTGTTTTGCTTCTCCAAAGTTTGTTTTTCTCTAGCTCCCAGATCTTTCTCTTTTACACCAATTGGATTCTCTGTATTGAACAAGGGATACAAGTCTTTGTTTTGCTTGGAGTTGACTTTCTCCTCAACACTGTTGATTGTGACCAGATGCGTTCCATCTCCTTGTTCGGAACCTGCTGGTGGAGATATTTCTCCCGTTTCTTGGCTTGAAACGGTCTGCGACAATGTTTTAGGTACGCTCCCAGTTTTATTTATTTGTTTGCTTGTGGCCGCTTTTCCTTTTGTAAGGTCTCGTGGCATAGGGTGACATTGATGATTGTTTTCCATTGAGGTGCTTTTTTCTGAGGTCATGCCACCTTGTTTGTTGGGTTCGGTTTTTAGGAGGGTGATGGTATCACTAAAGCATTGCAAGAAGGCTCTTTTGTCTTCTCATGCGTCTTCCATAAGAGTCTAGAATATGACATTTTCTGAGTCTTTTTCTCAGGCCCTCCTTTCTTTTGTGGCTTCAATGAAGGCTTCTACATATATCATTTTAGATTGAATTAAGGCCCATGAAGTGGTCTGATCTTTATAGTTTTCATGCAGGCCTTCATACAGCTTAAGAAACGGTGCCAAAGTTATAGTCAGCATCGAGCCGACTGCAGCTTTCATGTTGGCACACAGCTCAGCGTTTGACCAGTGGATTTCTGAGGTGCCAGCCGCTTGTCTGTTTCCGCTGGATTTCCTTTTTAGGGGTACCTTATTAAGAAACCCCTCTTCTTCCTCAGTCCTACTCTCTGTGGCTAGAGGGTCAGCACTTGAGTAAGTACCTTGGGGTCTTTCTGCTCTTCTTCTTATTGGACTCATGGAAGCAGGACTTTTTGTTCTGAGACAATCGTCCCTGGAACTCTATTCTTCTTGGGAGAGTACAACGTTGTTCTTTGTAGACTTAGACTTCTTTTTGGGAGCCATTTGTAGGGTTGATTTATTTACGTCCACCTCCCCGATGATTCGTTTAACTCCTGTGGAATGAGGGGTGGATGTTTTGGCTGGATAATGGAAATCCCCCAGCTGACCCTCCTCTGGGTCTGTTCTACTTGGGGACTGACTAGGAGTCCCATCTTGGACACTCGTTTTGTCTAGCAAATCATTTCCACTTCTGGGCTTCACTTGCTCATTCTCATGGTTGGCTGGGCTATATGATATATTAGTCCCCATGGTTGTGTTCTGGTCGACACCATTCTTTAAATGTGTCAGATCATGTGAGCAGTCTATCAGGTCATTTCTCCCTGAAGCTAACATAATTCAAGATCAGACACTTCTTGCCCTGCTTGGTGTTCCCCAAGTGCCATTTTGATGATCTCCTGTTTTGGCTCTGAGTTGTTTTTCCGTTGGGGAACTGGCTCTTTTTTTTTTGAAGTGCCATCTAATTGATTTTACTTCTGTTAGGGAATTTACTCTTGGTCTACACTTTTGTCCATGCATTTGTTTCTGCAGCATACTCATCCCGTGGAACGCCTTCTTAAATGTAGTAGGTTGATCTTGTGAAATAGCTGGTTTTGTCGTTTGCGTAAGGGATAGTTTGAATCCTTTAGCAGATGCTTTCAATGTATCACACTTCAAGGTGCTCTGTGTTTTTGGTAAATTTGATGAGTTTCGTGACTTGGCAGCTACTATTTCCTCACTTTATTGAGGATTATTAGTAGCTTGGTTTGACTGGTGGCTATTTTGAAAGACCGACATATCCCCCACGGCATCCACATATAATGGGGAATCCACACTGTCTCAGTAATGACACATTTTTTTGGCCTTGCCTGTGTCATTTGAAGCCAATTTTATAAAGTCAACATGTGCCTCCTCACTGGGTAAGCAGAAAGCCTCTTCCACTTCACCCACGACTTCGGCGAGTTCAGCTGGTGAATCACAAGCCAGCAACTAACATGCTAGCATGGCAGTCTTACAGATGGGATTAAGCCGAAACATTTTGAACTGATCACAAATAATAGACACCCCAGACTTAGACCCAAACGTTGAACGGAAACAATCTGACACATATAACTCCAAAGGAAAGTGCTTCAGACATTTTACAACAGTAATATGGATCTCAGACTTAGACACAGAAGACCTAACAGCGCAAAGAATGACCAGAAAAACTGACCCCACAAAACAGGATGAAGCAGAGATGAGTTCCTTTCAGGTTAGTCTTGCAAACACATATCATGTGCACATTGCCTCAATCAAGAAACCTAAGAGATCAAATGAGTCATTCTCCCCAGCACTTGCCATTAAATGAAACCTGGAAAAATAAAAACTTTTCAATCCAAGAAACAACAATATAACAACATAACCCAATAACCAACATATCTCCATATCCTGGCACCTTTACACCATGACAACAGATCACCAGTTAATCATTCACATGGCAGCCCTATACCTACCAGTATATAATAGCACATTAACCTTGATGGGTTAATGCCAGAGCTCATATCTAAAGCTCTAAAACAAACTCTCACCTGAAAAGCTAATAGTCTGCTGCAGTGATACATTTACAATGTTCTTGGGCTCTTACGCTGGATAAAAGTCATACAAATGTGTCAAGTCCACAAAATACATATAACCAAACCAGTATCTCAGAACTCGGGTACTTCTGCTCGGTGCTCATCAACACCTCATGATTCCAATCTTCTACCCACTCTAGTTCACTGCATTGCCCTAACGACCCTCCTTTTCTTACAGACCCAAATACAATGAGGTCCTTAAAATGGCACCAGTAAAAGACAACTTTACATCACATTGGATTAGATTTCTTGGAACGTTCTTCTGAAATCAAATATTGATCCTGTGGGGCACAGGTATTTTACAGCTGTGCTGGACTTCTCCACCAGTGCTTGTGTAGCCCGTGGTCCCACAGGGCCCAGCTAGAGGGGCTACATGCTTGTCGCCTAACGGACCCTAGGAATAACAACACAGACACCAGGGTAATAAAGCATTTTAATAAATGTGTAGTGTGTCTATTTATTTATATGAGTCCTGTGCGTGTCTCTTGGAATAAACCATTCAGCCCACCATTGGGCTGGATGGAAGGTTAAAAGAAAAAGAAAAGGGAAAATAATAGAATAGAACTTGCCTGCACTGGAACGGACTGAGCAGGTAAGAGAAAAGTATCCAGAAGGATTTAAAAAATAACAGTTGGAAAGGACAGTTGGAGTAAGGGGCCAGGGAGAAAGACTTACCGGGGTGGTTGCTGCCTTTGAGAAAGCCAATGGGACCCACCTCAAAAACAATGACAGTACCGTGGGTGCGGCTGTGAGTGCGGGTGGGCCCCCAAGTCAACAGGCCCACCCCAAGGGTCAAGAAGGGCTTCAGGGTGCAGCAGTGCATGAGGGCAGACCCCCACTCACACAGGCATCCACCCATGACATGATAAAGAATGCAGGCATGCGTGGTGAGAGTAGGTGGCCTCATGTGGTGGGCGGGGCAAACCTGAAGAAATAAGATAGGCCAGAGCCCCATCAGGAGTCATCCGGCTACACGCCCAGCCTGCAGCCATCTTTTGCCAGCCCAACATCCAGCCTTGCCTGCAAACACCCATCATCCATCCTTGTCACCAGGTTCAGTCCTGCACTAGGCAGGACAGATCCAGTACCTTGACGTCTGTCTTTAGTGGCACTGGATCTGCAGCAGTCACCCCACTGCGACAGTGTTTTATGTTTAGTGTATATGATGTAAGTCAATGTATATATGTAAGTGTAGTTATATGTATATATTTAAGTGATGTTATGTAGGGTAGTTAATTTGTATGGGAATCATAGATTTTGGGTAAGTGTTAGGAGGAATGCCAAGTAAGGTTAAGCGTTTAGTAGGGGTAGGACAATATATAAATTGGGCATTATTTAAAATAGGGGATAAAGGGGAGGTACTCTAGCCTGATGTAGCATAATAGTGTGTCAGTCTGCCTGAGGCCGCCTAGCAAGATGGAACTACACACAGAAGCCATCCAATGCCCATACACTCGGTGTGGGTGGTACCTTAGTTTAGGTAGTGGATCTGCTGCACCAGACTCAACCTAAGGATTCCTGAGACCCCTCCAAGGAAGGGTGAGTTTATGTACCAGGTCCCAATTCAGTTGGAACTCACACCAGGGCAATCCTAGGGAAAAGGGAAAAGTTGTAAAAAGTATAAGTGGTTTTAATAAATAAAGAGGACTCCCTGTTGGGAGCCCTATACAATTCACTCTGGTGTCTGTGTTCCTTAGTGATCTACGAACTCAGGGTGTTGCCTATCTCCTATTCGCAGTAATTTTATTTTAGCGGTATCAGCGCCCCTCCCTACCCAGCGGGCTGGGTGTGGCATTTTCCATGGGAACTGCATATAACTTAGACCAGGATTGGATGCTCCCTGGCTCGGGTTAGGGCCAAGGACAGAGGGGCTGCATTTCACTGTTTATTTTTCATAAGGCTAGGCCCTAATTCATGCATGACTGGCCGGTATGAAGTATTGTCTCACAGTGGGAGACCTCACGGTCACGTCCCATGCTGTTTTGAAGCTTACATACAGTTGTACAAGCCTCATAATCAGCGTATGGAAAGTTTATAGAAATCGACAGGGATTTTGAAAAAAACAATCAGCCTCATAAGCACAGCTCAGCTCTCAGCCAGTGCTTTAACTTTGTTATGGCTTTTAAATGTAAACAGTTGCCAGTTCTCAACCTTTTAGTCTGTTTTGTATTTTTGTATTCCATACAACACTCCACTGGGTGATTTGTCTAGCCCACACACTGCTCTTCTACCCCTTCTCCACAGTTAAAGGTATAGTGCGCTCAAAAATATTATTGCCTTAAAAGATGGGCAATAATCCAAAACATACATTAAACATATTTGTAATGAAGGTTCCTATGTACATTTTTGAGCAAGTGATACTCAAAGCGTTCACATGGGAGCATCCATTTTGCCATTTCAGGCAGCCTCCTCAACTCTTGTTAAGCTCTGCCCTGGCGGCACTAAAGAAGCATCAAAAGCCCCCTACTGAGCTGAGTAGGCTGCCTTCACTTTCATTTTAGGTTTTTGATGCTCCCCAAGCCCAGGGAATCACAGACAATGTAAAATGAGGGCAAAAAGCAAAGGCGCAGCAATTACAAATACAACGTTGTGGCATTTGTGATTGCCTTGGATGGAAAACCATGGAAATCATAAATACAAGAATGTTGTATTTCTGACTGTGGCGGCTTTCGCGTGGAGTCTCCTTGGCTCCCCCAACCAGAATAACAACATTGTTGTATTTGGAAATACCGCAGCATTTACAAATACAACAATGTTGTATTTCTCACTGCAGCGGCTTTCACTTGGAGTCTCCTGGGCTCCCTCAGGGTTGGGGGAGCCCAGGAGACTCCAAGCGAAAGCCACCATAGTGAGAAATACAGTGGCATTTGGAAACACAACCGTGTTGTGTTTCTGCCTGCAGCAGATTTCAATTTGAGTCTCCTGGGCTCCTCCGTGGGAGCCCAAGAGACTGAAATTGAAAGCCGCTGCAGGCAGAAACACTGTAGCATTTGGAAACACAATCGCGTTGTGTTTTTGTCTGCAGCGGCTTTCACTTTGAGTCTCCTGGGCTCCCCTGAAGGAGCCCAGGAGTAGGTGCAAAGTTATGAAGAACGATGCTCAAAACACTATGGAGTAGTCTAGTGTTCCAAGAGTTCTGATATCACAATACAAAATAGGAGAGAGAAAACCAAGCAGGGAGTCAGACTCTCCCAGGAGGATCCAGAAGCCTGTAGGATGTCCAGCACTGAGCAGAGAGGAAACCCCTGACAGGGACTTTTGAGTGGGAGAAAAGGTGTCCCTACCAGGTCTTCAGTACCCTGGCGGACCAGAAAGCTGGAAGAGCGGATATCCGACAGAATGGAGACATAAGGAATCGCGGTCATGAAGAGACTGGCCACCCGCACAGCACCAAACACAGAGAGAGAGCGTGAGAAGCTGAGCAGAGCAACAGAAGTGCGTGCAACTGACTAACCAGACCCGACAGAGAACCAAAAGGTACCAGGGCTGTTGGGGGAAAAAAAGAGTGCAAGAGAACCCCAGAATCCAGGGTTGGGGACCCACACATAACTTTAGAGACTGCCTTAAATAATCTAGTGAACCAGGTCTATCACCAACAAGCTACAAAGAGGAAAGAAGGGTCTGGGACCCGCAACAGAAGAAAGAGGTCATCACAACCACTCTTCCTCATTGCAGTACCTTGCAAGGAAGTAAACCAGTTCAGCCAACACAGGTCTGAAACACGCATACAAAATAAGAAGCCTGAGAGGGGCCTGGGAAGGAAGTCATTCCCTCAGCCTTCCTGAACTGTGACAAAGAATATGGGAAGGGCCTGGGGAAGGAAGTAATTTCCTCAGCCTTCCTGAACTGTGACAAAGAATATAGGAAGGGCCTGGGGAAGGAAGTTATTCCCCCAGCCTTCGTGAACTGTGACAGAGCCTGGGAAGGGCCTGGGCAAGGGAGTCATCCTCCAGCCTTCGTGAACTGTGCTAAAGAGCCTGGGAAGGGCATGGTGAAGGGAGTCATTCCCCCAGCCTTCATGAACTGTGCTAAAGGGCCTGAGAAGGGCCTGAGAAGGCACTCATTCCCCCTACTACAGTGAAACTACAAGACAAGAGTGATCATCGAAGGAAGCCATGCCCCGCGGTGCTGTGTACTGTGAAGCCAAGAAAGATCAGGGGGAGGAAGTCATGCTCCCATGTGTTGTGTACCGTGAAGCCAGGAGAGATCAGGGGAAGGAAGCCATACCCCTGGTGTTATGTAGAGTGAAGCCAAGCGAGATCGGGGGAAGGAAGCCATACCCCATGGGGTTGTGTAGAGTGAAGCCAAGAGAGATCAGGGGAAGGAAGCCATACCCCATGGGGTTGTGTAGAGTGAAGCCAAGAGAGATCAGGGGAAGGAAGCCATACCCCATGGGGTTGTGTAGAGAGAAGCCAATAGAGATCAGGGGAAGGAAGCCAAACCCCTGGTGTCGTGTTCCATGAAGCCAGGCAGAAGAAGGCCTGGGGAAGGGAGTCATTACCCTGGCACTGTGAAAGTATTGAGAACAAGATACCTGGAGAAGGGAGACATTCTCCAGGAACCCAAGAGTGAAAAAAAAATGATGTGCAATAAAGAGTGATGTCTGAGTTGAAACTTTACTTTTTGAGCTGGAACTGAGAACTTTACAGCATCCCACTGTCAGGACGAGGTGGGGGGGTCTGTACTTCCGCTCTCTATATGGCAGAGGAAAGGCACAGAGGACCCCAGCCAAGATTCTCTGATATGGTAACGATGGACGAGCAATCAAGGCCTAGCTTCTCAGGAGGTGATGCAGGCTGGTTCTTAAGTACAGTGTATCCCCAAGCCCCCACAAAGGAATGTCCACACACTGTATTACTGAAAACACAGTCTTTATATAATTAATATTCAAAGGTTATGTACACTTATCACAATAATGCACTTTGTGCTCCGGAAAATCAACAATGGTAAATATCTACAATTCTAAAGTGGTACCACTAATATTCGATTAGAGTGCATTCAACAAGGCTGTAAAAATGCCACACGGATCAATAGCAATGAAACCAGCAATAGAGAGAAGAGAGAAAGCAGACGGATGAAACAATAGGCAGACGACTGGCCCTCGCTACTGGACACAGCTCTGAGTGGAGATCCCCCCACCTGGGCAACCTGTAAAATAACGATATATAAAACAAGCCCAGTCCATATATTGTTCCAGAGTCTCGTTCTCTCCCACAATGTTTTACCCCCCCAATGTACCTGGTGGAGTAGAGTTCGTCGGCGAGGCGTCGACCGATCCTTCTGGAGTGACTCCCTTTTAGGCAGGAGCCACGGATCGTCGAGAGGCGTCGCGGACTCGGGGTTCGGTGTCGGGGAATCGGCGGCCCTTCTTGAATGTCGCCCCTTTCAAGCGGGAGACACGGGGCGCCGAACGTCCGACCGTGAACCGGGTAGAACGACGTCGATGAGGCAGCAGGCTTTGATCCGAGCTGTGCTCGTCGACGACAGAGCGTTGGCGTCCTGCAAGGAAGAGGCGTGCGGGGCACCTCGGTGACGATAGTTCTGGACCGCAAAGAGATGAAGAAGAACTGTGGCCCAGCAAGGGCGTCGAGTCGTCGGCGTCTCTGCGGTCTTTGGGTGGCGGGAAACCCACCGGTGGATACTCCTCGGCGCGTCGACGGTCAGGCCTTCTCCCACAGGAGACGGTACGGCGATGCGGACGAGAGCGTCCGTTGATCAAGTTAAAGTTCTTAGGCAAACGGGAGCGCGGCGGCTCCGGTCGGCGACGGCGGTCGTCGACAGTGGCGGACAACAGTCCGGGCGCTTCGCTTTGGGATTCCTCAGCAGTCCCCGTATCGGGTCGGCAGCCTGTCGTAGGTCTGTCTACCAGGGAGCGTTGGCAAAGGTCAGCTGTGCACGATGGTCCCTCGTAGCTCGGGAAGAGGGCGCCTTACCAGGTCCTCTCTGGGTCAGTCCTTGGAGACACAGCAGCCTTTAGATCGTGAAGGAGAGCCACGGCAATCCTTCTCTTCCAGCAGGGCCTCAAGGTCAAGCGTCAGTTACTCCAGTTACTCGTCGTAGTGGACTTCAGCTTCTGAACAATTTCCAGTGGTGAGAGGTCCCCAGATATACCATTTGGTCTCTCATCCACACTGCTGGCACACACTCAGCAGCCAATCGTACAGAAGGGCATTCATGCAGTCGGTCAGCCAATCAGGCACGCAGGGCATTCAGGCCACTCTTCTCCCGCTCAGACACTCACAACAAGGAATGTGGATTGAGACAAGTACTCAGCCATTCAACTCTACACACTGCATTCAGTCCAGTTTCGGGCAGGGCTGTCTCAGTCTTTGTCTCACATGGCAGAAACCAGACAGCCACAACACGGAGTGCATATTGGTCACACTCCCCATTCACCCAGGTCCCACCCACAGGAGGTACCCACAACATACAGTGAGCGGGAAGGCTCCAGTAAGTCTAGCTGGGCCTTCACAACAACACCATATACGGAACTTCCACCCAACAGCCAGTCAGGGGGAAGGGACAGAGTCAGGGCTTCCCAGGACTTTGGGAAAACAAGGTATCAGGGGATAGAAAGCAAGAGGCCACCGGGGCCATCTTGTTTCCTATCAGGAATCAACTGATTCCAATGGCAGGGCCGGGGTACCCCAAAATGGCGGATACCCAGCGCACCTGTCAAATTCAGCATGTAGCTGCCACCAGCCCGTACCCGGCTCTGTGGGCCACCCACGGGTGCCCAAAAACATACACTAGGGGCTCAGGGTTGTACCCCTACCCATGGGTGCCATAAGGGTATCCCATGGGTCTGTTCACCAAACCAAAAGAGAGAGCTGCACCGCCAGGAGTCCCGCACGGACTTCTGCGCGGAAAACACGACAGAACACACGATAAGAACAGAAAAAGGACAAGGATACGGAGGCCCTGTCCCTCCGATGCATTTCCAGCATCACAGTCGCCCCCCCCAGACTGAGGTTAGGGTGCCTAATCTCCCACGGGATAGACACCCTCATCCAGACGGTCAACATACCTTCTGGAAAGGCCATCTGCATTATCGTGACTCTTCCCTGGTCTGTGCTCTATGGTGAAGTCTAGCCCTTGCAGGCTAATGGACCACCTGAGCAGTTTCGGATTTTCACCCTTCATCTGCATAAGCCATTTCAGGGGCTTATGATCTGTTTGGACCTTGAAGGTGGACCCCGTAAGGTAGGGCCTAAAACGCCTAAGGCTCCAAACTATACTAAAACATTCCTTTTCAACAGTAGCCCACCTAAGTTCTCTACCCTTGAGTTGTCTACTGATGAATATGATAGGATGTTCTCTCCCTTTGTCATCTAACTGGGACAAGACAGCTCCAATTCCGGTGTCGCAGGCATCCGTCTGGACGATAAAGGGTCGGCTGTAGTCAGGTGCACACAACACGGGTGCCCTGCACAGACTTTCTTTCAAGCCATCAAAGGCCCTCTGACAGTCTTCAGTCCAATTAACCTTCCTAGGCTGTTTGGGTGAAGTCAGAGCTGTCAGTGGTGCGGCTATGGTCCCATAGTCCGCCATGAAATTGCGATAATACCCAGTGAGGCCCAAAAAGGCTCTCACCTGGGTTTGAGTAGTGGGAGTCTCCCAGTTCTGTACGTCCTGTACCTTACTGGAAAGAGGCTGGATTTGACCCCCTCCTACCTCATGACCAAGATAGGTAACTTTCCCCTGAGCTATCTGGCACTTGGTAGCCTTGATAGTGAGGTTAGCCCTTTTCAAGGCCTGCAACACTTTATCCAGGTGTGTCAAATGCGCTTCCCAGGTGGAACTGTAGACGGCAATGTCGTCTAGATAGGCCACACAAAAGGCCTCCAGCCCACTGAGCGCATGATTGACCAACCTCTGGAAAGTGGCAGGGGCATTCTTCAACCCAAAAGGCATGACCCTAAACTGGTAGAGTCCCTCTGGTGTGGAGAATGCCGTCTTTTCCTTGGCATGGTCCGTCAGAGCTATTTGCCAATAGCCTGAGGTGAGGTCAAAGGTGCTCACAAATTTGGCAGCACCTATGGTGTCCACGAGCTCATCAGCCCTGGGCAATGGGTGCGCGTCAGTTTTGGTGACGGCATTGACTCCTCGGTAGTCCACACAGAACCTCCAGTCTTTGGTACCCGCCTGGGAACTTGCCTTGGGGACAAGGACCACTGGACTGGACCAGGGACTGGTTGAGGGTTCAATTACACCCAGATCCAACATCTTGGCGACCTCGGCCTGGATGTGGTTCTTAACGGTATCTGACATACGGTAGCACCTGCTCTTGACAGGCACGCTGTCACCAGTGTCAATTTCGTGCTTACACCACGGTGTAAGGCCCGGTGTCAGCGAAAACAGAGAGGCATACTGCTGGAGCAAAGCCCGGCAGGCCCTCTGCTGCTCTGTTGTCAAATCGGGAGAGAGCTGTACTCCCTCCACTGAGCCGTCCTGAGGGTTGCTATGCAGCAAATCAGGAAGGGGCTCACTCTCATCCTCTTCTTGCCCTGAAGCTAGCAAGAGACATGAGACTTCTGCTCGCCGGTGGAAAGGCTTGAGCCTGTTGACATGGAATACCTGAGGGGCTACCCCGGAGGCACCCAGGTCAACCAGATAATTGACTTCGCCCATCTTGGAGATTATCCTGAAGGGTCCAGTCCATTTGTCTGCCAACGCTCTAGGCTTGGTAGGCTCCATCACGAGGACTTCCTGTCCCGGAGTCCAATCGACCTGCGAAGCTTTAAGGTCATGCCAATACTTATTCAATTCTTGGCTGGCCTTGAGATTTGCTGTTGCCTGACCCATCATCTGTGTCATCCTCCGTCTGTGGCCTAACACATAGTCCCCCACTTGCTTGGCGGGACCTGGAGGGGTGGCTTCCAAGCCTTCTCGGATCAAGGCGAGGGGCCCCCTCACGGGATGTCCAAAGAGTAACTCAAAGGGGCTGAAACCAACACCCTCTTGAGGTACCTCTCTGTAAGCAAACAGCAGGCATGGCAGGAGGAGATCCCATTTCCTCCGTAGGGGCTCTTCCAAAGCACCTAGCATGCCCTTGAGAGTTTTGTTAAATCTCTCAACCAGACCATTGGTCTGGGGGTGGTAAGAGGTGGAGAACTTGTAGGTTACCCCGCACTCTTTCCACATGGTCTTCATGTAACTCGACATGAAGTTGGATCCTCGGTCGGAGACAACTTCCTTGGGGAATCCAACACGGGTAAAAATGCCCAGGAGAGCCCGGGCAACCACCTTGGCAGTAATAGTCCGAAGGGGTATAGCCTCAGGGTACCTGGTGGCATGATCAACCAAGACCAGGATGAACCGATGTCCACTTGAAGTGGGAGGGTCCAGGGGACCGACAATGTCGATGCCCACCCTCTCAAACGGTGTGCCGACCACTGGCAATGGCTGCAGTGGGGCAATGACCCTGCCTCCAGTTTTGCCAGATAACTGACAAGTGGGACAGGTCCGGCAGTGGGACTCCACTTCCACTCCCATCCGAGGCCAGTAGAAGTGGGCAGAGAGCCTCTGCTTAGTCTTCTTGGTACCAAGATGACCAGCCAAGGGCACCTCATGCGCCAACTGCAGTAGGAAGGGCCTGTAAACCTGGGGTACCACCAACCTCTTGAGGGCACCAGGTTCAGGCTTAGTGGGCTCACTAACAAGGAGCTCACCCTCCCAATAAATCTTGAATGTCCTAGGCACTTCACCTTGTGCCTGGGACAGGGCCTGCGTCCGCAGACCCTCGAGAGAGGGACACTCTCTCTGCCCTTTACAGAAGTCCGCCCGGGAGGGTCCCCCTTCAGCTAACAAGCATTGAAGGTCGGGATGATCCTCCGGGTTGAGAACCTCTCCCACAGGAGAGTCTTCTGTCTCTTCTCCCACAGGAGTTGAGTCCGGGTTTTCCACTGGACCCAGCCCGTCCGGAGCATGGATCCCAATGGGTGCTGTCGGAACAGCAGGAAGAGAAGGTGTTCCTCCCACAGAGGTGGCCTTCTTGGTCTTCCTTCTTCGTGCCTTAGGCCTCGCCTTTGGCTCGGGTACCTGACTCACAGCCAGACCCGGTGTCACCTGTGACCTAGTGACCGCAGCAGCAGTCATGGGAAGACCATCCGAGATCAACCCCAACTCTACTAGATCATTACCTAACAGAATGTTAGCAGGGACATTGTCCTGAACCAGGACAGGAAGCTTTGCTGTCTTGTCTCCAATCATGAGTGTGACTAAGGCTACAGGCGATAATTTGGGAGGCCCACCAGCTAACCTGGTGGTTCTCAGAGGAGCACTTACATAGTCCTCTGGCTTGAGCAGGGTCCTGTCCACCACTGTCATGCTTGCCCCAGTGTCTCTCAAACCAGTAGAAGGCTGGCCATTCAAGAGGACACTTCTCAAAAACCTACGGGTGTTCTGCGGGATAGTCGCCAGTACTTCTGCGTACTGGTCCCAGGCCCCAAGGGACACTAAGGAAATCTCTACTGGAGCACCAAATGTGATTCCGGTAGAGGAGGGGAGGACGGTGGCCTCCACCTCAGACACGGGGTAAGGGTAGGTCAGGCTGACAGCCTGTACTCCAAGTGCCTTACCTTTACACTTGGAGTCACCCCTTCGGTGATCCAGAGCCCCACAATCCCAACAAGTGCTAGGAGTGCGAGGTACGGTACTGGAACCACTGGGAGCCTGCTTTGCAGCAGGTGGACCACTACTCTTATTCCCACCCACAGAGGACTTATCCCCACTAGATTTTTGGTTCTTAGGAGAGGAAGGTTTTGTTTTATTCGACTGTGACTGCTTGGGGGACTCCTCAGCTTTCTGAGAGGCCCCCTTCTCTTTATCCTTGTCCTTCCCACTGGAGTCCTTAGGGGACACCCGGTGGGAGACCCACTTGTCAGCCAACCTAGCCAGCTTAAAGGGGTCCAAAATGTTCTGGTCAGCAACATACTGACGCAGCTCTGGCGAACAGGCTTCAGAAAAATGCTCAAAAAACAACAGGTGGGATAATTCAGCAAAAGTTTTCACCTTGTACCCATCAATCCACCCCATCATGTTCATGTGCGCAGCACTCACCCAGTCAACCCAAGACACATTCTCTCGTTTCTTAAAATCCCTGAACCTTTTAAGATATTGGGTAGGTGTCTTGCCAAACTTGGCAATTAAAGCAGACTTCATACACTCATACTGACCCCTTTCTTCCACACTCAGTTTCAGAATACAGTCATATCCAGTTTGAGGCACTCTGCTTAACAAACACTTAGCCCAATCTCTTTTATCCACATCATGAATTGCACACGCCATTTCAAACGCTTCAATCCATTGGAGGATATCTGAACCCTCCAAAAACACACCAACCAAATCTTTCATAAACTTGGTGGCTGGGGACCTGCCACTTTCAATTGGTTTAGCTGAAGTCTCCACTCGAGCTTTCTCTAACTGGATTCTCTGACATTCAGTGTCCTTATCTTTGAGCGCAAGATCCTTATTTTTGAGTTCAAGATCTCTATTCTTGAGCTCCACTTGTTGTGCCAACTCCTCTTTCTTAAGTTCAGCATCTATTTCCAACTTGCGATATTCAAAGGCCAACTTCATCCTTAATAACTCAAGTTCCATGGAATTGCTGAGGTTCGGAACAGAGGCAGCAGGAATGGCGGCATTCCCAGAAACAGATTCAGCGACAACCCCAGGGGCAGAGTCCTCACTGGTTGCATCCCCCCCTTCATCAAGAGTTTCACCATCAGTCTGGTAGTCCACCAGGGCAGCTATCAGCTCAGCCCTAGACTTATCCACAAAGTCTAACTCCCTGGCTTCACAAGCACTCTGGAGAGCCTCTAAGCTCATCCGAGTCAATTTACCATTCGCAATGGTCTCCATTGCTTGTAATGCAGTTATTTGGAACACACCTAAACCTTAATTCAATAAAGTGCAGATATTTTGTAAGTGGCACGGTTATACACTGATTCTTAAAACCATAAGCATCCCACCGCTGCCACCAAGCTTGTCAGGACGAGGTGGGGGGGTCTGTACTTCCGCTCTCTATATGGCAGAGGAAAGGCACAGAGGACCCCAGCCAAGATTCTCTGATATGGTAACGATGGACGAGCAATCAAGGCCTAGCTTCTCAGGAGGTGATGCAGGCTGGTTCTTAAGTACAGTGTATCCCCAAGCCCCCACAAAGGAATGTCCACACACTGTATTACTGAAAACACAGTCTTTATATAATTAATATTCAAAGGTTATGTACACTTATCACAATAAAGCACTTTGTGCTCCGAAAAATCAACAATGGTAAATATCTACAATTCTAAAGTGGTACCACTAATATTCGATTAGAGTGCATTCAACAAGGCTGTGAAAATGCCACACGGATCAATAGCAATGAAACCAGCAATAGAGAGAAGAGAGAAAGCAGACGGATGAAACAATAGGCAGACGACTGGCCCTCGCTACTGGACACAGCTCTGAGTGGAGATCCCCCCACCTGGGCAACCTGTAAAATAACGATATATAAAACAAGCCCAGTCCATATATTGTTCCAGAGTCTCGTTCTCTCCCACAATGTTTTACCCCCCCAATGTACCTGGTGGAGTAGAGTTCGTCGGCGAGGCGTCGACCGATCCTTCTGGAGTGACTCCCTTTTAGGCAGGAGCCACGGATCGTCGAGAGGCGTCGCGGACTCGGGGTTCGGTGTCGGGGAATCGGCGGCCCTTCTTGAATGTCGCCCCTTTCAAGCGGGAGACACGGGGCGCCGAACGTCCGACCGTGAACCGGGTAGAACGACGTCGATGAGGCAGCAGGCTTTGATCCGAGCGGTGCTCGTCGACGACAGAGCGTTGGCGTCCTGCAAGGAAGAGGCGTGCGGGGCACCTCGGTGACGATAGTTCTGGACCGCAAAGAGATGAAGAAGAACTGTGGCCCAGCAAGGGCGTCGAGTCGTCGGCGTCTCTGCGGTCTTTGGGTGGCGGGAAACCCACCGGTGGATACTCCTCGGCGCGTCGACGGTCAGGCCTTCTCCCACAGGAGACGGTACGGCGATGCGGACGAGAGCGTCCGTTGATCAAGTTAAAGTTCTTAGGCAAACGGGAGCGCGGCGGCTCCGGTCGGCGACGGCGGTCGTCGACAGTGGCGGACAACAGTCCGGGCGCTTCGCTTTGGGATTCCTCAGCAGTCCCCGTATCGGGTCGGCAGCCTGTCGTAGGTCTGTCTACCAGGGAGCGTTGGCAAAGGTCAGCTGTGCACGATGGTCCCTCGTAGCTCGGGAAGAGGGCGCCTTACCAGGTCCTCTCTGGGTCAGTCCTTGGAGACACAGCAGCCTTTAGATCGTGAAGGAGAGCCACGGCAATCCTTCTCTTCCAGCAGGGCCTCAAGGTCAAGCGTCAGTTACTCCAGTTACTCGTCGTAGTGGACTTCAGCTTCTGAACAATTTCCAGTGGTGAGAGGTCCCCAGATATACCATTTGGTCTCTCATCCACACTGCTGGCACACACTCAGCAGCCAATCGTACAGAAGGGCATTCATGCAGTCGGTCAGCCAATCAGGCACGCAGGGCATTCAGGCCACTCTTCTCCCGCTCAGACACTCACAACAAGGAATGTGGATTGAGACAAGTACTCAGCCATTCAACTCTACACACTGCATTCAGTCCAGTTTCGGGCAGGGCTGTCTCAGTCTTTGTCTCACATGGCAGAAACCAGACAGCCACAACACAGAGTGCATATTGGTCACACTCCCCATTCACCCAGGTCCCACCCACAGGAGGTACCCACAACATACAGTCAGCGGGAAGGCTCCAGTAAGTCTAGCTGGGCCTTCACAACAACACCATATACGGAACTTCCACCCAACAGCCAGTCAGGGGGAAGGGACAGAGTCAGGGCTTCCCAGGACTTTGGGAAAACAAGGTATCAGGGGATAGAAAGCAAGAGGCCACCGGGGCCATCTTGTTTCCTATCAGGAATCAACTGATTCCAATGGCAGGGCCGGGGTACCCCAAAATGGCGGATACCCAGCGCACCTGTCAAATTCAGCATGTAGCTGCCACCAGCCCGTACCCGGCTCTGTGGGCCACCCACGGGTGCCCAAAAACATACACTAGGGGCTCAGGGTTGTACCCCTACCCATGGGTGCCATAAGGGTATCCCATGGGTCTGTTCACCAAACCAAAAGAGAGAGCTGCACCGCCAGGAGTCCCGCACGGACTTCTGCGCGGAAAACACGACAGAACACACGATAAGAACAGAAAAAGGACAAGGATACGGAGGCCCTGTCCCTCCGATGCATTTCCAGCATCACACCCACGCTGGAACTTTGTTTTGTATCTTGGAAAGGAACTAAGATATGGATAACATGGTCACTATCGGAGGTGAAGTTCCCACCTGCAATAGGAACTAAAGTCCATTGTCCAGAAGAAGGGAGCCATTCCTCTGCACCAAGAAGATCCACTACTTCTTTAGTGTTAGTTACACGTGCGAGGGACAGAAATAGGCATTTTGAGAAACGACAGTGGATTCTTTTTCATTTACTTGGACATTCGGACAAAATCCTTAGTTCCTTAGTTGAGGCAGGGAAACCCCTTTTAGAGTTTGGGAGAGAAAGGTGTCCTCTTTATTTTGATTCAATACAAGTTTATGCCAACACTGATGCCACCTGTGTGTTATTCTTCTCCTTCTCCACCCTTACAATGGTAAAGAAAATACAAACTACTATTAATGGGTGGGATACAAAGAAAAACAAACATCTCATAAAAACTTCCTGGGTATAGAATTGCATAGACAACACAAAAACATATTGTACTGGGGTGGTATGTGAGGTACTGGTGGCTGTTAAAATGGATCTCTGAACTCTGTCCTGGAGGGGCAGAGGTTCAGAAGGCCAGCCCATTTTCTTGGAACAGGGTAACCTCTGGACAAGCCAGACCAATCAGGGTGGGTATGGCGGCGGTCAAGACTAGGTCTCAAGAGGGGTGAGTGTGACTGAAAGCCTGCAATGAGCACACAAAGCAAGGACGCTTACAAATTACTCCAGACAGGTGTTATATTAAAAATATAGACACATTTATTACAAGGCCTTTGTAACATTGACCATAGTAAAGAATCACGGTAAAACTCCAATAAACCAACACATCACAAGCAATACAATATATATACAAGACCAAGGGGTCTAAGGAATTAGAAGCACAAAATATGCAGACCACCTAGATGGGGAGGAAAACAGGCACTGCAAGTAATCGTTAGACCCAACGGGCAAAGGGGAGTCTCTTCAGGGAAATCAGGCAGTTCAGAGAGGTGAACAAAACGATGATGAACAGACCCCCGTTACTCAAGCGCGGCCTCCACTTGTGGGCAGAAGCAGGGCGCGAGTGCGGAAAAGGGTTCCTGTTTACGACAGCGGTGGAGAGCCACAGGCTCCTGCGGGAGGGCGACCGGTTAGGGTATTGACTACTCACCGGTCCCCGATGCAGGCAGACCCAGGCTTCACCGGTTCTCTTTCGGTACTGGCAGGTTCAGATGCGATAAGCAGGATGTCTCGACGCCATGTAGATTCCACGACAGCAGAAGTCAGGGTCGAGGGTGTCCCAAATGCAGCGAACATGCACAGATTGTTACCACAGCATGGCAACTCGGCAACGCGTGTATTCCGGTCCCAAAGCACACGTCTCACTTCAGACCTGGGAACGCCAAGTGTGCAAATCGTGTGAGAGTGCCGAGGACTCGGAATTTGGCAGTGAGCCAGACGGCGGTGACAGAGCAAGGTTTCTGTGTAGGTTGGTCAGTCCACTGGATGGCCCAGGGACGCTTCCGAAGGCTTACATACAGGATTTGGTGATCGAAGCGCCTTTGCAGACCTTCTCGTTCGATCAGAGGCCGAGTGGTCTCGCAGGACGACAGAAGTGCAGGGTGCCAAACCTTCAGCGGGTTACCAGCGATTCCACGACTCAGCTTCTTAGTTGCAGGATACTTGGCTCCTTATCCTTTGTTCGTGAGAACTCAGGAGATCGACATGGTAGTGGGGTTTTCAGCCTCCTCTTATCCAGAGTTCCCTTCGCGCCAAAAGGGAGAGGGTCCAATGGGAGATCCGCTCACAAACACTCACACCATACGTGGACCTATCACCGACCACGGTGGTCCCAGGCATACAGGACACTCTAGACTCTCTGGCACCCAGGATGTGTATTGGGAACAGACATCCCAGCCCACATCCTGGAGGAACACACAAGGCATGCAGAAGCCCGTGAAAGCATTGTGTTTTGCGGGAAAGTGCATGGCCAAATAAGGACTGCCCTGGGTCGGCTCGACCTGGGGGAAGGTGAAGGGGCAAGACGGTCAGCGGACAGGACAAAGAACCTCGTGGCATGGCCATTTTGGAGGCCAGGCCACCCATTTGGGCCAAACGCGGGAAGCGTCGTTAACATGGCAAAAAAGGGGTTCAAAACACAAAGAAACGATAGCTGCCACCAGTCCTGTCCGTGACACACTTGCACATTTTATGATAAGTCCAGCAAGAGTTTCTAGGGCCCTTGGAATGACGAGAGACCCAAGAGCGCGGTAATGTAAGTTACGGTGCACTCTTGTTTCATGTTGCTCAAAAGCTGCAACATGAGGAAAGGACTAAGGGAAACGAAGTCTCCCGGTACTGACTGTTTAAGGGCATGTCAGTTTCCTCGTAAGAATTGAGCGAAAGCCCAGAGGAGTGCAACGGAAGGCTGCACTTCTCTAGCAAAGTCTAGATCAGGGTGTAAAACAACAGCAAAAGGTTTGGGGGGTTGCCACATGGAAGGAAAATTACCTACAATTATGATATATTTCCTAGCAGTGGCGAGGGCTGGCTGGCAAGCATTGTCTTGTGAAAGAGGCAGTACAGGAAAAACAAGTGTGGTAATTCCATCACTGCCACTTGATTGGGCAGTAACAGAACTACTGATGTTTCCCCCCACCGATGAATTATGAATTTGTAGGAACAAGCTGGAGGCGATGCTAGGGGGTGGCTGAGGGGCTATAACCTAGGATCTTTTAGTTTTAGCCCCTGATAGAAGCTCAGGGTCTACAAGCATAAGGCTAGCAAGCCCTGAGTCTCGACAGTGTCGACATTGGCATAGCCCCAGATCTTTTCCAGACCTAGCAACACCCCTGCTGGAGACAAATCCACCCGTTTACATGTTAAATCCATGGAGTTACCACTCTTCCGGGGGTAAAACCACCAATAATCCATATGGGCTAAAAAATAGGGAGTTACCACCACATGTAATCCTGTGGCAAATTTACAATACCAAATGGTGGTAACCGTAATTGAGTTTGGTTGTGATTTGGCGGATAATCTTATTACCACCAAACTCTTAATGAGGCCCACAACCCTGCAGTTAAATTAGGGTCTCTGGTCGGGCCTGCACATTTCAGTTTCCATTTGGCGAGCCCCACATGTGTATTAGGGTTTGTCATTTGCACTCAAGCCATTAGATTGCGGTGCAAATAACAAGGCCACAATGTTTGTGTGGATGGATTTACAGGAAATGGAAGTGCTATGCGCGGAGCAGAGGAATCGCCTGCAATGAATGAGAAAGGAAAGAGAAAAGAAGAGAGGGAAACATGTGCTCAGATTACACAACATGTACATAAGATCATCAAGTGTCTATAAATAAACAGAAACGTAGCAGAAAACAGAAACTCAGCGTTCATGGAATCAAGTTATGTCAAGCGAACAAAATTCTATAATATCGGTACTCAACCCATATTGACATTATGCAATCCTTGTTTTCATTACTGCCCATAATTTTAATAGTTGTTGCTCAAAAACACCATTATAAAACATCGTTCTGTCTTACAAATACGATTTTTCCTACGACTCTTCATTTCGGTTTTTTTCAGTGGGATTCAAGTGTACAGTTTTCTAAGGTCTGAAGAACATTCATTATTAAGCCAACACCACCCCCATGTGGTAAGTATAACGAACAGTACCGCGTTCCTTTTAATATCATTTTCCTTCCTGTCTTTGTTATAGTTTTTTTTCTTGCTGGATTTGAGTCATTTTCTGTTATCTTAAATTCTAAAGGGATTTACAGGAACGAGTCAAAGGACTATAGATTAAATAAATGTCATTGATAAGTGTTTCTTATCTAGATTCGCCAAGGTCATGTTTTCAACGGGTGCACACAGCACGCAAAGCTGAGCAAACACATTAAACGACGACATCTGAACACATTATAATTTCAATGCTTTTTTACCTGATGTCTTATTAAGATAAAAAATAATGTTCTTTGTTCGGGTTTGTCATTGAGTTTCACTTTTACCCTGTGCCTATTGACGTTGCAGAGAGATCTCTACTTAAAACGAGGGGTTGACAGATAGCTCTGCTTATCAAGCCTCTGCTGTGGAATGCTCCTCGGGCTTTCTGGAGGAGACTGGGAGTCTTTATTGTATCCAGGCAAGTATTATGTACTTAATTCCGTGTATTTTTCTAGCAGTAAAAATGCTTCAGAGAAAGAAAAAACGCCCAGCCAAAAGTTTCATAAATCCCAGCTATGTCCATGTGACTCCCACCCCCTCCCTGTTCTAATCCTATCCCAAGGAACATAAGAATTCATTTTATTTGAAGAAAAAGTAAAGCTCTTAAGGACCCAAACAGGGTATCATATCACGCATAAATAAATAAACCATAGGTAGAGTAAGTAGAAGCAAGGGAGGGCTAAAATTAGAAGGTTCAGTGTTCTCCTAAATGTCATGCAGCATTTGACCCTCTTGATCTCAGCTGGAAGGTGATTCCACAAGCAGGACTGAATTTAAAATGGGCACCACTCAATAATGCTTTGTCGTTGAAAGAATATGTTACAGTAAGATGATTTTGCACCGATTATGACACAGGCAATCGTGGCACAACTAGCACCCAATAACCTGGTAAATCCATCTCTCCATCTCTCCCGCAGGTTCCTGCAGGTTACTGCTACAATTCCTCTGCACTCGAATGCTGATACCAACCCGACACCTGTTAGTCTAAACCCTGGCACCACTTCATCCATTCTTTCTGGATATAAGTTAAGTATAGCTCACACAGCCAACCCCCCTGCCGCAACCACACTTAATGCTACAACCAACCTTGATGCTACAAGCAGCCACCTCCCCAAGCATCCCATTGCCTGTTCCCTTCCAGCACACACCCTGGGAATCTGGGACCTGCTCACTGCTCACAATTTAGACCTTTTAGACATCTCAGAAACCTGCTAAATGAAGCCTCTGGCCCTGCCCTCTCCTTAGCCCTATCCAAAGGCTACAACATTTACCATCAGGACCGCCTACACACCAAAGGCGGCAGAGTTGCCCTTGTAGCCAAGGAATCCCGTCCTCTAAGACAGGTCTCCAACTCTTTCGAAGGCAACAGTGACTTTTGGACATCAAGCTTACCACTTACCCTAACTGCACCATCACAATACACATCGTTTACAGGCCCCATGGCTGACTTCCATGAGCATCTCCTCCATCTCCTATCCGACAACCCAAAAATCTCCTCTAAATCCATCCCTACTAGGAGACCTGAACCTCGGATTCAACTATCTGGAGGATTCACAAGCCAAATCGCTTGCCAAAGCTCTAGACACCCTGGGCTTCAGACAATCGATCACAAAGCCCACCCATTCCAAAGACCGCATCCTGGACTGGTTAGCGGACCACAATTGCTCCCCATTCATCAGCTCCAAAGCCCCCTGCCCCTGGACAGACCACTATGTCATCTGCATCTACATCCTCATGCCAACAAAACAAAAGCCTCTCACCACTCCTCTACTGCCCGCCCTAGCTCGGAGCTCACGTAAACTAACCAAAGAAAGGCTACTACCCTATCTATAAATGCCTGCTTTCAGATTTGGAGTTGTTTTACAGCAGATGAAATGTCTGCGATGGAAATGACTGCATGAGAAATGGACGTTATACAAAATTGTTCGTACATTTCCATTTCGGACATCCATGGTAAAACAACCTCAAATCTATAGAAACACTAACCCCCGGCCACACCCCTGGCCACACCCCTGGCCACACCCACACACCCACCCACACCCCCGCCCACACCCCCACAACCCCCTACTTACCTTTCATTCCGATGCGCTGTATCCCTGCAACGCTGGTTGCCTTTCACTTTGGTAATTGGGAACCGCCACCTCAGGGTCCTTTCCTTTTTTTTCTTCTTTTTTTTTCTGTGATTGCAGGACAGCTGCGGGGGTGTCCTCCAACCCCTGCTCACTATACTATATAGTATAGTGAGGGGGGTGTTGCAGGGACATCCCTGCCACCCCCACAGCCTTTTTATGGGGGGGACTGCGGGACACCTGCGGGGGACACCCCCGCAACCCCTGCTCATAGTAGAGTAAGCAGGGGTTGGGAGGACACCCCTGCAGCCCCCACATCCCTAGACAGAATCCAAATGACATACCCAACCAAAAGTCGAACCTTTGTTAGGTAGACCATTTGATGGTACCGATGTTCGAACTTTTAGATGGATAGGTCATTTGGATTTGGTCTTTTTGGCCAAAACCTGCTTTCAGACCTCCATTCTCCAGTGACACCACAGTTCTAGCTGAACTATACAACTCTGCACTAAAGAATGAAGTCAACGCCATAGCCCCGCTGTCAGCCAGGAAAGCCAAAATTGCTAGACATGCAAACTCCTTGTTCACCCCTGAGCTACTGGAACTCTGTTCCTTGAAAAGCACTGCCCTTTCCATTTGTCAAAATAATCCACTTGAATCCACATAACTAGAATTCAACAGGATAGCTGCCCAATACAAAAATGCAATAATCTTAGCCAAATCCACCTCGTTTAACACTAGGATTAGCAATGCAAAACCATGATCTATGGAGGTCTTTGCCATCTTCAGGGAACTAGAATCACCAGCTCCTACCAAATAGGTCATCGCCAAAAACAAATTGTGGTGCTCTAAAATCCAACCCGCCATGCTCAACAAACTTGACCTACTGCAAATTAGAATCCTAACCAACCAGAATGCACTACTCCCCCCCCCCACAGCTACACCCACCACTAACCCCTCCGCTCAGGACCTCCGCCTCTTCTCCATCAAAGAAGCCACTGAACCCAAAGTCCTCACCCTCCTGAAACACCTCAAACCATCTAATTGCAATGGTGATGACTGCCCAGCCATGATCATCAATGACTGTGCTGTCACACTGGCCCGTTTCTTACTGCATTTATAAACACCTCCTTTGATTCAGGACTGTTTCCCTCTAGCCTTAAGGAAGCTCGGGTATGACCACTTCTAAAAAAAAAAAGTCACTTGACCCGCCCTCCCCCAACAACTAAAGGCCCATAACTGCAGTCCCCTTCCTCTTAAAAATCCTTGACAAAGCAGCCTACGCTCAGGTCCAACACTACCTTGAAACCAACCACATCTTGGGCCTACGTCAATCCCGCTTCCCCCCTGGTCACAGCACAGAATTTGCTCTGCTTGATCTAAAAAAGCAACTGGATGAGATTTAGGATGCAGGCAAGCCTGCACTACTCCTCCTCTTGGACTTATCAGCTACATTTGACCTAGTGGACCACAACATTCTGTGCCATCACCTCACCTCCTCAGCCCACTTCTCACCCAAAGTCACAGCATGGATCACCTTATTCCTGGAAGGAAGAGCCATGAGGGTGTTCTCGGATCAAGCCTATGCAGCCCCCACCACCATCCACTGCGGAGTCCCACAGGGATCCTGTATCCCTCTCACTCTTTGCAACATTTTCAATAAATCTCTATTTGACATCTTGGACTCCACTGGCATAGTTTACACCAACTATGGTGATGACACGCAAGTCCTCCTTACACTCGCCGCTAACTACGGAACTGATGGTAAGGCCCTGAATGCAGCCTACAACTACTATTCAGGCCTGGATGGCAGCCAAGGGTCTCTGCTTCAACGGCGATAAGACTGAAATCCTTCTAGCGGGTTCCCAGGAAACCTTTAAAAAACTCACTAGCCATTACGCCACCTTCACAATTGACAACATACAGATCACTGTCACCTTAGGAGTCTACCTTGATGCCACCCTCTCCATGTCATGTCAAGTCAGCGCTATCCCCTCCTCAGCGGCTTACTACATCAAGCTGATTAACGCAGCCAAACCATTTTTATCCACTGAGAACTGCTTCTCCATCGTTAGAGGTGTAATAGACTGGATTACTGTAACGTCCTCTTTGCCGGCACTTCCCCAAAAACCTAGTGAAACTCCAAATAATCCAAAACAATGCACTTCGAGCTGCTCTCAACTCTCCCAGAAGAGGACACATCTCTGAAGCTAGACGCAAAGCCCACTGGTTCCCCATCAAGGAATGTGTCCTATTTAAGACTCTTGCCATCACTCACAAGTGTATCTCTCACACAGCCCTGCTTACCTTTCTTTGAAAGTAGTCAGAGCGGGCTCCTCCAGACCCATCAGAACACCATATGTTCACCGTCTCTCACAATCCCCAGAGTCAAACGTGCCAAGGGGGGTGGTGCCAGCTCCCCTTTCATTGCTGCCAGACAATGGAATTCCCTGCCACTTACCCTCAGAAACGAACCCTCCCACCCAGCATTCCACAAAGCACTCAAAACCTGGTGGTTTGACTAAACTCTCCACCCCCGCTTCTTGCCTTATGTTTGCATACTCATGTTCCCTGTAACCAAATGAACGGTGAATCTGCTTTAATGTCATGAGATGGTATTCAGATGAAGTATAAATACAAACGACATGAGCCAACATTAATAAGGTCGACACAATGGAGATAACCAAAGATTTGACCTTCTCTTGTGGAAGAGTCCTAAATAGGAATTACAGTAGAAGAGATGTTCATGTTACTCCTTAGAGAATCAACAAAGAATAGGAGATGTTGATTTAGACTAAGCTAATTGTTTCATATCCATGTCTCAATGGTGGCAAATAAAGTCTGAATGTGATCACGGTTTTCTCCAGGGAACCCATGAATTAGAATAATAGTGGATAGTCATCTACAAAATAATGGAATGATACTCCTTTCTGGGATAAGAGATCATGGAGAGATTTGGTATGCATACTGAAAAGGATAGGGGATAAGCAAGATCCCTAAGGGACACCACAACCGTAATCAGGGAACAGGGTACAAAGGAGTCCAGACTGACCACAGACAAGCTAACCTGAAGACAACACTATAGGCCTCACTATATGTTTGCCAGTATCCCGCGGGTATTACCAGTGGGATACCGGAAAACTTTAATACCGTTTCCGCCACTTGAACTGCCGGAATTACCAGCGGAATCCACGTGGCGGAAACACTGCTATATCCCCATTCCATGAAGTCCCATGGTGGGATTTGTCAGTATTACCAGCACCGTTATTACTGGGCCGGTAATAACAGTCATTTTTTCCTGATAGGGTTGCGTCTATATCTCCTGCACAAACTTGGAGTGTGCCGGTGCTGTAACCCTCCGGTATGCGATAACAGCGGCACATTATTACCACACCTGTACATTCATAATGAGGCCCTATGGACTTTTGATCAATACCTGCCACCGACACCAGTCTTTCCATAAGAACCATGTGGTCCACACTATCATAAGCAGCCAATAGATCGAGCAACAATCCTCTTCAATCAGCTAAAGAAGATTATCCCCCATTCATCTAGCAGGATGATTCAAGTTAAAGAGATGTTGCTCTGTCCAAGATCTTTAGAAGGAATGACATATTTGCAACAGGCACATAACTAAAGCAGAAAGAAGGATCCAGATTCAACTGTGTTAGCAATGGGGAGGCTCAAGTCTTTTTTTAAGGAGACTGGAACAAAATCATTAGAAAAGAGTGATTTACATCATGAACAATTAGAGGGAGTATCGTGCCCATACACTCCTTCATTGTTCCCAATGGACAGGGGGTCATCCAGCCAATCTATTGGGTTGCGAAGATGATCATGTCTTCTGTCTTCTGCCTACAGGGTTAAAAGAAGAATCTAGCTGGGGCGGGTTGGATTTAGTAGCCAGAGTTGCTCACAGATGCTCGGCGGCCGGGTGCAACTTTTCTGAGACACATGTGGACTTTAATGGAACTAACTCCTGAAACGGGGATATTTTATCCTTACAAAATTATTAAAATTATTGGATCTTATTACACCAACTAACCAAGGGTGATGAAATCTCATTCTATGGTGTCTCTTGTGAAAACTGCTTCAGTATTTTTAACAACCTGTTTCTGTTTTTTATTCATTTAAATGTTATAGGACTTTGTTGTGTCCATTTTTGGACACAAGAATGTCCGTTTTCTTGACTGTTTGTGTAGAGTTTTTAATACCTGCATCCGCATAAAGATGGGAATCTTTCCTCAAACTCGTTTCAGCACTTTTTATGGTAGCTCTAATCTTTTACATTTCATACAGAACCATTTTTCTTCTCGCTTTAAAGGATTAAATTGCAGAATACATTTTTAGCGGAGCTAGTGATTCTACTGCCAAGTTCATAGTTTTGTTATGAGTCCATCAGACCAGTCATAATTCTATTAAGATCAGTTGCAGATAGCTGTTTCTGAATTACAGGGACAAAACGTTTTTTGTGTGCCAATTTGCACTAATCTCGCAACAAAACATGTTCCCGAACGGTCATAAGATGACCTCATAAAGTCGGTGGTGCTCACTGCAGTTTCCCCAGTCGGAAGAAATGCCGGTAAAACTGCCGGTAATTCCAGCACCAGCATTTTTTCCAGACCAGCGGAACACAAGTTTGCCAGTGGGGGCCACGGATCTACCTCCAGACCTGGCCTGCTGGCACATGTGACCCTTACCGTCAAAGAAATGCTGCGATTACCTCTGTGGACTCCTATCGAACTGCATGGACAGAGGAGTTACTGACATCACCTTATCAGGTGGCAGGAATGCTAATTCTGTTTTGGTGGGTCCTGTGTGCTTCTGTAGTCCCCCCTATTTTCTCCAATGCTCCAACTAGGTCATTCATTTTGACAAAAGCAACAGCAAAGTCAACGCACCCAAGAGACTCCTCCACTCCACAAACAACGGCATTCACAAATAGAAGAACTGATTCCCTGAGTTGATATCCACCAGAGTGTCCTAAACCAACAAAACAGGGAAGGATGTGTATGTTTGGGTAAGACTCGCCTTGTGCCATAGATAGAATCACAACTCTCCCTCATACATTCTCCTTCACTCTTTGGCCTGGCACACAGTTATGAAAGTTTAAAGCCTTGGCGGAAACATTCTAGCCTCACATGGTTCAAGTTTTTAAGCCTAAAGTTGAAGGTATGGAAAACCTGATCCCTAGACCAATTTGCGGCCTAGCTCCTGAACAAAATTGTTTGGATGTTAAGGCACCTCTAGCGGAGTGAGCCCCGAACACAAACCAAACTACCCACACCAAATCCAAAACCCACCAAATCCACCGAGCCAGAATAGGAGTGGAAGATAGTTGATGGCTTTTCTGGAATTAAATGAATAACTGATCCTTGGACCTTCTTAGACCCACTGTTGGGTTCTCATAGGCTCCAAAACATTGCAACATGCACAGAGCAGGCATCTCAGAAAAAACCTGGAATGAATCTCTTTCCTATGTGATATTTGTAAAGCAAACCCGAGAGGGGGTACGTTATGTACTAGAAATGGCCAAAACCCTGACATCAGAATCCTTTCTAAAAGAAATGAAATGCCCCAACATCAACAATTTAGATGGCAATTCCCGCAGAGAAAGAGCCTCATTCGACAGCCACTCCCTAACCATGAAAAGAATCATGTTAATATTCCAAAGGCAAATGTATTGAGTAACCAAAGATATGGCCACTCTCATCCTCCCTTGAGTAGACATTAAACCAGTGGATGGTTCGGATCAGGGTTGAAAGTCCGAGATCCAAATGTTTGAGGGAGAAAAGATCGAAGATTATTTTTCCGAAATAATCCTCCATCTTTTCTCCCCTGAACATTTCTGACTTGGCCCCTGCCCCACACCCATGCCCCACTAGCACTCACATCCGCACCACACCTCCACACCCCTGCTTACCTTGCGGCCGCCGACTCACAGTGTCCCTGCGACGCCTGTTCCCTTTCACTTCCGTTATTAGGAACTGCCACTGCAAGGTCCTTTCCTGTCCTTTTTTTTTTCTTTTTGTGGCTTTTTGGGATGGCTGAGGGGAACACCCCAGCAACCCCTGCTCACAATATAGTGAGCAAGGATGCAGGGGTCATCCCCTCAGCCATTTTCTTTTTGTGTGTGACTTTTTGGGATGTCTGTGGGGGACAACCCCACAACCCCTGCTCACAATATAGTTAGCAAGGGTGTGGGGGTCACCCCCGCAGCACCCAGAAACGAATGTGTGATTTGGTTGGACTTTTTGGCCGCTCTGAATTTTCGAACAGCTGAAATTTGGTCAAGTCACACATTCAGGCTTTTAAGCTCGGTCAATTTGGACATTTCCAGATGGTTCCAAACCAGCCAACCTTCCGCTAGCTGATAAAAGGAAGAACTAGCCTAGCTGTACACATTTACAGTGCACTAGGCAAAGAAAGAAGAAAGGGGACCCATCAGGTTTAACACATGAATGAGTTCTGCAGGCAAGGAATCCACACCCCTGTCAATCATCAATAAAGCAGTAAAGGTATTATAGATGCCAAGGCCCCACACTTGAATATTATAATGAAAAACATGGGGTGCTTGACTGTTGCGCCTGTTTGCAGATTGATTTAAGTGGCATGAATGCCACCGCTTTTGGAGAACTAGCACAAAACCCATGCGGCTTCCAGCTGCTGGAATAATATAGGCACAATGAGATTCATTTCACCACTAGATTGGCTGTCCCTGGCAGATAGGCTGACTTAATCTTGTACTGTAATCTGAGACAAAAATCTCAAAAGGCTACTGTGCAATCTGTCATCCTATGAGAACTGGTAACCCCCAGTCTGTTGAGGTATCAGACTGCCAACACATGAGTAGACTCTGCATGCAAAGAGACTTCCCTCTGTAAAAGTTACACACAGATAATTAATTTGACAGATTCTATTGGTTGATGTGCCAGGAAGATGTCATTTGAGACCATGGTCCTTCAGTCATCTTGCCCGCTTCATCTCTGGTTTATACTGAACTCTAGACATTCATCTTTCGAACAGGCGGAAATCACACACTCATTCCAAGCTTCTAAATTTGCTAACCACCTTTTGATCCCTATCCTTGCTTCAGTGAAAAGTGGAACTCAACTTGAGTAATCTAACAATTTTCTTAAACACTGGGTCTATAGACTGGATTGAAGATGGCAGAAGACCTGTGATACTGGCCATAAATGCTGTTGGAACTAACTGGAAGAGAACAAGCCCTGCTTAGCTCCTTGGAGATCGGGTTACTCTTGGGTGGAGGAAGACACAAAGTGGAGGCCCTAAAATCTATCAGACAGCTAAGAGACTGAAGGGGAGGGTTTAGACATATCTCAGACTTCTCCCAATTGACCCCAAACCCCAGGTTGTAAACTACCATACTGTCAAGTGTAGATGGGTCTGGGCATTCTCCTTGGACCTGGACATAATCAGAAAATTGTCTAGATGTACGGACAGCTTTACAACCTTCATGTCGAAGAATTTAATAACCCATCTGAATAATTTTGAGAAGAACCAAGAGTCTGATGCAAGACTAACCATGAACACTGCAAAGCTGAATGTGCAGCCAATTCAAGGAGGACTGAAGATACTTCCTGTGTGTTTCCCTCCACAAATTGGTACCATCAAGGATGCATCCCTCAGATCCAACGGTTTGAGCCAGTTTCCAAGAGAGAACATGCCTCACAACTGGGCAGTTGCCTCCTTCTTCAAATAATGGCACACAATGAAACATGTGCTGCAGACTTCCGCCCCTGGAAGAAACACATACTCTACTATCACCCCCATTGGTTCCAGCTCCCATAGTTCCTGGGAAATTATTTCCTCACCTATCCGTTTAATCAAATCCTTCACATATTTGGAAAATAAGACAATCACTTTATGTTCTATAGTCAGAGTCAGTGCAGCCATGTCAAGGAAATGAAGCCACAGTTGTTTAAACTTCATCTTGCTGTGTGAACTTGCATCCGACTTGTGACGTAAAACTGTGTTACAATAATCAACCACTAGTTGCAGTGGAGCCCATTCCCTAGATGTAGGATGAGAGAAAGAGAGATCTGGAATCAAATGTAGAGTGCTCTATAGTATCCCAGATGCCAGAAGGTCATCTTTGGGGGCTACATATCATTATCACTCATCCCACACACTGCTAGAGGGATATTCCCTAAGCCATCATCAACCTCCTCCAAAGATGTCCCTAAGCAGAACAAGGAAGAACTGTTGCAAGGATATTGAGGTGATAACTCTAGAGTCAATCTAGCTTTCTTAACCAGATTGACATTCTCCTCCTGGCCCATGGGTCTAGACAGAGCAACATACACATTTTTGAGGGACAGTGGTGCAGTTGTCCCAGTCCTGTGGATGGTGGGCAAAGGAAAGAGCCTTCATGCAACCCCTGCAACCCTATCATGCACAAGTATCTTTCTGTTAGTGGCGGCTTTAAAAAAGGAGGGTGCCAAAACTATGTTGCCAGATAATACCCGCTTGCCCTCTAGAAGCCTAACCACAAGGTGGCCTCTTGCAACTGAGGAACTGCTTTGGCCCTTGACATATCAGTCCTGAGGTTCATGGACAAGGTCATTGGTGAACACAGACTTAGCAGAATGCAAAGCTCCTTTCACATTTGTTGATACATTATTTGATATGTTGTTCTTTTCACTGAGTGTCAACAATCCCTGATCCAACATTCCCACGCTACAACTCTGGGACATGAAACAGGTTGTGTGTAAACTTAAACATTTTAATTTATTAAAAGAAAAGAAAACCAAAGATGATCTGCTTACCTTATACAGGGGAAGTAACCACAATAACCTACATGAATATTGATAACTTATTTGCATAATTAGAATTGGTCTGTTTGTGATGTCCCACTAAGTAACTGTGCACACATGCAGTCACATCATATATCCAAGGAATATATTTCTACCATTTAAAATAAAAAATAATACAATTCCACCTCTAAGAAGCATCATTATTTCTCTGACAACCTTGATGTTTATTGATCACTATTTTAAAACTCTATTAAGTTAACATATACATGAAATGAGTTTCTGTTAATAAATAACAATCAACTTTTATTTTCACCAGTTTCAAAAACAAGTATTGGTATCAGAGACAGGTTGTAAAGAAAGATGTCATTTATGCAAACATATTTAAATTGTGTCCTCCCTTTTGTGGGCTGCTAGTTTGTGCATGCAATTAGAATGACGGTTGTAATGAGTTTCATCTCATTATTCTGGTTTGGTTTACAAAAGTTGTGATATCAATTTAGAAGACACAGGATATTGGTTCACCCATCCAACATATGAAAATTATTGTATGATTATCTAATTCAGGGATGAATACCCCTCCCACTCCACTTAACAGATAGGGTCACATGGGTGCCCTTCCCCTACGATGCAGTGTCAAGAAAGGAGAGAGTGTCATATACATCAGCATTGTTTTCTAAGGGAATGGAAGTGGCATAGCTAATCTTCCTTTCACCTCCATATTCACGTGTAAATACTTATGACTTTCATAGGTTGCAAATGATCAAGCAGTTCACCATTGGGCTATGGAAAGTGGCCATTCGAGTCATAGCCTAGGTCAGTAGTCTTCAAACTATTTAGTGGCCCCCTGGGGGGACCGAAGGATGTCCAGGGGGCGTGAGTATCTTCCAAAAGGAAGTACTGTGACTGCTCTTAACAGAAAATATAAGCAGATCTGGCAACTGAGGGGGTCCAGCAACAATATTTATACACAAGGGGGGGCTGAGCCTAAAAACGTTTGAATACCACTGGTCTAGGTGGTTGACGACACCTGTAAAAACACCCTGGGTACAATGTGATTGAATTTCAACCTACAAAGAACTACACTTTTTCTGTGCAGAAATGCTATTAGTTTTACATTGCACACACAGCACAGAAAAATGAAATTGATGTTGGTTTCCATTTAAATGAAAATCTCACTTCGGTTTAAAAACAGTGAGAAAGCAAATTGCATTCACCTCTGTGATGAATCACGACAAGTCATCCCTTCTCCCAGTGGTGAGCCACCCACTGTGAGGCTAGGCAGATTAGCCTGCTCTGCAAGACCCCCCCTAAGGGTCTGGGCAAGTGGGACCCCACTGGGAGTGACTCCCCTCTAGCGGACAAGGACTCAAAGTCCAATGAGGAACTCTCTGAAAGGACGATCTTGTATGTGTACATGAGACTGGAAAGAAACTGTATTTTTTATATTTTTACTATAAGTACCAGAAATCCTTCTTCCACACTGCTGGCTTCACGTAATGATGACTTTTTTGAGGACCACTATAAAGGAATAAGATTTAAGTGCCAGCAAACCTCCTTCCATTCTATTGGCTTCAGATAATGCTTACTGTTATCTGAGGGCCGCCGTAAAGGAAGAAGGGCACACCCTTTCTGACCGTGATGACATTCGTTCACAGAATAAGAACAGGGAAGGCATGTGCGACTCCTATGCTGGGAGGAGTATACACGGTATGCAGAGGCGAGCCTCTGGAAACATGTCCTGGAGGGGCAGAGCTACACATAGCCACAGGGTCAGTAGTGGTGCAGCGGGATCAAGGCCAGCTAGCTGGAGGCTATGAAGCAGATACGTTGAGCAAACAGGTGGCTCCAAGCAGGAAAGGAGCCTGGACAGAAAGCAAACCATATTTTCTGGTGGCGCAAACAGTAATGCTCAGTGGTGGACAGGATGCCCAGCAACCAACGCCAAATCCAGAAACAAGCAAGAAACCAAAGTCTCCCAGCTTCACACAGTGAGTGCTGGTCCAGAGGAGATGAGCCGAAACAGGGAAGTGAACGCTCCCACCGTGAGGATGCCAGCATTGGCGAGAAGCTGTAGGGTAGAGACTGCCAATATCATTCCAGGTACGAAACACTGGGAAACCAAAATGAACATAAGAACCAGGAAATCTGGAATGAGAATGTTGCGAACATTGAATGTCAAGGCTGGAAAAAGTCACCATGTGCGTGCAAGCCTGAAAGCAAGGAACAGGCATACAGCCCCATGTAAAGAGAAGAAAAGAAACTCAAACCCCATCTATGAAGGCTGGGAAAGCCATATTCAGTATCAGAAAGTGAGAGCATTAAATGGACGCATGTCTTATCGACCAGAGAGTCAAAGGAATATGTATGATCTGTATTCCGGCTGGGGAATCCAACTAAAGTATGAAAGTGCTTCAATTTAGAGGTTACAATCCTAATTCAGAGCCACAAGACTTTGAGGAGACCCCTTGCCACACAAGAGGTGGGACAAAGTAGAATACATACACACACAAGTAATCCTGGAGGGTTTTTACTACTAGTAAAAGCTGAATCGATCCTCAAGGGATTTAACCACTGGTAAACAGCGAAGGATATAAAGTAAGAGGAATTGTCTTTTTTTCCTAGAGAGGGGGAAAGCAAGAACTGTATGTAAGATACTTCTATTTTACTCAACAAACTATACTCAAGGACTGGATACTGTGCAGGAATAGCCTAACAGAATTTTGAGACTGAGATAAGTCCTTCAAGAGCTGGGCCAAGCCCACGTTGAAGGCTGTTGCTGTAGGCCTCCTTTTTTTTTTTTTTTTTTTTTTAGATATGTTTGTTCTAAAGTGGTAGAGCAAGTCAGTAGTCAGGGATCTGCACTCAGGACTCTTTATTTTGGACTAAGACAAGCACCCTTAGTTTTGTTTTAGAAGGCAGGGCATTTCCCTTACAGTAATAGGGCCAGTTAGGCATTTTCCCTTTAATTTGAATAAACACGTATATACCATGCCCATTGTTGTCCGAGTCCTCCTTCTGGTTCGTCACACCTCTTAACTATTAAAGTATGTTATTTGAAATGGGTTCGCCCTCGTGGCATGACTATGCAGATCCCTCCCACTGGACTTAGCATAGCAATGATCCTAGGGGACCTATCTACTTAGATTTGGGGACTTTGTGCACTCATTTTGTAATAATTCTTTAATGTGCTGGGCCTTTTTACATTTTTAGAGATGCAGTCCCATGATTTATAAGGAATAAGCTGATTGAATATTGATAGAGTATGATGCTGCTCTGCCCTTCACTGACATTTCTTGTTTGCAGATCCTGATCCTAATCATTGTTTTAGTGCTTCATGTGAACTGTTATTCTTGAATGAAGAAAGTTCCATTTTGAAAGCATTCACTCTCCTCACATTTAAAGTTGACTAGAACACAGTCCATGAACCATTTCACAGGAGTGGTCCTGGTGTGTGACAAACTCCACACCTTTGTAGGGCAGCTGATGAAAAGTATTAATGAATGAAGCGGTGCAATATTCTGGTGCCTCTTCTCTTTAAATAGAGACAGTCTGCACGTCACCTAAGGTTTTTCCTTACGCATCATTCCCAGCCTCATTAATGTTTATGCAGGCACCCCACCACCTACGGGGGCTGCAACAAGAGGTTTTTACAGATGAACAGCAAGGTGGTGTGATCAATGCTGGTGAGATAGCATAAATGTCATAGCCACCTGTCTTACAGAAGTGGTCCTTTCGAGCTTTCCCAATGTTATCTTATGTATCTGGTGTTTTATAATACTACAATATGTATACACAATAATTCAGAGCGCTGAGGAATAGGATGGGGAGAGTAAAGAGGGAGTACTGAAAAAAGTGGAGGAAGAAATGTTGGTGGAAACATAGAAGGGTCAAACAAAAAATTCAACGTATCCACATTGATGTGAGGACACAGGCTATTCCAAACCTGAGATCATGAAATCTTAAAACCTTATATTTAACAAATTAACATGTTACATTTTGGTGGAAACTGTAGGATCAATTAGCCAAATTATGACAAATTGGGTATGCTTTTCTGAAAATAAGGGATTTTAACATGTTCCTGAATTTAAATTTATTTGGCTCACAGATCTAGTGGGGGAATTGGGCTCAGCCAGATCCAGTGGGGGAATCTTCAATCTTCCATAGTTCTATGCCTACTGGGAGTAGCATGGCTCAGCTGTGTGGATCCAGTGGGGTAATCTTCCACTGTTCTGTGCCTGCTGGGAGTAGCATGGCTCAGCTGTGTGGATCCAGTGGGGCAGTCTTTCATAGTTCTGTACCTACTGGCAGTAGCATGGTCGAGCTGTGTGGATCCAGTGGTGGAATCTTCCATAGTTATGTACCTGCTGGGAGTAGCATGGCTCAGATGTGAGGATCCAGTGGGAGAATCTTCCATGGCTCTGTACCTGCTGGGAGTAGCATGGCTCAGCTGTGTGGATCCAGTGGGGGAATCATCTCTGGTTCTGTGCCTGCTGGGAGCAGGATGGCTCAGCTGTGTGGATTCAGTGGGTGAATCTTCCATAGATCTGTGCCTGCTGGAAGTAGGATAGCTCAGTTGTGTGGATCCAGTGGAGAAATCTTCCATAGTTCTTTGCCTGCTGGGTGTAGCATGGAAATGCTCTGTGGATCCAGTGGAGGAATCGTCCATAGTTCTGTACCTGCAGGTAGTAGCATGCCTCAGCTGTGTGGATCCAGTGGGGGAACCTTCCATCGTTCTGTGCCTGCTGGGAGTAGCATGGCTCAGCTGTGTAGATTCAGTAGGGGAATCTTCCATAGCTATGTACCTTCTGGGAATAGCATGGCTCAGATGTGTGGATCCAGTGGGGGAATCTTCCATGGTTCTGTACCTGCTGGGAGTAGCATGGCTCAGCTGCGTGCATCCAGTGGGGGAATCGTCCATAATTCTGTGACTGATGAGATGGCAGGGCTCGGCTGTGTGCACCCAGTGGGGGAATCTTTTTTGGTTCTGCGCCTGCTGGGTGTAGCATGGCTCAGCTGTGTGGATCCAGTGGCGGAATCTTCCCTAGTTCTGCGCCTGCTGGGAGTAGCATGTCTCAGCTCTGTGGATCCGGTGGGTGAATTTTGCATGGTTCTGTGCCTACTGGTAGTAACATGGCTCAGCTGTTTGGTTCCAGTGGGAGAATCTTCCATAGTTTTGCACCTGCTGGAAGTAGCATGGCTCTGCTGTTTGGATGCAGTGGGGGAATGTACCCTAGTTCTGCTCCTGCTGGTAGTAGCATGGCTCAGCTGCATGGATCCAGTGGGGGAATCTTCCAGGGATCTTCACCTGTTGGGAGTAGCATGGCTCAGCTGCATGGATCTAGTTGGGGAATATTTCAGGGTTCTGTGCCTGCTGGGAGTTGCATGGCCCAGCTGTGTGGATCTAGTGGGGGAATATTCATTGGTTCCACACCTGCTAGTAGTAGCATGGCTCAGCTGTGTGGATACAGTGGGGGAATATTCCAGGGATCTGCACCTGCTGGGAGTAGCATGGTTCAGCTCTGTGGATCCAGTGGGGTAATCTTCCAAGGTCTGTGCCTGGTGGGAGTAGCATATCTCAGCTGTGTGCATCCAGTGGGGCAATCTTCCATGGTCCTATGTCTGCTGGGAGAAGCATGGCTCAACTGTGTGGATCCAGTGGCGGAATCTTCCCTAGTTCTGCACCTGCTGGGAGTAGCATGGTTCAGCTCTGTGGATCCAGTGGGTGAATTGTGCATGGTTCTGCGCCTGCTGGTAGTAACATGGCTCAGCTGTTTGGTTCCAGTGGGAGAATCTTCCATAGTTCTGCGCCTGCTGGAAGAAGCATGGCTCAGCTGCGTGGATGCAGTGGGGAAATCTTCCAGGGATCTGCACCTGCTGGGAGTAGCATGGCTCAGCTGCATGGATCTAGCCAGGGAATCTTCCAGGGTTCTGCGCCTGCTGGGAGTTGCATGTCCCAGCTGCGTGGATCTAGAGGGGGAATATTCATTGGTTCTGTGCCTGCTAGGAGTAGCATGGCTCAGCTGTGTGGATCCAGTGGGGGTATCTTCCAGGGATCTGCACTTTCTGGGAGTAACATGGCTAAGATGCATGGATCCAGTCGGGGAATCTTCCCTAGTTCTTTGCCTGCTGGGAGTAGCATGGCTCAGCTCTGTGGATCCAGTGGGGGAATTTTCAATGGTTTTGCACTGCTGGAAGTAGCATGGCTCAGCTGTTTGGATCCAGTGGGGGAATATCCCATAGTTCTGCAACTGCTGGGAATAGCATGGCTCAGCTGCATGGATCTAGTGGGGGAATCTTCCAGGGATCTGCACCTGCTGGGAGTAGCATGGCTCAGCTGCATGGATCCAGTGGGGGAATCTTCCAGGGTTCTGAGCCTACTGGGAGTAGCATGGCCCAGCTGTGTGGATCCAGTGGGGGAATTTTCCATGGTGCTGCGCCTGCTGGGAGTAGCATGGCTCAGCTTTGTGGATCCAGTGGGGAAATCTTCTATGGTTCTACACCTGCTGGGAGAAGCACGGCTCAGCTCTGTGGATCCAGTGAGGGAATTTTGCATGTTTCTGCACCTGCTGGTAGTAGCATGGCTCAGCTGTTTGGATCCAGTGGGGGAATATACCATAGTTCTGCACCTGCTGGGAGTAGCATGGATCAGCTGTGTGGATCCAGTGGCAGAATCTTCCCGAGTTCTGCGCATGCTGGGAGTAGCATCGCTCAGCTCTGTGGATCCAGTGGGGGAATTGTGCTTGTTTCTGCGCCTGCACCCAGTAGCATGGCTCAGCTGTTTAGCTCCAGTGGGGGACTCCTCCATAGTTCTGCGCCTGCTGGAAGTAGCATGGCTTAGCTGTTTGGATCCAGTGGGGGAATATACATAGTTCTGCGCCTGCTGGGAGTAGCATGGCTTAGCTGTTTGGATCCAGTGGGGGAATATACATAGTTCTGCGCCTGCTGGGAGATGCATGGCTCAGCTGTGTGGATCCAGTGGGGGGGTCTTTCATATTTATGTACCTGCTCGAAGTAGCATGGCTCAGATGCGTGGATCCAGAGGGGGAATCTTCCATGGTCTATACCTGCTGAGATGGCAGGGCTCGGCTGCGTGAACCCAGTTGGGGAATATTCAATGTTTCTGCACCTGCTGGGAGTAGCATGGCTCAGCTGTATGGACTCAGTGGGGGATTCTTCCATGGTTCTACGCCTGCTGGGAGAAGCATGGCTCATCATCAGCTCTCTGGTGGTGCTGGACCGTAAGTGTCTTGTGTAGTTGGTGAATTGGTCTAAGATAGCTTTGGGATCAGCTTCGAAGTGCTATTTAGCAATTTGGAAGTTCAGATGAGCACCTAGCGACATCCAGTGTACATGTATTAGTGCCCCAGTTACATGGTTATGTTTTTCAAACCGAATGTGTTGGGCTAACCATAATCCCATCCTGACATGTCTGAGCAAGTTGGATTTTATAATGAATTTCTAGCACAGGGATGACAATGGAGCACATTAAGGATGCAGTGGCATTTGATCACCAAAGCGATGTGTTGGACAAACAAACATGGATGTTTGAATATAAATAACACCTAGAATGTGCAAGTGAAGGGATGTGCTAGCAGGTTGTGCGTAATTCAGAAAGACAAACACAATGTATATGTTGCTTCCTTTCTGATCCGTTATACATTTATGATATGATGTGATATTTATAACGCGCTTTATACCCAGAGGTTTCTAAGCGCGGACCCGGGGATCGAGCCTGTGTTGCTCAGTGTCGTCTTGCTTCCAAGGTGAGCATGTATCCTCCCGAGTCAACATTGGGAAGTAATTGTACACATTAGGTGGGTGGATAACATTAGTGGATAACATTGGGATTCACGAATGGGATGCATTTTTTTATGCAGGTACTAAGGAATGCTGAGACAGAAGGCCCACAATTAGTGTATGCAGAGGAGGCGGCTCCTGAGATGTTTTGCAGATGACCTGTTAATATAGGGACTTGAACATTTCTCTCAATCATGAACACAGCTCATAATATGCTTCCGTTTATTTTTTTAGGTATTTACAGTTTCTACAAGTAGTATTTTTGGATTAGGATTCAAGTATGTTTTCATTTTTAATGTATTGTTCATTTATAATGCGCTTAATACCAACGAGTGGTTTCTATGTGCATGATCGGGATTCGAACCTGTGTTGCACTGCATTGTCGAACCTGCGTTGCACTGCGTTGTCTTTCTCCCAAGACAAATGCATTGCCTCTGAGCTATCCTTCCTCCCTGAACTATCCATTTTTAAAACGTTGTGTTCAATAATTTTTTGAATTATGTATTCGTTCAAAAATACTATTCATATTTCTAACTCTGCACAATTACACACAGATCATGTTTGGCCACACAATTCGTCTGAATAAGCAGAAACAATTTACAAACAAGTTTGTACACATTCTTGCACCTCATCAGGTCATATAGATATAAAAGTACATTCATTCAAAAATAATGGATCAAGCTGGTGTGTGATTGAGCTCGATTATCAGGTGTGCAACTTTGTTGCGTCGTCTGTATTTCGTACTCCATCACTTCAATTAGTAATTTGCTGTGTCAACAGCCATATCTCCTTTGGTCCCCCTCTTAGTCAGGCAAGTCTTTCTCTCATCCATCTCGGGTCAAGATACAACAGTCCTTTCTTGAACATCCAAGGTCTCTCCCAGACACACCATGAAACTCCTCTCTTGACAGCCCCTCCATTGTGTGGCGAGGCGGGAGTAGGGGGCTCTCAGGCTGCGCATATCTTGTGCATTAGAGACAAGTGCATGCATGGCATTCTTGGTGGATGCACAGATTCACTTTGTGAACCCCCACGCTTAGTGATGTGTTCTATATTCTTACTTCCATGATTCCTTTTTTCAGAGAAGTAGCAACATGGCTGTTAATCCATTCCATTATTTCAGTATATCAGCCAACAATGTCTTGACTACAGTAGTTAGGAGATAACATACATGTATTTGCTGTAGTGCTATGGACAATAAGAACAATAGCAAATGTCTTGACTAGAAATGTGTAAACGATTTAAGGTGGCTAAGCGGGTGCACATGATATGCTCATGGTTGTTTTCATGTCTTTGGAAATATTCTATTGGAATAAGACAGACACATTATCCATATTCGTGTGTATGTCATTTCAGGATTCTAATAATATACATCTCTGACAGGGTGGGCAATAAGGTTGAGACTACCACAACACACTTGATCACATGTTAAAGTCTTGCTGATTGCAATTTCACAATATTTGTGAAACATACCGCCTATGGCTAGGTTAGGCCTTCTTTAAGACATTAGTTGATGAAAAAGTTAAATGTCACCACAAATTAGATTGGAAAATTAACTATTGGCAAGCTGAATTTGAAGAAGAATAAAAGGGGGTGTGGAAAAACAGAAAGGGAGAGGATCTTGTAGGAGGCTGGTGTACCTAGTTAAGATCCCTGGTTACAAAGGGAGAAACCTGACATAGGATGCCCCTAGAGGAGGCTGTGAGCTTCAGAGGAAGATTGCAGGGGGAAGACTGGGAGCTGCCTACATTTGGAAACTCCGAAAGAGTATGTTAACTGGGTGTGAAAAGCTCACATTGGGGAAATCGGAAGAACATAGACGCATTGACTACAGCAGAGTAAGAGGAGGGAGAGCGGTGAAGTGCCCTGGAAAAAAGGGCTTTACTATTTCATCTGCCTGTCAAGGAACCAAATGTGATGGGGAAAAATACCCATTGAATCCAGCAGAGCCCAAACTCTGCCCAGGAAAGACCTGTTGTGAGAAGGTCCAAGAGGGTCCTTTCAAGATTCCTGTATCCAACCCATATTCAGGAGGGGCCTGTTGAGTTAAGATCTGGGAAGAGAACTATTGATAGAAATCTGAACCAAAGCAAAGTCCGGGGAGGAACTGCTAAAGCAAATCAACCAAAAAAGGACCAGAAGTGGCTTTGCAAGACTTGCTTTCAATGGTCCCAAGAGGGCCCTAGCTGAAAACTACATGGCTAAGGCCTAACGGACTGGCAAGAAACCTGAATAACGGACAAATCAGGCAAGACACTGCGACTGACCCCAGTTGCAGCAGAGAACCGGGAAACCAAAGATGCCAGAAGGATCAGATTTGGGGTGAACCCTGAGAGGTTATGGTTAAGAGACAAGGTACAGGCAAGAGAACCCAGACTAAAGTCAGGTTCAAGAAGAAAATTCTCCAACTAACTCAAGTCCAGGTGCAACTCTGTCAGATGCTGTTGTGTTCCACAGACTTAGGGAGAATCCATCTGGTTTTCTGGGCAGAGACTAGTTCCAATAGGAACATATATAAAGCCTGGACAGTGCCAGGGTCCAGAAGGAATCTAACAAGAACATGTAAGAAATGAAGATCAGGAATGAACTAGTAAAACAAAACTAAAAGAGCCTACATTTAAGTAAGACCTGCTAAGAATCAAGAACCAAGCCAAGGCCCAAGAAAGGACACATCATGAGCCGTAAATGAACCAAGGACAAGAAAAGGCCAGTTGAGATTCCAGTCTGAAACAAAAGCCAGACCCTCTGAAAATATCCTGAACATGCAAGCCAGAGCTCCTGAGAAATAATGGTGAAAGGAAGGAGATCACTGGAAGACCGCTGGACTGTAAGAAATGGCTAACGGAGGCTAACCCAAGAGTGTTTTTGTCATTGTTATAAAAGAGTTGAAGTTTTTATGAACTTTAATTTGGAACAAACTTTGGCATTTTTCTGTCATTAGGTTAGGGCAGTCGGGTGGCTGAGGACTAAGTAGGTTTAGGGATTTGTATTTGGTGAGCTTTGAGCTTGAGTCTAAACTGGAAACTGCAGTGCAGTGTTGGTACTGGTGCGGATTGACGATCACGTTAGGTCCTTTCCTCTACACCAGGGAGGCAAAGGTGTTGCGAGTCGGTGAGTCAGTGAATTGTAGGAGCTGAAGGAGTGCTTTGGAGCTGGGGAGCTGGTACCGAGCTGCTACCGAGCCGAGCTGAGATCTGACCGAACGGTGAGCAGACACAGAGAAGGAGAGAAGCAGAGAAGGAGGGGGAAGAACGAGCTCCCGCTCCCGTACTCGTCCCCACACTCGGTATTTCACTCAGTGTTTTTGGTAGGAGTTTTTAGAGGCCGTTCACCCTGCCTCACTTAGACACTGTTGCACCATTTGTGCGCTATTGTATATTCACTATACTGAGTATTAGACACTGTTAGACACTGTGAAGAATTCTGTTAATGATACTGCCTTTTAGTGCTACAGTCTGGAAGGACAGGTCTGCTAGCATTTTGCGGGCACAATTTACCAGAGACTGTGCCCCCCCCCTTTTTTCGTCCAGTCCTTTGATCTGGAATTGAATTTCGCTTGACTTGGGCAGAAGTGCAGTGATAGCGGTCTGTGTTTGATGGTATTCAGTAGGGAGGCTTAGAGAACTCTCAAGCTAGCCAGTTAGGGCAATTTTGTCATACCTACCCCATTTCTAAAATCCCGACACATCCGAGGACTGTGGGCCTGTCCATTGACTCGGATCATTGTATTGGGCTGCTATTACCTAATTATAGTGCGCTCTGCCCACTGAACTGTATACTGGGTCGTGAAAATAGGGGAAAAGGAGGGGGAAATGATAAAAAGCATACAATCTATGAAGTGGATTATTGGGGGACAGACCAGAACTTCTAGACACATCTCAAACTTTGGTGGGCCCAAGTATAATGGTTGGCCGAGAAGAAACGCCCTTCAGGTCTGGTAATACAGGGCGAGTCAGCTTTCTCCATCCTATAAGTTCATTCCCCATGGACGGTTTAATACCGACTAGCTCTGCAGTAAGTCCAACAAAGATGAAAATTGCTATTGAAAGATGTCACTCTACACCAAGGAATTCACCTGAAAAAGCACAGGGAATGTCGAACTTGATGTTACTCTCACAGCAAACACAATGAAAAATACCATCAAAAATTATTTTCACATTGAACCTGCAACAGCTACAATGGTCTTGAAGGAGGTGCCTGTAGAAGGAAATCTGGTAGAGTTGCAGCAAAATGTAGAAATCAACGAACAGTCTGTGATAAGTATAGTACATCACTCTGGAAGGGAGGAAGAGGGCAGTGAGGTGCCTCAAATAGACCTATCCTTCAAACTCAATCAGGTACCGGGGGTATGGTCTCCACGACAAGGGGACACTAATTCACCTCCTCCTTTGGAGTCAAGGAAGAGTGGTCATTTGGGCAAAGAAATAGAACAAATAGGTGATCAAAGATCTGAATTGAGTCCTCCAACGATTATGTTCCTGAACTTCATATTGGGCACCTTGGTAAAGGTTTTCGAAAATATCAAGAGGGTAGTAGACCAACACTCAGGAATCCTGCTAGAATTAACTAAAGAGATGGAATCAGTTGATTCTAACTTGGTGGCTTAAAAATCAGCCACGAATGAGAGCAAAAAAAAATTGTGACAGGTTCTAAAATGTCTCCAGAAGGAGCAAGCAGGAACATTTGATATCCTGATTCTGCAAGGAACTGAACTAAGGAACGATATGAGCAGGATAACGGAAAAACTGGACCAAGGTGCCATCAATCAGGCACTGACTATCCCCCAAAAGGAGGCAGAAAATATGAGTGAGGAAGGTCTATGGGATGATACCCTGCTGTGAACATCCATCATGGAAGAATTTATGCGGCTTGCACAATTGCAGACGATGAAGGATCACAAAGTCTAGTCAGTGATCAGCAGGCAGATAAAGATCTAGTAGTGGCTCCTTTAAATAAAAAGAAAATGAATGGAAGGACAAAGAGGAAGAGGAAGAGGAAGAGAAGGGAGGAAGAACGGAATGACCCAAGGGGGCATGGAGAAGAAAAGGGAGATAAAGGTACGACAAGCCTCAAGTAAACAATCTGTAAGAAATCTGAAAAAAAAAGAGATCTGAAAAAAGTTGGAAAGGCAAATGGCAAGGCCCTGAGGAAAGGTAATATGATGGAAGTGGATCTTGAGAAACCTCAAGAGGAAAACTCAGCGTTAATTGTAAAAGCAACGGTAAGTTGTAAAATAGACTTGCCGGTTGTGCCGAAGAAAATAGCCCCGATTTTTTTATGTAAAAAGCAACTACCTAAACCGAGCCCGCCTATCTTGAAAATTGCCTCTATATTTTTGAAAAAAGAGGCTTGTTTATTACAAAAAGTTGGTACTTCAAGAGGTGCTTGTGACACTGAAGATTTGCAAGTAAATCAAGGAACAGAGGAGGGGGTGACTAGTGAAGGCCCTATTAATATTAATGGAAGGGTGATATGTGGTCCAAAGAAGTATTCCTCTCCTCCTTGGCAATCGATAGCGGTGGACCAGTTGCCGATTAATAATAACATTTCCAGAAACATGTCTAGCCTGAATGTGTTCTTAAGCAATAGGGACTTCAGTATGCTAGGTAATCCCTTAAATCGCCCCGCCATTCTAAATGAAATTAAATCTATGAATCTCCTTAAGTACCTGTCCTCTGGAGACAATGATCTTGTTAGCTTCCTGGAGTTTCCAAAGACCTCAATTTCCAAATTACAAATGAAATCAAGATTAACCTTGGAGGCGATGATGGATTCCAGCGAAGAATGGCAAAAGAGAGGCCTTGGTATATCCAGAACAATTCCAAATAAGATGGAACAGGATGCAATCAATGATTCAAAATTGCCACAGCAAAAGCTGACTACTGGAACTGCCAATTGGGGAGGGGCAATGAATATCTTGGAAATAGTGCCTGAAATCATAGCACAAGTAATTAATAAAATTGATTTACAAGAGCAGAATCTCTAGCCAAATGGGAAATAAGATGTCTCTCATGGAATACAAGAGAATTTAACTCTTTCTCTAAGGACTCCCAAATATTGTTTATTTTTCATAACTTTGATTTAATAATATTTCAAGGAACCTGATTAACCGATGTAATTGGGATTTAGGGATTCTCTATTTTTGAGCAATGTGCCACTAGTAGGGGTCAAGGCCGCCCTACATGCTGATGGCATGTAGGAAAACTGTTTTTTGTGATGTGGGATATATTAACCCACTCCACAATATTTCACCACATCAACAAGCTGCATTTGCACAAGAAACAGCAACCTGGCTGCGCTGGCGCCTGTGCGCACCAAGACCTCAAAACTGCGTTTTGGTCACAACAAAAAGATGGCTGCACCATACTGCCTAGCACACTTCAGGCAAAATGGAACAAGAGGACACACTGAAAAAGTATGCCAATGCGTTCTGAAACCTATAAATGGAATCAAGTGAAAAGGAAAGCCTGCCATTGCTGCAAAAGCCAAAAATCCCCTTCAAAATGAAACATTTCACCCTTTAAAAATGCTGTGTTGACGCTAATTCCATCTGTTCATTCTGAAACCACTGTGATTAAAAAGGCACTGTCATGCCTAGGATACTTCACTGTGCTTCACCAAAACCAGGCATAATTCCTGAGTGACAGGCCCAGTCAAACCAACTCTGAGAGAAATCAATGAGCAACTTCACTTGTACTCGCATGGGAACACATGTTTATTTCTTGCCAAAAAAGTATCCAGGCTCAGCAGTTCAAAGAGACTTCAACTCTCTGAGCCAGGTCAAATATAAATGTATCTATACTTTAGATAAAACTCCTACATTCAAGGAAATGACTACAGCTGCAAAGACAGTGTGGACTTCTGAGGTAGCTGACAAACCGAATTTAGAGAAAGAAATGCTATCAGTTTTTCACACATGTGGAAAAATGGGCTTTGCTGACTGAAGGAAAAAAAATGGCCAGTTTAAAATAAACTGTTGAATGAAAGCATGCTTACTTAGAAATGTAAAGGGATTTTGTTAGTGGTGATAATACACACATCGGATATCTTCTTTCACAGGTTTCTCTGAATTCAGAACCCAAAATAAGAAATTAAAGAGTTTAAAACACATGGGCTGGAATTTGCAAGCTCTCAGAAAAACCAGTCATTCCAGTTGCCAGCCATGAAACTTCCCCAAGGAAGGGAGATGCACCATAAATCCAGGACACGTAAGTGAAAATTACCAGCTTGAAAAACTTTGAATGGGCCAGGACAAAGAAAGTTCACACGCTCGTCAGACATTTGTCTGTGCTCCAGGCTGGGACAATAGAAGTTCTGGGACACTGATGTCATGATGCCTACCCCCGGAGCACCAGGACAGGCCCAACACCCCCGGGAGCAGGTATCATGCCCTCGGGTAAAAGCCCAGCGGCCCCTAATAGGGGCTCTTTGGACTTTGTCCTGGCGCCTTTGGCGCCAGGCTCATGTTGGACATCAGTCCTGGCGCCATAGGTGCCAGGCTCATAAAAGAGGGTGTTTGGTGCACTTACCTGACGCAGACCATGTTGCATGAAGCCTCAAGCCAAATGAGGCTCAGGAGGGACTATTTTATCAAAAGAACTATTTTACTTGGGTGGGGACCGTGGAAGAATACTTACCTGGAACTTCTTCCAAGGCTATTTAAACCACGCCCGGACTGCCACACGTGCTTCGCGTTACTCTGCATCTAGCAGCTGAACGCTCACCGTGCCTGCTCCTGCATCGTGCCTCCAGCCACGCCCGCCTCGATCCTGGGATACCTGAAAGGAAGGAAGGGAAGAGAAAAGGTGAAAACCAAGAACTGAATCTAACTTCCTACCTGTGTCCGGAACCATCACGCCACCGATCCTGAAGATAGACATTCTTTAAAAGCATTGCGCTACTTGTTGCAGCGCCGTGCATCACTCACCTGCTTCGTGGGCTCTTCACTATCCACCGCGACCTTCTGGGCATTCCGCCACATCTCTGCATCTGCAGGGGAGAAGAAGAGACAAAAGGTGAGCAGGAGGAACAAATGAGGAAAGCCTGATTTTCCGTCACAAGACTTACCTGGCCATATTTGATGGAACCACTCCTCATTTCGGGTCGGCGCCACTTCTTGGCCTGGTACCGCACCCCGGCCCCTAAGGGGAAAAAAGAAAGACATTACTAGAGGGATTCAAAGACATTTAAAGGGATCATTTTATCACAAACTCACCTGAGTTTATCTCCGGCAATATCCCTCGAAGCATAACTTCCACTCTGCACCTGAAAATAAGGACAGATCGCAGGTTAAGAAAAGCAAACAAAGAGAAGACTCTACTCTGGAACTTTTTAAACTGCATACTTACGGCATTTCGCCTTCCGAAACCAGTGAAGTAACTGGTCAAATACGCGCCCCTGCACCAGAAGCAGGATGGAGAGCTCATCCATTCAAACATGAAGGTGAGCCTTGATTGGGGATTTCGGAGGTGGTCAGAGAAGAGCAAAGGGGAGGTGGGAAGCAATCACAATACTCTGCAGACAGTTAATCCCCTTTCTCCACCTACAGAAAGATTTTTCTACGGGCCAGACAAGCCAGATTTGGGGGTCCAGTTCAGTCGGTGTTTCGAATCCTGCGAATCACGCTTGAAGAGGTCACAGTAATCCAGACCAGGTCAGCGCCTCCGTGGGAGCCAGGTGAGCGTTACAACTGACCAGTGAAGTGTGAAGGGACAATAAAACCTTCAATTAAGATTAGAAACCCCTACTTTGCCTTGAAGTAAATGGTAGTTGGCAGCAAGGGGAGGAAAGAAAAATAAAATGACCCAACAAAGGAACTGCCTTTTGGTGCCAAAGACTATTTTTATAAAGAAACTTTAAAGAATGTCTAACTCTGCAGCAAGAATTAGCAGAAATGTTAAAAGTTTGCAGTTTCAAATCTAATGTTATGGGCTTTCTTTTAAAACTTGGTAGAACTGATGGCCGCATGAGGAACAGAAGTGACTAAATATGACAGATTCCAAGGAAAGTATTAATGTTGCAAACATAACTTTTTTTATATACATCCCTGGGGATAATTTGCATCTGTGTATAAAAGTACAGAATTTTAGGCCAAATATTTCATGTTTAAAATTACCAAAATGTATCACAAGGACGAAACAAGGTTCCACAGACTTGAAGATTGGACTGGTATGTGCTGCAAATAATATGTAACCTGTGTGTATAATTTACCAAGACATTGCAATTGTGTAAATGTATGTTTTTGGCAAAGTCAGATTTTAAGTAAAGTAAATGTGGGAGTTTTTGGACATTGTAAACCTCACATAATAAATCTGATATCATTCCCTTGGAAATCCAACCAACTAAGAGCGAGGCGGATACTAGCACCCTTGTTCAATCCCTTTGTTAGAGGTGTGTTTAGTGAAGCCTGCCCCAGTCAAATGCTTGGATGATGTCACTAGGCATTATAAATTAGTGTCACTGACAAGACTCTAAGACACACACTCTTCCTGATTTCCTGTGCTGCATTCCTGTACCCGTCATCTTCCAGATCCAGACCCCAACTACAAAACCCAGGCATTGCTGATCCTGCTCTAGCAAGGCCTCAAATTCTGAAAACCACTACAATTTCCAAATAACCAAAGGGAAAAGCTGTGGTACCTTTGGCATTCTGATCCAGCTTGGCTTACTGACACTCACTGCATGCTGCTGCCATCCTGTTACCATGATGACCTATATTATCCAGTGACCAGAATTGCCAGTCCCGAAGTGCTACCCGGTAACCAGTCCCTGCCCAGCTGCTCCATGTCCCGCTTAGTTTTTCCGCTGTCCTTGGTTAGACCAGATCTGTATGGTGACCAGAACGCAGACTGTTCCAAAATCCTAACTAAAGTGGACCTTGAGTATCAATAGGAACTACAGAAAACCATAGTATACCTTATCTTGCCTTGTCCATAGTTCTCTTCTCTAAGTCACCCCATCCCTATCCTGATACCTTATTAAAACTGTCACAATACTTCTTGCCACCCTGTCATTGATTTCTAGTGCTAGCACCATTGCTTTAGTAATTTGTCTTGTAAATCCTAAACTATTAATCCTATTTCGAGTGATCAGACTGGTCCAGCCAGGGCGGGCGCTGGGAAGCTAGGGTTGAATTTGCGAATCAACCTTGGAGCTTGCTGTGTCCCTCTTTGGTAGCCTAGCATGAATGCTCTAGTGTAAAGTAAAACTGTTCTTGGCAAAACTGATTTCTTTTCCTTTTTCGCGCCTTCATTTTCTCAAAGTGCACCTTCTTTGATCTTGAATAACTCTCTCAATTTACCAGCTGGAGACCTAATTTCACTTCCATATTGTACCTATGATCTATAGCTACACCCAACTCTAAATCGGTGTATTTCACCCATTTTTATTAAAAACTGTATGGGTAATTTCAGGTGGGAATTGCAAAGTTTGCTGCAATCTGTTTTAAACCTGCTACTCAATTTCAACTGTATGCTGTTGGTTATCCATTGCCTTCGATTGTTAGTACTTGTACATTGTTGCTGAATTGAGGAATAATATTTGTTTCAACGCTTTTGCACACATTCATTATTTAATTATTCATTTCCGAGTGCCAATTTCAAACATTGCCAGGGTTTGAAATACATTTTTCTCTCTTATTTGGGGAGGGAAGGTCCGATTTCAATTCTGTTTTCCATTTGTCATTCCTGATTATCTGCTGTTTCTGGTTATCCACTCAAAATTGATTGTTGGTGGGTTGAGGGAACATTGCAGGGGGAAATTCTAACTCAAGTGCTATCTTTCCTAAACTCAAAAGTACTCCTATTTTCTGGTGTTTTGTAGATGTGTAAATAGAAGTTTAAACTAAGTGCATTGTTTGCATTCCTATTGTTATGCTGCCCCATATTAAAACGTGTATGATTTCTTTTGAATTTTAAAGAAAATAAATAAATATTACATTTTATCAACCAGCCTGGTTCATGGTCCATTGTGACCTGGGGTATTTGAAAAGGGGGTGTGATATGAGTGGTGAACCATCTCAATATTGAATATAACATAAAACATAAGCATTTCAATTGTGTGCTGCATAATAGGTCGAGACTAAGGTGTGTGTCGACCGATTGAAATCCTTAACAGTGATGGCTCTCTGATATCAAATTCCATCCAAGGCCTATTGGCAGTGAGAATGCAGATTAGAGATTTAAAAAAACTAATGTATACTGAGTGGCGATAATAGTGTATTGAACCCGTTGATTAGTGAACTACCAGTCTTTTTGCAAAGGTTATCAGATCTCTTAGTGTCAATTGTGTCGAAATATCCATCAGATTAACTTTTGATACTGGGGTTTTTTAATGCTCAGTGTATCCGCTCATTTGAGCCTTCTCATAGGGTAAAGGACATCACCAAAAATTGTTATAATTGGGTTGCTTTTATGAGGGATTGGAATATGCTAATGCTGAACGATAATGTGAAGGGTGAGCCCTTGGGTGTTCCCACACGGAGGAGAGGGATGTCCTTCTCAACAATTGACTACGTCTTTGTGTCAAGGAATTTGTTTGATACATGCTTAAAATTTAATGTGATACAAAATAAGGACAGTGATCATGTACTGTTGGACTTTGTGTTTGATGTGGGTAATGCTATAAACTATCCTGTATACAACCAACAGTTAGAGGCTAATCTGGCATGCAACAGAGTAATTCAGTTTAAGTAGGGGGGCTTTATTCTGAGTCAAAAGCTAGAAGGGGCAGTGGGTGATATCAGTGAGGAAAAGCTGAAGGAATATTGTCAACCAGACACTTATATAAACTTTCTCTGGAGATTGAATAAACCAATAATAGGTAAAGCTGTACCTCTCAAAAACCATAAGCACTTCTTTGACAATGAAATCTTTGAGAGGAAGAAATGGGTGAGAGCAGGGAAATATAGAATTAAGAAACTGATAAAGGACTCCAAAAGCTGTAGTGCGACTCTGAATCAAATAACGAATGAATACAAAAATAGGGCTAGATCTCACAGGTTTCTGCTTTCTCATGGAGATGTGGAAGATATGTTAAAAGCTATACTTATGAGTAATTCAAGGAATTCCTGGACCATTGCCAAATCGGTTCATACCAAGTCTGACTCTGCACAAATATTGTGTATAGATGAAAAGGTTTGGGTGGAATATTTCATTAGGCTCCATGCCCAGGCTAGCTCTATAGACCAGTACGGTGCAAACACTACTAACTGGCTGATGGAGGTTTCAGTGTGCGATATAGTACATCTAATAAAGAAATCCTCTAGCTCTAGAGCCATCCTATGACATGGGCAGTTGTCCTAAAGAGCCTGTTTGAAAATATATTAGCGTTACAAAAGTTTCCAGACTCCTGGAAGAACTCAATTATTATTCCTTTATATAAAAAGGGGGGCCGCCTTTTGGCGGACAGCTACTGTCCCATATCATTTTTAGACACTGATGGAAAGATTTTTTGTGGTCTGTTATTGGGGAAATTGGAGGCCTGGGCCACTAAGAGGGACATTATATCGAAGTAACAGACAGGCTTTAGAAAAGGAATCTCCACGATGTTAAATCTCTTGACTTTGGGATGTATGACTGCTACGGCCCGAGTAAAAGATGGATCCCAGCTCTTTTGCACTTGGGTAGACCTATCACATGCGTTTGATACCATAAACAGGAATAAACTGTGGAGTAAATTAAAGAAGTGGGGCCTCCCAGACAACCTCCTAAATATCCTGATTCATTTACATCAAGGCACAATGTTAAGAGTAAGGCTGGGGAAATCGGGGCTACTTTCTAGACCAATTGCCTCAGAGAAGGGAGTCCGTCAGGGATGTCTACTGGCTCCTTTCCTTTTTATTCTGTTTATGGTGAGTGGTTGGCAGGAAAGGGCTTGGTAGCCCCAAAACTAGGAGGCAAGAAAGTTAAGTGGTTGGCCTATGCCGATGATATTGTGGTCATGGACCTCTCTCAGGTCGGCTTGCAGAGATTACTGTAGACTATGAAGTTTTTTAATGATCTGTCAATTAATCCAAACAAATTGTTTATTGTGAGTTTCAAACATCCACTAAAGCGAACTAAACAATATGTATGGACACTGAATAACATGACAATCCTGTATGTAAAGGAAGTGACATATTTGGGCTCCCAGATTGTAGCCTTTTCTACCCAGATACACTTCTTAGACATGGTTGAATCCAGGCTCAGAAAACTGGGTGCACATATGAAGAGAATGTATTCTAAACACTGCCAGTTCTCAATGCTGCCATTAATAAAGTATTATCTGGGAATGGTGGAGCCTAGTGTTACGTATGGCCTAGAAACTCATACACAGCCTTTCAATGTTAACTAGGATGGATTGGAAGGCAAACTGTGGAAATATGTACTGGTCCTCTCCTCCTCAATTCCAATTGTAAGTGTTTGTTACGAGATAGGCCTAGGTTTGCTATTGGCAACAGTGGAGTGGAAATGGCTTAGTCAATTTGGGTTTATCTTGGAGCCTCCTAAAAAGTCACTGTACGAAGAGTTATCTGTGCAAATGAAATTGAACAACAATTTGCCCTTGACAACTCTCTCTGATAAATGTAGGAACATCGTGGAGCAAGCTGATTGCTCTTTGGTGACTCTGATCTAAAATCTGGTTAAAGCTAAAGATCTACTAAAAAGAAGGGATTGGATCAGGATGTTATCAAAGATGAGAGAATCAAAATTATCCTCTTCCTGGTCAGAGCTGGATAAGCCTAGAACAAATATTCCAGCATATCTGCAAAAAGGTATTAACCCAAGGATTAGATCTGAGTTCTTGAGATTTCGGTTGAACTTGGTTCGAACCCAGGAAATTCTGCATATCAGAGACCCTATTGCTTTTCCAACTAATCTATGTGATCTATGCGAGCAGGGGGTCAAACAAACTGTGGCCCATCTGTTATCAAATTGCCCAGGGACTTGGGTGATTAGACAGAAAGGGTAAAGAGATTTGTTCATGACCCCAGAATGCTAAACTTAAAATTGTTCTGGCAATGGTTGTGTCAGGGGAAGGAATCCTTCCTCAGAGCAGAAGTGGTAGCAGTGTTAACAGCACGAAAGCTATTGGGTAACTGATTGTGGTGAAATATGAGTATGTGGTTAACATTTTGAAGATCTGGTTGATGAAATATTTTGGATGTTTCCTTTTTTCTCCTCTTTTTTGTTTGTTTGTTTTTTGGTTTTTTTTGTTCTGTGATTTGTGTTTTAGATGTTTTTATTGATGCATGCTGTACGATGTTCATTTGTATTCTTGTGTAAAAAGTCAAAAATGTTGACTAATATGCACAATAAAAAAAAAAAGGAATCGTACATTTTGGTTGCCCACTTTTGGAAAATATAGTTTTCATTTTAGATTAGGGTGTATCAGAAGAGGTAAGGAATTCTAAGATATGAGAAATTAAGTCTGGGAAGTCCTCACCTAGAGCACTTCATTTATGCTGTCCCTGTCTTCACACCATTTGTTTAAACAAAGGAGTATCATTTAAAATTATTTGACCCGAGTACCATTAGGTGTTTACTAACCTTACCGTGTAATCTAACCCTGAATAAAGATCTCAGTAAAGGTGAAGTTGTGTGTCACCTGTCTTACTGGTCGACCTACCACAACAGTTTTTAATTTCGTAGATGGAGGTGTAGGGAAAAGCAATCTTAGGCATGCATGGAGGTTCACCAAAGAAGTCGTGAACCTCCATGCATGCCTTGAGATTTCGGTTGAACTTGGTTCAAACCCAGGAAGTTCTGCATATCAGAGACCCTATTGCTTTTCCAACTAATCTATGTAATCTATGCGAGCAGGGGGTCAAACAAACTGTGGCCCATCTGTTATCAAATTTCCCAGGGACTTGGGTGATTAGACAGAAAAGGTTAAAGAGATTTGTTCATGACCCCAGAATGCTAAACTTAAAATTGTTCTGGCAAAGGTTGTGTCAGGGGCAGGAATCCTTCCTCAGAGCAGAAGTGGTAGCAGTGTTAACAGCACGAAAGCTATTGGGTAACTGATTGTGGTGAAATATGAGTATGTGGTTAACATTTTGAAGATCTGGTTGATGAAATATTTTGGATGTTTCCTTTTTTCTCCTCTTTTTTGGTTGTTTGTTTTTTGGTTTTTTTTGTTCTGTGATTTGTGTTTTAGATGTTTTTATTGATGCATGCTGTACGATGTTCATTTGTATTCTTGTGTAAAAAGTCAAAAATGTCGACTAATATGCACAATAAAAAAAAAAAGCAATCATACATTTTGGTTGCCCACTTTTGGAAAATATAGTTTTCATTTTAGATTAGGGTGTATCAGAAGAGGTAAGGAATTCTAAGATATGAGAAATTAAGTCTGGGAAGTCCTCACCTAGAGCACTTCATTTATGCTGTCCCTGTCTTCACACCATTTGTTTAAACAAAGGAGTATCATTTAAAATTATTTGACCCGAGTACCATTAGGTGTTTACTAACCCTACCGTGTAATCTAACCCTGAATAAAGATCTCAGTAAAGGTGAAGTTGTGTGTCACCTGTCTTACTGGTCGACCTACCACAACAGTTTTTAATTTTGTAGATGGAGGTGTAGGGAAAAGCAATCTTAGGCATGCATGGAGGTTCACCAAAGAAGTCGTAGGCAGAGGTAAATTTCATAACAGTGGAGTATGACAAAGCATTATTGGGCCGATGTGAATTTCATAGGTGTCAGAGGATGGCAAATAAGTCATAGGCAGACTTGAAGTTCATAGGCATAGGGGTACACCAAAGACATCTTTCACATACATGAATTTTGTAGGTGGAGAGTACACCAAAGCAATCTTATGCAGATGTGTAGTTTTTGCAGAAGGCAAAAGCCTACTTAGGCTCACTTAAGTTTTATAGATGTGGCATTTTGCCACAGCAGTTTTAGAAAGACATGCATTTCGAAGGCACAGGATTATGCCAAATCCGTTTTAGGCAAAGATGATTTTTTTTTAGGTGTAGAAGTACACCAAAGCATTCCTAGGGAAATGTGCATTTCATAGATTTAAGAGTATGCCAAGAAGGTCTAAGGCACATGCACATTTTGGTGGCTGAGGGGTACACCAAAGCAGTGTTAGTCAGATGTACATTTCAAAGACGGAGGAGGAAGCTAAAGCAGTCTTAGGATCCTTTAAATTTTGTAGGTGGGCAGCATACCAAATAAGTCTTAGGCAGACAAGAGTTTTGCAGGAAAGAATTATGGCAAAACAGTCTTAGGCACATGTGAATTTTGTAGGGGGCGAAGAATGTCAAAGCAGTCATAGGCAAACATGAATTTTGTGGACACGAGAATACGGCAAAGCAGGTTTCGGCGTTCTGCTTATTGCATGATGTACTTAAATGAAATGAGCATGTCTGTATCAGCAGTAGTTCCAACATTTGGTAATGGACAGGGTAGGGGAGATTTATCTGTAAATGCAGATCTCTTCCTCTGCAAAGAACAGGGACCTCTGCCTCAAGTCAACCTAGTGCATTGGGAAAAAGTATAATCGTGCATGCACACCTGTCCTTCTTAAATTCAGTGACCGAGAAGGACATTTGGTAGAAGGAGGTGGAAGCTGTGCCCCCAACAGCTGGGGCACAAGAGGGAGAATCGATTACATCACTTCAGAAACAATGCAGCAACTCATAGAGGATAGTTGATTCCTGAACATGTTGCATTACTGATTTCTTTGGAAACAGATAACAATGAAGAATATGACAACGATTTTGCTCCACCCACTGCTGAAGTCTGAAGTTCAAGACTAAGTTAACTCTACGTTGATCATAACACAGATATCAAAGGAAAAAACGTGTCTGAATAAGAGGGTGCAGACATTAACAATCTCATGCATTCGTTCAGTGCAAGCATGCTGCACAGAAAGCACAAAGTCCAAGAAAATCAGAATGAAAAAAGAAATGTTAGAGGTAGTCCAACTTTGGAGAACATTTCATCAATAGCTTTGGCCTCTTCATCAATCGAGGCTTGAGCCTCTCACAACTCTCAAAGAAAATTACGTGTGTGGCAATATTATAGAGCTAAAAAAACGGAAAACACACCTTGCAAGATGCAATGTATGCCTACATGTGTATTCTAAAACGATGCAATTTACCCATCGAAATTGTATTCAGTAGTGGGTCCGCCTCAATCTATTTGGGTCTTCCAACCAGTGGAGCTACAAAACATCCTATATAAATCGTGCTCCATGTTTGCCTCTTCAGTATGGATACTAACATTAGATTCAGTACTGGTTCTGCTTTAAGCTATGTGACTCGTCCAACCTACAGAGTCGTACTTTATCCTTTTCATAGTATGGCATCCTGCAGCCGAATGAAGTGAAATGGCTGCAGGGAAATGGGGGAATTCCATTACATTGTGGTTCTGCATGAATCTATTTGGCTCTACCAACCAGCAGGGACATTGGCTAAGTTATAATTCTGCACTCACAAACTGAAGTTTCTGCCTCCATTTATTTGGCTCTAGCTACCCACAGAGATACTCCAGAAGTCTTGGGAGGATAGCTCAGGGGGAACGTGCTCGCCTTGGAAGCAAGACGACACGGAATACCACAGGTTCGATCCCCGGGTCCGCTCTTAGACACTTCTGGGTTTAAAGCGCATTATGAATAGCCCATCATATCAATTGTTATTATCCTCTCTCATTTTCAATCTCAACCTCTTTTACTACCCTCTTCCCCAGTCACTTACAAAAGAGAAGGGTGGTTCTCAGGCCTGTGTCTTTCCATTGCAGCCACCAGTCCCATGGGATCTATCCCCCAGACTACCAGAAGCCAGGCAGTATGTGAATGCATTCCCTATCACACTCAGTCTCCTCTACTGCTCAAATGGGTCCACACACTAAACTTTATGACCAACAACAGGAGACTGCACTACTAGTTGTGTGTGATAAAGTCCCTTTCCTTGTTCCCGGGTAGTGAGTAGGATGGCCATTGGGGCCATGTACCACTGCCCACTACACAATGTGAGGCTGTGCCAGGAGAATCCCCTATATTAAGGGTGCACAACATATGGCCCACTGGCCGATGCAGCCCTTCACATCACGATTTATAGCCCTCAGGCCAGAGAAGTTCATGAATGAGGTGTAGCCCTTTTCTGGTCATTTCCTCTCCAAACGTTAAAGAGCAAACACAGCAACACAGAAATAACAAATGCTGATAGCTTCGTTCTCGTTTATTTTTAGACATCTAAGAGAACAAAATTACCAAACCAAACCAAGTAAAACAAAAACATTGCAGGCAGCGCTTTATTTGTACCATGAAATAGCAACTAGGGGCCTCATTACGAGGCAGGCGCTCCCGTAATGAAAGGTGCCGGTACGGGACCATCACCATTCATTACGGGTTGCCTGATTACGAGGTTACCTAGCAGGACCCAGAACAGACGGCTGTTAAAACCAGACATCCTTTCCGGGTCCCGCGAGGGGACCAAGGAGCTAATAACGGGCCCGTTATTAATGGGCCCGTTAATAGCTCCATCCCTAATCCCGTTGAGCCCTATGGGGGCTCAAATGGGAATGGGGAATGGTTTTGTGCATGAGGAATTACTGGGTCCTCCAAGTCTGAATGACCTGGTTATTCCTCATTCACAGAACCCGGTAATTCCTCATGCTCATGCCTCCATACTCGTAATGAGGCCCTAGGTCTTGAATTTTAGACAAAAGGTGAATAGCAAGTGGGTGGCAACTTGAATTATGTACATTGCCAATTTCTTAACTTGCAGTGGCTTTTAAAAAAATGTTTAAGTATGTTTTCTTCATTTCTGATGTTGTAGTTATGATACAGAATTGCACGAAGTTTGCATGGAACATGGTATTGGATAAGAGAAACTACAATGTCATTTTTTAAAGCCTTCCAAAATACAACACAATCACAGTTAGGGGAAGAGTACACCGCAGGCTTGGGGGTTATATTGTCGGCATCGTTAAGTGCATTTCAAAATGCACCTTTTTTAGCACTACATTTTGACATTTGACTGAAGGAAAAAGCTAGCAGTCCCCCGTTAGATACTACGGCCCACCACAGAAGGCTTTCGGATTACATCCAGCCCTCCAGAAAAGGAATTTGTGCACCCCTGCACTATATCATCTCACCATATCCCATCTCTTTGATAAAGGCCTCCCCCTCTAGTTAGTAGGCAAATCCAGGCGTCCTTTCTGGGTCCCGCGAGGGGAAGAAGGAGGTAACAACGGGATACTCATAATATGCCCGTTGTTACCTCCATCCCCATCCCCATTGAGCCCTATGGGGGCTCAAATAGGAATGGGGAATGGTTCCTGCAAGGAGGACTTACCGGGTCCTCCTATTTCGGAATGACACGGTAAGTCCCCATTGCAGGAACCCGGAAAAGGAGCACGGTTTGGGGGCAGCCATGGAGCTAATAGCTCCATGGCTACCTCCAAACTCGTAATGAGGCCCTTTGAGTTTGAATTGTCATATTATTTTGTGGAAATAAAAACAGCCAGGCATTCCTTGTATAATTTTGTCGTGTCCTTTAATGTGAGGTTCTGATAATTTTTTAACACTAGATTATTTTTCTTTTAGTTTGAGCGTGCCGACAGGGCCATCCTTCTTAGCATTTGTCTCACCCATTTTATTATTTAATAAAATGGCAACTTTTGAGAAAACTCTACCTGTTTGTCTCTCATTTCTGACCCCTCATAGCACACTCCTCAAAGATCTGGTATAGACATTCACCAATACATGAGCAATACTCAGTTGTAAATGAGAGTAAAAAGCTCACAGAGCATCAGTCATCTCTGTGGTTACCTGGCCATCATACAGTACTGGGTTCTGACTGCCTATCTAAAATGTAACCCATTCAAAACTGAATTTGGCCTCATAATTCCCCCTACTAAACAACACCTTATCCAACAATGGCTCAATGATATGCACCTAAACATATTTGATCTGCAACTGTTGGATTCAATCCTTAGGCATCGCCATTGACAGCAGCCTCTCCTTCCAGAAACACATAGCCAATAAGGTCCAAACACCTGGCTCCAAATCTCCAACCTTTTCAAAAACATACCCTTCATCCTGCAGCAGGACTTCTGGAGTGTAGTACAGGCCCTTGAGGTCCTGATGGGGCACCTAACTGCTCACTTTAATCCCTTAAACGCAGACCACTAAGCTGCAAGTCTTAGTTTGGGTGTGCAGAAAATATACTGAATCAACCACGTCCTGCGCAAACTACATCGTCTTTCTCTCCGAGCCAGGATACTGTTCAATACTGCATGTATCATCTACAAAACATTCATGATTAGAAAACCAGCATACCTTCTGGCTACGCTCTACATATTTTGTGGCACATGCTCTACATGCAGGAAATCGGCCAACCGTCTCGAATCACAACTTGTCCACAAAGAAATGACACAATGCTTCTCTTGTCACACACCTACCCTCTGTATCTTGATCCCAGTATCAGCTGGGTATACCCCTGCATTTTGCAAATCTCTCAAAACATGGCTTTTTCAAAAAAACCTGATCATGGACTAATCCCAATGGAGGCACAGATCGCAACTCACAGTACTCCACCACTGTTAAAAGATGCCATCTCAAACTCTAGCCACTGTGCAACAGGCATGGTATCAAGAGAGGACACAGACAACAGAGGTAACAGTTTTCAAAACCTCTATTAAAATATCAGGATGGTTTAAACGCCTAGCTTGGCCTATAGCTATAGTGGGCATTGCCCTACCTAACAAAACTAAGGAACGTGTAAGTCCAGAAGTCCAAAACAAAAGTCTATCTGTGTCAAAACCTATACTTGTCCTTACGTCTAATACATACATGTAGTGCAGTGATATTCTAACTCAAAATAGTGTCCAAATTAATGTCTGGAGCAATATCTGGCTCCCTTCCCCAAGTTCAGGGTACAATTTAACATTAACCATGTTCTCAAAAGGAGCTCAGGGCTCTTTCCCAATGCTGCACGCACTGTCTCACCAAAGCAAAGTTCCAAAAGAGTTTGGGGTTTCCTTCCCCATGTTTTTAGCCTGGATTCACAACAAAATGTTCCCAAGATAATATTTACAAGAAACTCAGGATTCCCTTCCACAAGCTTCAAGCCCTGGTTTATAACACAATGTTCCAACAAAGGCACAGGGTTCTTCCCCCAAGCCGTAGGTGCTGGTTTCCAACCAAAACAAAAGTTCCAAATTATAATGTTCAAAAGAAGCTTATTTCTTCCTTCACCAAGCTTAGTATCTTGCTTCGCCAACAATCTCAGAAAGTTCAATAAGAGCTTAAATTCCTCTTTTCCCATGCTAGTTGGACTGTTTCAACACCAATGTTCAGTTCTTTCTGCTTTCAATGTCACTTGAGCAGTTTTTTCTCATTTATTGGGGCTCCCTGTTCTACACGCAGTGGACAGACCGCACGGTCCACCCAGTACAGATCGCACAACCAGTTGCCCTTACCCAAGCACTTTATCCCATAACATAGGATTGATGGGTTATCCAGGCACAGAAAATTCTTATCTCGCCATTTGGGTGTCATCAGAGGTGTTCAAGAATGTGCTGCCTGAACGCAACCACTCTGATACAACGTTGCTTCACTAACTGTCGAACGCACACAGGGTTCCTCTCATTCATTGGAACTGACCGGTCTCCTAACTGTTCTTTCTCCGTCTTTCAGTTCGCACAGTCAGGATCTCACTGCTTGCCCGCACACATCTCTAGACTGTGGCTTCCATTCGGGGAATGAGCACCACTTGGCCACAGCACAGGGACCTCCTACTTCCATGGCTCCGTGCTGTCCCCGGCTCCCTCGCCACTCAATGACAGTCTGCCACACTGTGTCCTTCTCCAGCGTCTCAGTGCTCTGTTACTCACAGGCTTCTAGTGGGGTACACTGGACTTCCCGGCTTCCTAGACCTCCTGGGATTCTCCAGCTTCTTTGGCTTATTTTTGCAGTTAGTGGATTCCACCTTTTACACACCTGTGAGTCTATAACAGGCTGCAGGTGTAAGGTCTCAGGCTCAATCGCCTGAACACAATTAGTCGAATTAATAGGACATGATTGACCTTCAGCTCTATAGCCTTTTGGGTCCTTCTTCTTTGTCTCAGTACTATAATGGTGTTTCCCAGAGGTAATCTTCATTACTTTTGGGGTTAGTTTCTTCTTCTCAGTACTTAGTCTGATTTCAGGGGGAGAAGTAGGATATATGCGACAATATCCTACAGAGGGAAGGTATGATAAATCACTGTTAGGAAATGGGGGATACTATAACACAATGGGTCAATAATTGTTGTATTGTCCACACTTCAATTTGGGGTACCTCCACCCATGGGGTATCTATTTATATCACAGGAAAGGGTGGACAAACCAAACCTTCATAACAAACCACATTACTAATGCTAAATTATATCCGTCCCTTGAGAAGAACTCTCCTGTCCCTTCTCCTAGATAACGCTGGTGGGATGTCTATCTAATAGGGAAAGCAAAGAGAGATTTCCCTGCTCCTAAACTCAACTAAACATCATTACAACAAGTACAAACCAAACGATATGCTTGATCATACTACAGTGGGTCTTCCTGATGTCCCTTAATATGACAGAAAATATGGAGCGCTGGTCTCCTCTCATAAAACTGGGATGTCTGGAGAAGGGTTGTACATACCAGTTTATTCTGCCCCTATACTCAGAGCCATATCCGAACATCTACTTTAGAAACTACCACCCAAGTGTGCCAGGTAAACACACTGGTGGTCTGCCAGTTCCCAGTGATCTATCCGTAATAATTCAAAAGGATATCACTTGTCATGGTCGGTTGACCGGTTTCGGTGTGCCACCTTGCTTACGCCTCCTTCTTCAGGACCTAGAGGAAGGAGGTTGACTATCTGTCATCCCCAAGTTCTTTTGGAGTGCTGCAGCTGTATGTCTCACTGCCATTCAGAATTGAAACATGGACCTTTCATCTTTTATTCAGGATGCATCATGTCTCTGTATTTTTTATACTGTGGAAATCCACGCCATTCAATACTACTAAAAGTTAGTATGTTCGCTGTATTTGTCAGTCCACCTTGCGATCACCTTCATTCACACAGTCCTGTTCATTATGCACTTGTTCATGGTGAGCAGCGAAATGGGGGATGCCATGTCTTGCCCTCTGGCACCCTCTCCCCAATCCCCAAGGACCCTCCGTCCAGGTGATCCTCCCTCGCTAGTTCACCCCAGGTTTGGGATCCAAAAGCAATGGCCCTTCCCTGGCCACATGAACAGAAGATATCTGGTGAGTGGAAGTGGGAGTACTGATAGAGGAAATTAACCTTAAACTTGACGATTACAAAAATGAAATTGAATCCAAAAAGATCAGAAAATTCAGGAGAGATACTCTCGACTACAAACTTGATATCGTCTATACGTGGAAGGAATACTACCTCCAAGAGGCAGCAGAGACAGCAGAGTCCCATTTAATAAGAACAAACGGACACCACATCCTACAATATCATCCTCAGAATCATCCAATGGGTAAATTAACATACAGAAGAAGTACCAGAAAGTGAAGTGGAATACACAAGGGATCCCAAGAATACCATGCAGGTCCCTACTGCCTCAAAGTCATCATCGGGCACAGCATCAAAATCCCATTCTTTTTTAGATCGCGTCTGATCAGAAGAGGGAAAAAGAAAAAATCCAGCAAGAAAAGTAAATCTTCCTCAAAAGAAGACTTAGTAGTTAATATCTCGTGCTACAAACTAACCAACTTCGAAAGTACCACGCTCCAAAAAGGAATCTCTTTTGTCCCCACTATAACAGCACATTGCTCAAAGAAAAGATTGACTTCTATAAATTAACGAGAAAGATGAAATTAAAAGTCTTCTTTGACTCCATTGATTTTGCGGAAAACAGACAACAACCTGAACACTTGGAAATGAAACCTAAAAGCACCTTCTCATCACTCATTGAAAACTCAGATCTTGAGGCATTTCAAAGATTGGTTATAAAGGACTTACAAAAATTTAAATTTCAGAAACGGACAGGAAAAACAAGTACTAGACAATTTGTGGCAAAATGCATGTCTAATTATCAAACCTGCTGATAAATGCGGTGCTCTGGTGATCTGGGACACCATCAAATATTAATCTGAAATCGAGAAACAACTCAGCGAACAGGACACATATTTGGAAATATTCAATGACCCGACCGAACAGGTACACAACATCATCAAGAAAACACAGAATGAGGCTAAGATAGAGGAACTAATAACCTACAAAATGAAGGCATTTCTAACTAACCTATATCTGCCAATGACAGTAATCCACATCCTTCCTAAAATTCACAAAAATCTGACTGGACCTTCTGGATGTCTAATCATTGCTGCAAACAACAGCTTACTGGAACCCTTGGCTCAATATATAGACAGAGTGATCCAACCACTCACACAGACATGTACCTCCTACATCAAGGACACTAATCATTTCCTGAAGAAATTAGATGCACTAGAATTCACAGAGAACATGGGCATACTCTTTACAATGGGTGTATCCAGCCTATACACCAACATTACATACCATGCAGGACTGGAGGCCATGGAGTGGCTGTTACTGAACACCAAAGAACCCATCAAAGTAGATTGCCTGTTCATTTTGAAACGTCTTGCCATTGTGCTTAACAACAATTTCTTCATGTTCGAAGATCGATATTCCACCACTTTTTGCATATAGCAAAATCAGGTCACTACGTGACCATCTTGTTAAAGCAGACTTTGGACATAAAAGAACAAAGAAAAAAAACAACAATTGAACCATACCATACAATAACTGCCATTGTTGCCACAATGTGATTAAAGGAAACACCATTAATCACCCACATAAAGGACTTCAGATCCCATTACTGCACACATCGACGTGCAAAACAAAACATGTGATTTATGGAATTAAATGCCCTTGCGGGCTATACAACGTGCAAATAACAACTAGAAAAGCCAAAAATACGGTGGTGTAAACATAAATCGAACATTAGACTGTCATCAGAGAAATCACCTGTGGCACAACACTTCAATCCACAAAAACACACAATTGCACAGATCCGATTAATCATTTTGGAACATGTTAATCTGCCTAGGAGAGGCCGGAATCTGAATAGATGTATGCAAAAAAGAGAAATTTACTGGATTGAACAACTTGACAAAATGCATCCATGAGGGAAGAATTTGGATTGGGACCTGAACTGCTATCGATAAACAAACACTTACTTAACAATGAGAAAAATTGTGACTGCGAACCAGTGGAACAACCGACATTTGGATGTTGTCAGTCAATCATATGACCGACAGAATGCTACATCTTCTTGAATTATGCATCACCTGATCAGGCAGAACCTTCGTACACTCTGAGATGCACAAATGGCCATCACCTAGCAAGCCATTGGTTTAGAACATCTTGTTCTCACTCTGGACACAGGGACAATATTATAATTTGGATTCCAATTACATTGCAAGAAATAAGGCCATTAACAGATTTCCACTCGATTGATTCAATTTAAAAACATTACTAAAATGGCGCCCAGCTTTACCCGACTCAATGGCACACTTCAATATGAACGAACACGCAGGCACCATGGCAGCCTAGCAACGAGCAGACGCGACGAGACATGAGGAGAGAGATCGAGAAAACGCACGGGCGGTTACAGAGGTGAAGAAAACTGGAAATGAAGGTAAACCTTGCAGAAACTAAACCCTGAATTAATAGATCCATCGCAAGAACTTGCAGACACACATTATGTCTACACATACGATGAAATAGCTAACACTGGGGCATTTTCCTCACAGGCCGTATCACGTACATCCTGAATACATTCTGCATGTCTGAACTTTACAACGCATCAAAAGCTGATGCTTCAGCATCTTTGACAACCATAACAGGAGTGGGCGAGTACAACATTACCACCTGAAGGAAAGGTACAAACAACTGTACAATCTAGATAATAGAGGGAACTAAAAGTATGAGCTTCCCCGCATGGCGCAACCACAACGTGGAACCTAAATTGCCAATGCAATAATCCAATACTACATCTAACGCAATTGCTTGTCCACAGACACTGCGTGCGGAACCTCTCAAAACAAAGGCAGACCCGCTGCTGATTTTTTGACAGGATGATTACAAAACCCAGTACTTTTATTAGATTTATGGAATGGAAATTAGGTGAGTCAATGTCATCCACATTGAAATGAACGAGATATGTCACAACGTCTAACATATTTCTGCCTCTGTGGGAACCAGCGCTGTTATTTAGCCACAGAGCTGGCAAATGAATTTTCCAATATATGTGAAGTAAATCACAACCCGTGGTATCTCATATTCTAAGGTCAGTGACAGAGGTTAATCGATCCACTGAAACAGAAAAAAACTAATAATTTGTTATCAAAGTGTTTCCATAACACTGATACCCAACTATCTTTACTTTTACCTTTAGAATCTAACCACATCCCTATATATCCAAATGTGTAGTAACTAATAGGAGACGTTAGTCTGAGAGACCTTGTAAAGACTGGAGGGGTGTAGCTGTACTCCTGTCCTCTATATAGCAGAGTAGAAGCACAGAGCACCCAGCCAAGATTATCTATATGGTAACGTTGGGTGAGCAATCAAGTCTTAAGCTCTCAGGAGGTGATGCAGGCTGGTTCTTAAGTACAGTGTGGTCCCCGAGCCCCCACAAAGGAATGGCCACACACTATGTTAGTGATAACACAATTCTTTATATAAATAATGTTCAAGTTATATACACACACAATAACAAACGTTGTGCTCAAGCAATACTTTAATGATAAATATGTACAATATCTATATGGTTCCACAGTTAACCCTTGATTCCATTAAAATGCACCGACTGCTGACAGTCCCAATGGCATACAAATCAAATAGTAAATAGTAAAGTGAATCAACAATAGACATAAGGGTGAAGACAAGTTGGGTTAAACAACTGGCAGAATACTGGGTTCCTACCACTAGACACAGTTCTGTGTGAGGATCCCCCCACATGGGCAACCTGTAAATGAAGTGTAGCACCAAGCCTAATCCATATAGTGTTTAATACAGTCTTGGTTCCTTCTAAAAAGGTTCTACTACCCCGATGTACTTGGTTTAGCAGATTTCAACGTTGGATCGTCGACGGATCCTTCTTGAGTGAACTCCCTTTAAAGCAGGAGCAACAGATCGTCAAGATTCCTTGAAGAAAAGGAGAACAATGTCATCGAGGCAGCAGCTTCAGTCCTTGCAGTGCTCATCGAAGATCGGTCGTGGACTTCCTGCAAAGAGGAGGCATTCAATACACCTCGATGATGAGAGTTTATTGCTGCAAAGAGTCAATGAAGAACGTAGGCCCAGCAAGGGCGTTGGGTTGTCAGCGTTTGCGTCGGCAATCAGGACTCGACCACGGCTGGCTTTTGGATCTTCATCTGCATCTTTGTGGACTTCGGGTGGCAGGAAACCCACTGGCAGATTCTCCTCAGTTCGTCAGCGACCTTGACTTTCTCCGGCGCGACAAAGCGGTCGACAGTGACGAGCAAGGGAGTTCTTAATTTCAAAGTGCCTTAGGCAATGGAGCGTTGCGGCTCCGGTCAACAAGGTCACATCGGTCTTCCGAACATCAGATGACACTGGCGTTGATGGCCTCGACATCCTGGCGCTTCATTTCAGATTCCTCAGAGGCCCCCGTCTCTGGTCGGTAGCCTTTCTATGACAAGCTTGCAGGTGAAGGTTAGCTGGTGCACGAATTTCACTTTTAGCTCGGGAAGAGGTCTCCTAGCCAGGTCCTCTCTTGGATCAGTTCTTGGAGACATGAAAGCTTTCGGATTGCTTTGAAGGAAAGCAGCAGCAAAGCCTTCTTCTTCCAGCTGGGATTCAAGGTTAAGCATCAAGTTTTGACTTCAGCTTCTGAACAATCCCAGCAAGTGAGAGGTCCCCAGATATACTGTTCTGTCTCTCATTAACACTGCTGAGCCAGTCTCAGGCAGCCAATCATTCAGAAGGGCATTCAGCCGGCAGGCAGCCAATCAGGCTCACAGTGCATTCAGGCCATTCTTCTCCATCCAGACACTCGCAACAAGGAATGTGTATTGGGACAAGCATCCAGCCATTCAGCACTCCACACTGCATTCATACCAGTTTCGGGTAGGGCTGTCTCTTTCATTGTATCACACACTAGAAACCAGACACCCATAACATGAAATGTACATTGGTCACAGACTCTTTTCACCCAGGTCCCACCCAGCTTTTGCACAATGTTCCCTCGTAGCTCGGGAGAGGTCTTCTAGCCAGGTCCTCTCTCAGATAAGTCCTCGACAGACTTAACAGCTTTTAGATTTTCTTGAAGGAAAGCAGCAGAAACTCTTCTTCTTCCAGCTGGGCTTCAAGGATAAGCAGCTTCAAGTTTCAACCTCAGCTTCTGAACAAATTGGGAAGTGAGAGGTCCCCAGATATACACATCTGTCCCTCATTAACTCTGCCTGAGCCAGGCTCAGTCAGCCATCACACAGAAGGGCATTCATGCAGGTAGGCAGCCAATCAGGCTCACATACATTCATGCTATTCACTTCCACCCAGCCTTTCAGCACACAACACTGCATTCATGTCAGTTTCAGGCAGGGCTGTCTCATTCATTGTGTCACACACACACTGAAACCAGACACCCATAACATAGAGTGCATATTGGTCACACACTCTATTCACCTAGGTCCCAGCCAAGGGTGTATCCACAACATACAGTCACTGGGAGGGCTCCAGCCAGTCTGGCCTGGACTTCTCCACAATACCATATATGTGACTTCCACCTGTAAACCAGTCAGGGGAAATGACAAAGTCAGGGCTTCCCAGAAATTTGGGAGAACAAGGTAACAGGCAATAGAAAGCAAGAAGCTACAGGGGCCATCTTGTCTCCTATCAGGAATCAACTGATTCCAATGGCAGGGCCTGGGTATCCCAAAATGGAGGATACTCAGTGCATCTGTCAAATTCCGCATGAAGCTGCCACCAGCCCATACTCTGCTCTGTGGGACACACACAGTTGCCCAAATACATACACTATGGGTACAGGGTTGTACCCCAATCCATGAGTGCCATTAGGGTATACCAAGGATCTGTACACCAAACCAAAAAGAGGAAGAGCTTCACTGCCAGGAGTCCCAAATGGACTCCTGTGCAGACAATATCACAGAACACACATGATAAAAGGAGTACAGGGCAAGGACATGGAGGCCCTGTCCCTCCAATGCATGTTCAGCATCACGGTTGCCCCACCAGACTGAGGTTAGGGGGTTCTAATCTCCCACGAGATTGACACCCTCATCCATCCGCATGATCATGAGTCTTCCTTGGTCTATGCTCAATGGTGAAGTCTAGCCCGTGCAGGCTAATGGACCACTTGAGCAGTTTCAGGTTTTCACCCTTTATCTGCATAAGCCATTTTAAGGATTTATGGTCTGTTGGACCTTGAAGGTGGACCCCGTAAGGTAGGGCCTAAAACGCCTAAGGCTCCAAACTATGCTAAAACATTCCTTTTCAACATAAGCCCACCTAAGTTCTCTACACTTGAGTTGCATACTGATGAATATGATCGGATGTTCTCTCCCTTTGTCATCTAACTGGGACAAGGCAACTCCAATTCCGGTGTCACGGGCATCAGTCTGAATGATAAAGGGTTTGCTGTAGTCAGGCGCACACAACACAGGTGCCCTACACAGACTTTCCTTCACGCCAATATGGGCCCACTGACAGTCCTCCGTTCAATTAACCTTCCTCGGTTGTTTGGGCGAAGTCAGAGCTGTAGAGGAAAAGCTATGGTTCCATAGTCCGCCATGAAGTTGCAATAATACCCAGTGAGGCCCAAATAGGCTCTCACCTGGGTTTGAGTAGTGGGAGTCTCACAGCCATGTACATCCTGTACTTTACTAGGGAGAGGTTGGATTAGACCCCCTCCTACCTCATGACCAAGATATGTGACTATCCGCTGAGCTATCTGGCAGTTGGTGCATTGATAGTGAGGTTAGCCCTTTTCAAGGCCTGCAACACCTTATCCAAATGGGTCAGATGCTCTTCCTAGGAGGAACTGTAGACACCAATGTTGTCTAAGTAAGCCACACAAAAGGTATCCAGCCCACTGAGCGCATGGTTGACTAATCTTTGGAAGGCGGAATGTGTGTTTTTCAACCCAAAAGGCATGACTCTAAACTGGTAGAGCCCCTCACGTGTTGAGAACGCAGTCTTTTCCTTGGCATGGTCCATCAGAGCTATTTGCCAATAGCCTATGGTAAAGTCAAAGGTGCTCACAAATTTGGCAGTACCTATGGTGTCCACAAGCTCATCAGACATGGGCAATGGGTGCACGTCGGTTTTGGTGACGGCATTGACCCCTCTGTAGTCCACACAGAACCACCAATCCTTGGTACCTGCCTGGGAACTTTCCTTGGGGTCAAGGACCACTGGACTGAACCAGCGACTGGATGAGGGTTCAATAACACCCAGATCCAACATCTTGGCAACCTCAGCTTGGACGTGGTTCTTCACAGTATCTGACATTCGGTATCACCTGCTTTTGACAGGTACACTGTCAACAGTGTCAATTTTGTGCCTGCACCACAGCGTGAGGCCTGGCGTCATTGAGAACAGAGGGGCATACTGCCGGAGCAAAGGCCTGCAGGCCCTCTGGTGTCAGATCTGGAGATAGATGCACTCCCTCCACTGAGCCATCCTGAGGTTTGCTATGCAGCAAATCAGGAAGTGGCTCACTCTCATCCTCCTCTTGCTCTGAAGCTAGCAAGAGACATGAGACTTCCTCTCGCCTATGGAAAGGTTTGAGCCTGTTGACGTGGAATACCTGAGGGGCTAGCCCAGAGACTCCTATGTCAACCAGATAGTTGACTTCGGCCATCTTGGATATTATCCTGAAGGGTCCAATCCACGTATCCGCCGAAGCTCTAGGCTTGGTATGCTCCATCATAAGGATCTCCTGTCCTGGAGTCCAATGCACTTGTGATGCGTTAAGGTCATGCCAGTATCTGTTCAATTCCTGGCTGGCTTTAAGGTTCGCTGTTGCCTGGCCCATCATCTGTGTCATCCTCTGTCTGAGGCCTGAAACATAGTCCCCCACTTGCTTGGCAGGACCTGGAGGCGTGGCTTCCAAATCTTCTCTGATCAAGGCAAGGGGCCCCCTCAAGGGATGTCCAAAGAGCAACTCAAAGGGGCTGAAATCAACACTCTATTGAGGTACCTCTCTGTAAGCGAACAGCAGGCTTGGTAAAAGGAGATCCCATTGACACCTTATGGGCTCTTCCAACTCACCCAGCATGCCCTTGAGAGTTTTATCAAATCTCTCAACCAGACCATTGGGGATGGTAGGAGGTGGAGAACTGTAGGTTACTCCTCACTCTTTCCACATTGCTTGCATGTAACTCGACATGAAGTTGGATCCTCTGTCAGAGACCACCTCTTTAGGGAATCCTACCCTGGAGAAAATGCCCAGGAGAGCCCTGGCAACCACATTGGCTGTAATTGTCCAAAGGGGTATAGCCTCAGGGTACCTGGTGGCATGATCAACCGAGACAGGGATGAACCAATGTCCACCTGAAGTGGGTGGGTCAAGGAGACCGACAATGTCGATGCCCACCCTCTCAAATGGTGTGCCAACCACTGGCAAAGGCTGCAGTGGGGCAATGACACTCCCTCCAGTCTTGCCAGAAACTGACAAGTGGGTAGGTCCTGCAGTGGGCCTCCACTTCTACTCCCATCCGGGGCCAGTAGAAATGTGCAGAGAGCCTCTGTTTAGTCTTCTTGTTCCCAAGATGACCAGCTAAGGGTACCTCATGCGTCAACTGCAGTAGGAAGGTCCTGTAAACCTGGGGTGCCACCAACCGCTTGAAGGCACCAGTTTCAGGCTTAGTGGGCTCACTACAAAAGAGCTCACTCTCCCAATAAATCTTGAAAGACCTAGGCACTTCACCTTGTGCCTGGGCCTGTTTCCTCAGACCCTCGTTAGAGTGACACTCTTTTTGACCCTTACAGAAGTCTCCCCTAGCGAGCCCCCCTTCAGACAGCAGGCATTGAATGTCGGGGTGATCCTCTGGGTTGAGCACCTCTCCCATAGGAGGGTCTTCTGGCACTTCTCCCTCCGGAGTTGAGACTCAGGTTACTACTGGACCCAGCCCATCCGGAGCATGAATCCAAGTGGGTGCTGCTGAAGCAGCAGGAAGAGAAGGAGCCCCCTTCGCAGAGGTGGCCTTCTTAGTCTTCCTTCTTGCCTTGCGTTTCCCCTTCAGCTTGGGTACCTGACTCACAGTCAGATACATTGCTGCTTGTGACCTAGTTACTGCAGCAGCAGTCAGGGGGAGACCATCAGAGAACAACCCCAAGTCCACTAGATCATTTCCTAACAATAATTTAGCAGATACATTGCCCTGAACCAGAGCTGGAAGCTTTGCTGTCTTGTCCCCAATCATGATGGTGACCAGGGCTGCAGGAGATAATTTGGGGGGCCCACCAGCTAACCTGTTAGTTCTCAGAGGAACACCTACATAGTCCTCTGCCTTGCTTGCCCTAGTGTCTCTCAAACCAGAATAAGGCTGGCCATTCAGGAAGACACTTCTCAAAAATCTGCCGGTGTTCTGTGGGATTGTGACCAGTACTTCTAGGCCCCAAGGGACATTAGGATAATCTCTCCAGGACCACCAAATGTGATTCCTGTAGAGGAGGGGAGGACAGTGGCCTCCACCTCAGGCATTAGGCAATGGTAGGTCAGGCTTACAGCCTGGACTCCAAGTGCCTTACCTTTACATTTGGGGTCACCCTTCTTGTGGTCCAGAGCCCCACAGTCTCAAGTGCCAGGAATGTGAGGTACGGTACCAAAGCCACTGGTAGCCTGCTTTACAGCAGGAGGACCACTACTCTTACTCCAACCCACATAGGATTTATCCCCACCAGATGTTTGGGTTTTAGGAGAGGAAGGTTTAGATGTACCCGACTGTGACTGCTTGTGGGAATCCTCAGACTTTGAGAGGCCCCCTTTTCTTGGTCCTTGTCCTTCCCACTGGGTTCCTTAGGTGACACCCGGTGGGAGACCCACTTGTTAGCCAGCCTGGCCAGCTAAAAGGGATGCAAAATGTTCTGGTCAGCAACATACTGATGCAGCTCTAGTGAACAGGTGTCAGAAAAATGCTAAAAAAACAAAAGGTGGGACAATTCAACAAACGTTTTCACCTTGTATCCATCAATCCATCCCATCATGCTCAAATGTGCAGCACTCAATCCAAGACACATTGGGCCTCATTATAAGCATGGTGCAACGGGAACTACAGTACCAGTAAGCATGCCGGTAGCGTAGTTCCCGGACCGCCACAAGACCGCCACAAGACCGCTCAGATCCATCTATGCCAACACCATTGTTAGGCCTTTCTCTCGGAAAGTGCGCTCTGGTGGCTCCAGTTTCCCTACCCTAGCAGCCACGCATTGGAACGCCCTGCCTCCTCACCTAAGACTCATTGAGTCCCACCTAGCCTTTCGTAAGGCTATCAAAACCAGACTCTTTGTGTGATTGAAATCTGTATCCTCCACTGCCTATATGTCTGCCAAATTGTAACTAAGAGCCTCTGGCACCCGTATGTGATCATAAATATGTGTCCTCTGTAACTAAGAGCCTCTGGCACCCGTATGTAATCTTAAATCTGTGTATCCTCTGTAACAGCGCTTCGATGCCTTTTGGGCTACAAGTGCGCTTAACAAATGCAAATAAATAAAAAACAATAAAAGAAACGCCATACTACAAGCTGTGCTGACGGGTGCCTGGCGGGCAGAGCGTCAGCCCGCATGCCAGCACAGCAAGCTGGATGCACCGGCACCGTTGTAAATGGTACCGGTGCATCCGACGTCCCCATTCCCATTGAGCCCTATGGGGCTCAATGCGAATGGGGACTGACAGTCACTGGCACCCGGCAATGGATGAATTACCAGGTCCGGCAAAGTCGGAATACACCGGTAATTCCTCATTGCCGGATGCTGGATTTTTTGGGAAGTTTGGCAGCAGCCTGCCGGTTTTACCTGCAAGGCTACCGACAAACTCCTAATGAGGCCCATTCTCTATTTTCTTATATTCCCTGAAGCTTTTAAGGTATTGGGTAGGTGTCTTGCCAAACTTGGCAATCAAAGCAGATTTCATGCACTCATACTGACCCCTTTCTTGCACACTCAGTTTCAGAATACAGTCATAACCAGTCTGAGGCACTCTACTTAACAAACACTTAGCCCAATCCATTTTATCAAACATCAGGGATTCAACACGCCATTTCAAACGCTTTAATCCACTGGAGGATATCAAAACCCTCCACATTCACACCAACCAAAGCTTTCATAAACTTGGAGGCAGGGGACCTGACACTCTCAACTGGTTTGGCTGAAGTCTCCACTCTAGCTTTCTCTAGCTGGATTCTCTGACATTCATTGTCCTTGTCTTTGAGTATCACTTGCTGTGCCAACTCTTCTTTCTTAGGTTCAGCTTCAGTTTCCAACTGTTTATATTCAAAGGCCAATTTCATCCTCAATAATTCAAGTTCCAATGTATCCCCTGAAGAAACAGTGCTGGGTTTCGGAATAGAGGCAGTAGGAATGGTGGCACTGCAATTTCCAACCTTTTATATTGCAGGCTGATTCTTAAGTACAGTGTAGTCCCCAAGCCCCCTCAAAGGAATGTCCACACACTATGTTAGTGATAATACAGTTCTTTATATAACTAAGGTTCAAGTTATATACACACACAATAACACTCTTTGTGCTCAGGCAATACTATAATGATAAATATGTACAATATCTATGCGGTACCACAGTTAACACGTGATTCCATTAAAAAGCACAAACTGTTGACAGTCTCAATGGCATACAAATCAAATAGTAAAGTGAATCAACAATAGACAGAAGAGGGAATACAAGTTGGGTTAAACAACTGGCAAAATACTGGGTCCCTACCACTAAACACAGTTCTGGTGTGTGAGGATCCCCCCACCTGGGCAACCAGTAAATAAAGTATATCAACAAGCACAGTCCATATATGTTTAATATAGTCTTGGTTCCTTCTAAAAAGGTTCTACTACCCCAAAGTACCTGATTTAGCAGAGTTCGACGTTGGGTCATTGACAGATCCTTCTTGAGTGAACTTTAAGGCAGGAGCCATGGATCGTCGAGATTCTTTGAAGAAAAGGAGAACCATGTCATTGAGGCAGCAGCTTCGGTCCTTGCAGTGCTTGTAGATGATCAGTCGTGGATGTCCTGCAAAGAGGAGGCGTGCGATACACCTCGATGATGAGAGTTTATTGCCGCAAAGAGTCAATGAAGAACTTAGGTCCAGCAAGTGCATCAGGTCATCAGCGTTTCACATTGGCAATCGGGACTCAACAACACAGCTGGCTTTCGGATCTTCGTCAGAGTCTTCTCTAGCCTTCTCTTAGCCAGGTCCTCTCTAGGATCAGTTCGTAGAGACACGACAGCTTTCAGATTGCGTCAAAGGAAAGCAGCAGCAAAGCCTTCTTCTTCCAGCTGGGATTCAAGGTTAAGCATCAAGTTTCAACTTCAGCTTCTGAACAATCCCAAGTGAGAGGTCCCCAGATATACTGTTCTGTCTCTCATTCACACTGGTGAGCCAGTCTCAGGCAGCCAATCATTCAGAAGGGCATTCAGTAGGCAGTCAGCCAATCAGGCTCACAGTGCATTCAGGCCATTCTCCATCCACTCACAGCACCCAGCCATTCAGAACTCCACACTGCATTTATACCAGTTTTGGGCAGGGCTGTCTCATTCACTGTGTCACACACTAGAAACCAGACACCCATAACATGAAATGCATACTGGTCACACACACCATTCACCCAGGTCCCACCCCAAGGGTGTACCCACAACATACAGTCACTGGGGAGGCTCCAGCCAGTCTGGCCTGGACTTCCCCAGAATACCATATATGGAAATTGCACCGAACAGCCAGTCAGGGGAAGGTACAGAGCCAGGGCTTCCCACGACTTTGGGAAAACATGGTAACAGGCAATAGGAAGCAAGAGGCCACAGTGGCCATCTTGTCTCCTATCAGTAATCAACTGATTCCAATGGCAGGGCCTGAGTATCCCAAAATGGAAGATACTCAGAGCTCCTGTCAAATTCAGCATGCAGATGCCTCCAGCCCATACCCTGCTCTGTGGGCCACACACAAGTGCCCAAAAACATACACTAGGGGTACAGGGTTGTACCCTCACCCATGGGTGCCTAAGCGTATACCAAGGGTCTGTACACCAAACCAAAAAGAGGAAGAGCTGCACTGCCAGGAGTCCCACATGGACTCCTGTACAGAAAATAACACAGAACACACATGATAAAAGGAGAACAGGACAAGAACAAGGAGGCCCTGTCCCTCCAATGCTTTTCCAGCATCACAGACCTCATCTCTTCAAGAATTGTAACACATATATTCCTATTGAGATATCTGGCTAATTAAGATTTCTAGTACTGAATTGTTTTGATATCAAGACACAATGTTATTGAGTGTTCTCTTGATGTATATATGTTTGTGTAAAGATAAGGCAGTGATCAATTTAAATTATTAGCCAAGCTGTATATACTTGTAAAGAATAACACAGTGTAAACACATGCTTTTGTTTTATTACCTACTTTCCACAAATGTGAGAAGCAAATTCCTTCTCCAATATTGAATTACGTTGTACATCCACCAGTAAAATACGTTTTACAATATGGAATCTGACAAATGTAATCTTTTGAGTAACATTGTTTACAATTATATTGTGTAAAGTGTACCCTAAGACTGCCCTTCGATGTCTTCAAAGGACCTCTTCTCAGTACCTTCAGATTTCTCACACTTTCCACACCCTGTACAGCACTTTGGTGCTGCAGAGCTAGGTCTGCACTTTAAACAAGAAAATAAGAATAACATAATACATACTACGATTTCTATGTATACACATGGCATGGGAATCACTTCTGTTGTAGAGTTGAAAATATATAAATAATATATATCAAAAAACATCAATGTCATGGTGTGTTTAAGAATGCATGAAAACAACTTCTATCAGAAATGTGAGAGTGGAATATACTATTTCAACTAACAAGGCACACATGCCACACACAGCACCACTAAGCTGCCGTTCCTGGAATTCACCACTAAGCAACTAAATCAGATGAAAAAAGGACATTTTCTCTAGGAAATTCTCTGAAAATGTTCCACAAATTTTCATAAATACAGTGCATTTTTCACTGGCTATAAGAAATGTTATCGGGTGACGGTCATCACCCTGTATTTATGGTTAAACCTATGATACGTTGACTTTCTGAAAATTTGATGGCTAATGACATATGATACAACAACATGATATTTCCTGGGCTCCAACTAACTGGAAAGGGTACTGCATAATCCTCTAACTGGTCAACAGTTATAAAGCATGAAACAGATGTGAATTTTACTTCTGGCATTGGTTTTCCCATGGGTAAATTGCAGAGTCATTAAACAGTCTGTGATACAGGCATGGTATCATGAGACGACACAGACTAGGGAAACAGTTTGAAAACCTTTATTTTGTTGGCCAGGATGGTGTTATGCCTTACTAGTCCTAGCTCTAAGGTGGGAATGTTCTCTAAAGGAAAGTAAGCTAAGGGAAATCTAAGTTTGTCCGTCCAAAATAAAATGCTGTCTGTGACAAATGCTGCCCTCACTTCTATGATAACAATGTGTAGGGGACTGGATGAACTCAATAGTGTTCAATGTAAAAAATAGGATGGCACTGGAGCTCTTCTGTAGCTCCCTTCCCCAAGTTCAAAGCACTCAGGATCTCAAAGTTCAACAGGCTTTTCAGGATTTAAAAAGTTCACCGTACATAATTTCTCACAACGGGTCTCCCTGGCTTCCCTTGCCCAAGCTCAGAACCTTCTTGGCCTTACAAAGTTCACTTTACACAAAGTTCCTTGGGTTTCTACAGGTTCCCTTTTCCTAGATTCAAAACCTTCTGGACCCTACACTTCAATTGGCTTCTTAGGCTTATCTCCACTAAGTTTCAAGCCCATTTTTGGTTTCACAACGTTCCACTCTCTTAAACATAAATGTTCAACTTGCAAAACACAAACTTTCCATAACAGTTCAATTCCCTTCATTCGGGGTCCCCTTCCCCATTTATCAACTTCCTCTGAGGTCAGCATCTCACCACCTCCCCCTCATATATTATTTACCAACTTGTCACAAAGTTCACACATGTATTTTCTTATCTCTTTATGGTGGGGTCTCTGAGGTCTTCCTGGATCACTCTGCCACCTGGCGGCCACTGCAGTGCTTATTTCTTGTGGTGGGGCTCTGCGGCCCTTTTGGGTCAATCTCCTGCCTGGAGGCCACCCCGATGCTTTTCAAACACTCTTTACTTTATGTCAATACTTCTTCATCAGTTTTGGGAATTTTGCTCCCACTTAATTTCTCGCGCAGCCCTCGCTTTTAGAATCTCAATTTCGCTCAAACTTCGTGCCTGTGCACAGCTCCCCTCTTTGCAGACACTCCCTATCTTTAGACAGAGTGGAGAATTTGTAATAATACACGCGATCACTCTGCCACTTTGTATCCTTGTCAAAACACACACAGGGCTCTCACTGTGCTTCACTCACCGGTTGTGTTTTCCTAGTCAATGACTTTGTCGTCTGAGGTCAGGGTCTCGCCGTCTGCCCCTCATACACTCCTGGGCTCCTGTCCTGGCCCAGGGGAATTAGCATTTCTGGTTCCCAATTTCGAAAGGGAAAGGAATGCCTCCTGTCTCCCTTTCATGGACTCTCCTGGCTACTTGGAGGCACGGCTCCCTCGCCACTCTTTCCTCTCCTGCTTCATCTTGCAGGCCTTCAGCGTCCCGGTGTTACGTTCTCCTCCAGCTGGTCCTGGCCAGCCATGGCTACTACGCTCCTCTCCCTACTCCTTTACTGTCGAACCCTGGTTTGAGATTGAGATGGGATTGCCTGCTGTACTCTGCAATGCAGCTTCCCTTCTGCTCTCCCAACTGCTTCTACACACACTGCCCCCACATTTTATACATCAGAGCCGTGTTAAGGAATTTCAGGTGTGAGTCCTTGGCCTCCCATGCCTGACTCTTACTAGGCCAGTTGTTAAGACATGCCTAACACTTAGGATCCCTTTTCTCCTGGTCAATCATGGCATGGTATTTAACAGAGCACAGGTGTATAATTGCTGTCAAATATCTGACTCTGCCTGACATCAATAAAGTGACAGCCTAATGTTGTACTCTAGTCAGCCTCTCCATTCATCTTCCTCCTCACAGTACTTGTCCCAGAGGTAATCTTTCTAACTCTCGGTCACCTCTTCATCTGCCACTTTGTTTCCTTATCATTACACATACAGGCCTCTGACCATGCTTCACTCGCCGGTTGTGTTTTCCTAGTCAATGTCTATGCCTTTTGAGGTCAGTGTTTCACCGTTTACCCCTTACACACTCTTGGGCTTCTATCCTGGCCCAGGAGAATGAGCATGTCTGGTTACCAATTTCAACAGGGATTAGAATGCATCTTGGCTCCCTTCCATGGACTATTCTGGCTCCTTGGAGATACGACTCCCTTGCCACACTTTCCTTTCCTGCTTCACCATGCAGACCTTCACCGTCCCGGCATTCTGTTCTCCTCCAGCTGGGTCTGGGCAGCCACTTCTCCTCAGCTCCTCTCCCTACTCGCTCTGCTATACTGTCAAACCCTGGCTTTGGAATGAGAAGGAATCGCCAGGTGGAGTCAGCCACGCACCCTCCCTTCTGCGCTCCCAATGGCTTCTTCACACACTGAATGCCTCACCTTTTATACACCAGAGCCCTGTTAAGGGGATTCAGGTGGGTGTGAGTCCTTGGCCTCCCATGCCTGACTCTCCTTAGGCCAATTGTTAAGACATGTCTGACCCTTAGGATCCCTTTTCTCCTGGTTAATCCTGACATGGCATTTAACAGAGTGCAGGTGTGTATAATTGCTGTCAAATACCTGACTCTGCCTGACCTCAATAAAGGGGCAGCCTAGTGGTGTAGTGTATTTTCAAAATGGTAGCAGGTGCCCCTCTCCAGAAAGAACATGGCATAATAACCTGTTCTGTGGGTTTTTTTCCCACTTTGAGAGTTTGCAGCCATCACTTTTTGCTCACTGTACGTTTCACAGATGGGAAATATCCATTTGCTTATCAGTCATTGTCCCACCCACATGGGCAGTCCAGCACCGAAATGCTACGGAAATTCCCTTCTGAACAAGTGTACCAACAGCAACCCCATACACGTGTTTCGGAGCTGTGCCTCTCTGAGCACAGTGAGCAGGGAGTCCATGTCTGGGTTCCCCCAGGTAACTCAGGGTGACCAACCCCAAGTTCCTTGCAAAACATTTTTTAAAAAAAATAGCAGGCACCCCTCTCCAGAAAGAAAATGGCATGATAATCTGTGCTGTGTTTTTTTTCCCAATTTGAGAGTTTGCAGCCATCGCTTTTTGCTCACTTTACCTTTCTGCTACCTTTTTGAAAAATAGTGGTGTGGTGTTGCCGGCCTCTCCAGTCATCTTCCTCCTCACAGTACTTTTCCCACAGGTAATCTTTCTATCGGTCGTCTCTTCCGTATCCCAGTACAAAGTAAACATGGGGAGGAGTGAACGGGACAGAAATGGTAATGTCACATAAAGGCAGATGGAGAGTAGGGTAATGGAAAACTGGGAAGGGGGCATATTTTGCCTTACCCTCAGGCATCCAAGTTCCACTTCACAAAGACTCTCTACTTAGGTGATACTCCCTCGCTTGTCCTCCCCCGGTATCAGGACTCAAGTGCAATGGCCCTTCCCTGGCCACCTGAGCAAAGGATCCAGAGGAAAAAAATGTGAGGACGCCCTCAGGTTTCTCACAAGTCACACAACCTAAGCCACTGGACTGATTTGCTTCAGCATTGTTTCAGGACAGGCACAAAGACGTCGAGCCATGTCTTGTATTAGTTTGGTGGAACTACGTCCAGTATTTTCTTTTCAATTAAACAGAGTTGGGGTTGTTACCAGCACGAACATCTTCTATCTCCTGTGATTCATTGCAGCAAATCCAGGATTTGAGAAAGCTACACTCATAAGTATTCTCAGCAATAGGTTACATAAGTGAATGAAATGGCAGGAGGGGGTGAAGAGGATGTTTGCATTCATGTTGGATATGAGGAGGGTGAAAGAGTACACAGTGGGAAGTTGGGACATTTTTGGGGGGCTAAGGGTTGCATTACTGTTCATTATTTCTCCTCTTTTCGTGAATATTAGTGATGTGTTAACGCAAACTTTCTATCTTTTTTCAAGTTATAAATTAGAACTAAGAATATGCTTAAAATGATTTTGTGAGGGTGCAAATGGTTGTTTGCCTTCAGGAAGTATAGGAGGACAGTAAAACAGTAGCATTTTGGGAAGTCTGAGAGTTGGTAGTGGGCTTTGAATGAAATGTTTAAATTGGGTTTCATCTTCTTGTGAACATAAAGCATACATTCGCAAGATTCTTGCACCTGAGCGGTGTGACCTACGTTCAATGGCTGTGATTTCTCGCAAGAGAAATCCTCACAAAAATAGGGAATGATTACGCTCGCATGGAAAAATCTTATGAGAACACTGGTGGAGATCACACAAAAAAAACTGAAAAGACTGGTAAAACATAGCAAATATCGCACACATTTCTGGATCAGATATGGCTGAGACATTCTGGACCAAGGGAACTTACTGGGGTTCGTTTGGGGAAGACACTATAGGTTGCTAAAGTCCCCCTATCAAATGCTGAACTGCAACTCCACAGAACTTCAAGAGGTGCCTCTGGTTTCAGAATGTGGGTTCCTGAACTGTAGCGGCTTTAACTGGCCACAGATGTCACAATAGGAGAATAGAACCCTCACAGCAAGGAGTGTCAGCACAGGAAAGTACCATCCTGTGTTCCGTGGTGATGGCACTGTGGCAAGCCCTCTCAGCTTGTAAACAGGACAGTGTAGGGGTGAGTCACAATTAGGGGGTTCCAGATAATGCACCATGAGTGGAGGTGGTGTACCTTAGCCTGTCTCTTAAGGTGGGTGTTACTGACCCAGGGCAGGATCCAGAGAGGTTAGGAAAAGAGGGTCACTTGATGGCAAAGGCATGAAGACCCTGGCCCAATTCCAATCAGGGTGTGCCTTGTTATAAATCAAGATTTAACATGGCTAATTGGCTAGTTAGGCAATGTTCCTTTCTACTTAGACTAGCGAACATGGACACAGAAAAAAAACTATCAAACTTCTTCTCTTAGCTGTTTGATTTCAATCACACACTATAAAAAAGACAACTGCTTCTATGTCCTTCAACAATGTGTTTAGCTCTATTCTGCTTTCATGTTCTTGGGAGCTGCTAGAATAAGAAGGTTTTGAACATGGCTGTCAATTTCAGAGTCAGTTTTCATGTCTGAGGTCATCTGAGAGGCTGTTTCACAGGAGGGGAGACAATTCCATTAAAAGCCAGTATGTCTGGTATCGTGCTTCTAGTTTTGGGGACTGGTAGTTGGCAGTCTCTGGTTGTAATCTTTTTTGAGATATCAGGGTTCGACTATTTCTCAGAGGTAGGAACATAAAATACCCCTGCTGCGCCAACTCAACTCTTTCATCCTCCCAAGGTTGGTACATTAAGTGCTACACGTGTATAATGACAGTGACACCAACTATTACAGAACTTACAAGCTTGAGGAATCTGGCCTGAGATGCCATACAAATCACCAACTTATTATTAATATTTGCAGGCGTTGGTGGATATTCTAGCTATGTGTCGTAGACAGTACACAACAGTGTTTTGGCTTACAGTGTGAGTCACATGGGTTTTGATATCAGGTTTGTGATTAAGGCAGGGTTTGGGTAGATTGTTTGGGGAAAATGGTCGTATGATTTTACCATGTGAGGAAGAGGAAATGTAGTGTGCTTGGTATTACTCTGTGCTCCATGACTGTATCCAAGCAGCCTCCTTATTATGTACGTTTTCCCTTTAAGGTATGTCACGACTGAGGCTTTTGAACCCTTTGGATGCTGGATATCGACATCCTCTAGCCAGAGTTTTAGTCCCCTCCAATAAGGAGATGCTCGGAGGAAAGTATAGGGCGTCCTCGCAATGTCTAGAAAAGACATTCAGTGGGTCAGATGATGAACATGTAGCATTTATGGTGATGCATGTGTAGCAAATGTTTGATTGGAATGCCAAGCAGTTCACCATTGTTTCTTGGAAACCGATGATGATGGTATCTGTGTGTATAATTGCTACCCCTTTCTCATGACCTGTTTATCGGCTGGAGTTGTGGAGTGAACATATGCTTTCAAAAGAGGGGGTGAGGAATCAATTAAACATGCCTCGGTGAAGAAGAGCAGATGGAGGTTTTCCTAATACAGGTGTGTATCTCTTTCGCATGTTTGACAGCCAATCTGGGAATAGTGTTGTATGAGAGTACTGTGCGACCATCACTTTTAGAACGTACTCAGAGGTAGGTGCAGCAGGATGGGGAGCTTAGGAGTGTGATGATATCTGACGGAGGTTATATGGAGAGTGTTGATTGTGTTAATGGTGAGGTTGGTTCAGTGAATGTTTCTTGTTCCTCCTGTACAGTTTCTGGATACCATTCTGTCATATTACAGCATTTTAAGCATATTGCATAAAATGGTGTCAAAAGTCCCCACAAACAAAAAAGAAGAAAGAAAACAGTAAATACCTGTGCCTAAACTGTCTCTTTTTTCATAAAAAATACCTTAAAGTGCAATACAAAAATATTATATCCATTCACCTGTTTTAGACATAGATTGTCTCAATTGTTTTCATTAACTCATAAATCCACCAGAATACTGCCCAACGGAATTATCCTTAACACCAATTGTTCCAGCGGATATACCGCTGGAATACGAGGGGTGGTGGCGGTGCTAGTCCACAATAATTTGTAGTCCATAGGACGCCATGGTGGATTTCGGTGGAATTAATGCTGCAGTAATTCTGTCGATTTTGCTGAAATTTCGTCGGAATGTGGGAGGATTTACCTCCAGCATTATGAAAATCACCCACTCCAGGGCCAAACTCGTAGTTTGGCGGAACGGAAAACGTGGCGCTAATTCCGTTACCACCACTTTTTTCACGCACCGCCACACTCGTAATGAACCATGACTTTAACAATATGCACTCATCAATTTATTCTCTGTGATGTGCTTTGTAGACTGCACTCAGCATGTTTCAGTTGTCATAAGGATCCCAGCAGGGCAAAATAGGAAATGCTGTTGTCTGAATCTGCTGTTTGCTGCTGCAAGATCAGACAGGCCTATAGAAGAGAGGATGGTTCAAGGGTCATCTGACCTGCTCAGAAGAGGGGGTAGTATGGGTTCCAGGAAAATAAACATAACTTGCTTTTGATGGTTTTAGAGTCAACTGACCTTCCCACAACGAATCAGAAAACCTGTGAACAGGTGGCAGGAAACACTCCTATCTGAAAGGAAATGATCTGCTGGGAGAGATGGGGAGTGAATCCTTCTTCCTACTGTTTTAGGCGAACCAGGCGCCTTTATAGGGTTTTGAAAGACAGGAACTTGCTGCGGGTGGTTCCAGATTCATCTGACCTACAAAATCTGAAATAAAAATCTCTGGGAAGGATCTGGGGCAGGACTTCTTGTTGTTTATGTAATGGGTCTGATTCTCACCCATTAAAAAGGCTTTGATGGCAGGAACCTATTACAGGTGGTTCCACAGTCACTTAAAGTTCAAGGAGCCAATCAGAGGAGAGGTATTGTCGGCTGCAGGGAACAGGCGATGATTAGCCAAGTTCCAATTGACCCACATGGCCTGATTTACAAAAAATAATTGAACATGGGAAAGTCCCTTTGAACACATTTTTATACATCAGGCCCTAAAAGAACTGGTCGTTTGGAGTAGCCTCAGAAAGATGTATGAAAATATCTAACCACTACAGGAGATCTCCATTTCCTCACAACTGGTTTTCATGTCAATATTTCTCATGAAGGCAAAGTGTTTCAAACCAACAAGAGTGTGAGTGGTCTGTTCCCTTCCTGTGTGATCATATGAAGGTCATATTAAATACTTTTATGTAATGTCCAAGCCTTCTATTTATGGGCAGTATGAGGCTAAAGGGGCCAGTGCTTCCGCTAAAAACCCTTACAGTGAGGAAGGAGTTGCAGATCCGAGATGGGCATTAAGTTTAAATGAGTGTGCCAAAGATAGTTTATAAAAGTGTCACCCCTCGGTAGGTGAACGTGAATACTCGCTCTATCGCTCTAGAATGGTTCTAATAATACCAAGTGCAGCTTTCTGTCAACACAATGTGGTTCTGGCCGGTGAGGTGCAGTGGCTAGAGTTATTGTTGGCAACAGCAGTCGCGGGACTGCTTGGCACTGTTTGTGTCTGCAGGGCACATGAGGCCTAGAGGCTGCAAAGGTTCTCTTGGCAAACTGTCCACGTTTTAACCTGATTGGGTATGGGAAGGTTCTTTTTGACGTAGGAAGGCAAACAGTGAAGGCATATTGTGGCCCAAAATGTGTTTTCTGACAAGGCACTTGTTTGCTTTCGAGATGCCACTGAGGGGTTTCTGATTTCCCCTAGGGATGCTGGAAGATTCCAGTTACATGTAAAGTACTTCTAGGTGGACCACCGATGCGGTTCTAATTTTGTGTGGTGCTCTTGGCCAATTTGGTGGCCTGTCGGTGGCCCGTAGGCTGCATTCGGTGTGGGGGTTGTTGCTGTAGAGCTCACTGGAGGACCACTGAAACATGATTGGGTGTCCTCCAGAGCCGCATTTCGTCTAGTTTTCTTCAGTGGTTCTTTCTCAGGCTGCTGTTTGATTCACCAGAAGCTGCACATTAAATGCAGCTAAAATGGCGTCCACCCACTAGCAGGCCTTCCTGTTGCTATGGTTCTTACACACACCAACCAAACATCCATTACTTTAGGGCCATCATTCAACTCAACAGGAATTTCACTAGAGGAATAATTACAATTCTAGATCAGGGTGTCCATATTTCTTTTTTTAATATGACCATGAACATGTGTTAGAAGAATCAAAATGTATAGGCACAGGTGCCCGTGTTAAGATGCGCAAGAAGCACCGGCACGCACGAAAGCTTACCTTGTGGATTTTCCATGCCCGTGTCCATGTGACACAAACATCATCAAAGGCTTGGAATAAACAGCCATGCCATCTTGGAATGTCTGTCGGCCCTACTTCATCCACTTCTTGACTTCACATTATACGGAAATGACACAGGGAGCAAGACCGAGCGTTGACTGCACATTTGCTTGCAATGAAACCTTGCATTTCATTATTAGGAAGGAAATGTAGACAAGGAGTTGGTGAAAGGTCTGTGTGATCGGCACGAGCGAATACAGAGGCTCTAGTATGCGACACGCGTTTCTTGCAGAGCAAACCGTGCAGTTCTCTGATTTAATTAGAGTCAGGAATGCCGTGCTCTGCCAATGTGGCGTCAGCATGCTAGGGTTCAGTAGCCTGAAAGGTCTTACACGAATTCACAGCAAAGCAACGGGGCTGAGAAGGAAAGAATTCATTAACAAATGATGGTAAACAGACTTTGCAAATATTGACTTGTACGTGCATTTGCTCGTCAGTCTTCCTTGCAGCAGCTCTGTGCTTTAAAAGCGCGAGTGGTTTCAGATTTTTTGGCTTTGCTAGATGTTATGCTTTTCTCCGGGGCATCTAAACTAAAATCTAGGACAGGCCTTGCCTAGCCGAGCCCCAGGTCACTCTTCTAATGCGTGATCTTCAAATGTGAACATATACAAAGCTGAAAGAGTTAAATTGTATGAACATCAATATATATGTCACTACTGTTCAATAAATGCATCATTATTATACTGTATCATGAGATTAATATTGGAATTTCCGATGTATTCATTTATATAGCTGCACCTGCCACACTGGAGACAAACTCACACCCCCCACAGTTCTCCAGAGCAAGTCTCACATAGTGGAGATCCTACATGCAACGTGCTGCAGTAATGGGCACGGTATAGGTTACGCAGTCAATTACAAAAAAAAACATTTACCCAGCAGAAAACACACTTTGGAGACTATACACATTTACACTGCATTGTGTGGGTGCATCACTGATACATTCAAAGTGAACTGGTTTGAACAAAAGTTGAAAAACCCCAATTCCGGGGTGGCTATAGGCTAGTTCAGTGAACCTTTTGAATTTTTTGAGAGATTGGCAGAATGAGGTTTTTAGAAATGCATATACATGTAAATATGGGAATCTCTATAGTTATATCTGTAAAAATACTTTAGCTAAGAAAGTGTTCATTTGACGCAGTCCACCAGTTTAACAACGCAAAACTCTTGAAATTCAGTGAACAAAACTTTAATTGGAATGACGTTGATGTGATGGTTTAACATAACACAGACCTTGAAATTCAGCATGTGTTAGAAGCTTCACCATCTTAAGCCTGAGCCCCCACCCCCTTGCTCAGCTCATGAGCACACTGATGGCATCACTTATCATATCACTGATTATATCATCAATGCATCAGTGGGAGCACACCGACGACAAGCAGACAAGCAGGGGCTGGTGCCACATTTCCATTGGGCCTGGATGCAGTGGCCACTTCAGCTAACTTGCCACAACAGGCTCCAGCTGGTCACTTTACCCCCATAAAGTGTCCATGGGAATTTTGAATCTCAGTTACCATGAACTGCACTTGCACCTGTACAATATATTTGTCATATGTCTTCAAATAGATCAAGAGATTATTTTCACTCTCATGGGTAGTGTCCAGCTATATCCTCTGTGATGTTACAATTGGTGTAATCTGTGATGTTATCATTGTGCTCTGATTTCTAGTGAGGTCTTTGATTATGTATTACGTGATATCATCTGTAATGCCATTAGTGTTTTCATGGGCTATGAAATGGAGGCTCCTAGATAAGGAGGCATAGCTTCCAACACATGCAATCGCCAACAGTTTGTTCAGATGGCCTACTCCAGATCACCCATGCTACCTGTCACCTGTGCAGTACCGCAGTTCTTCATCCTCTCAACAGTGACCTTCAATTGATACACTGAACTGCTGCGAGCACTCCTAGCCACACACAACATCCACATCCATTAATACGCTGATGACACACAGCTAGACCTCATGATATACTCCATCAAGGACATCCACAGATTCAAAACCCACCTCTCGCTGATCCAATTCTGGATGCCCAGTGCTTACTTGAAGCTCAACCCCATAAAGATTGAATTCCTACTCCTCACCAACAACATCAAACACCCAGACATGCAGACTTGGCTATCAACCATGAACTTTAAGGGCTTCACACTCGAGCTCACCCCCTGCGCCAAGTCCCTTGGGTTAAATATCGACAAACACCTCCCCTTGAAGACACACATAGGTAAGAAAACTTGGACAGCATGGTACCATCTCTCCCTCCTTCAGACAGTCGTCTTTCCTCCCTCTGCACAGCGTTACATTAACCGTTTAATCACTGGCCCTATCCCACCTGGATGAGGGCAATGCTCTCCTCGAAGGCCTCCCATCATCTCCGCTCCTGCCCGTGAGAAGTGTCCTACATGTGGCTGCACGCCTCATCAAGAGTCTACGCAGATATGACCACATCACCTCAGCACTCATCGACCTCCACTGTCTCCCATGCATCTATCACCTTACATCCTGCTGTATAATCTACACAGCAGTCGCCTTCAAGTCCCCCAATTACCTCATGGAAAAACTCAATGTTGCAGCTGGACAGTGCACCACCAGATTCCAGGACATGTGGAGACTTGAAATCTGCTGCTGCAAAAAGGAAAGGACCCAGAAACAAACCTTCTCTGCCTACCCGTCAAGACTATGAAACCTCCTCCCCATTAGCATCAGACTCGCCCCACACTCTTACAATTCAGAAAAGAACTCAAGACCCACCTCTTCAAGGAATCTCTCTTTTGCAACACCTAGGACTCCACGTAGTGAGGCCCACGAAAAGTGCTCCACTATTTGTCGAAGCTAGGACCGCACTCAATAAACACAATAATAATAATAATAATAATAATGATAATAATAATAATAATAATAATAATAATAATAATAACAATAATAATCATAATGCAGAACTTCAAGAGTTTTATTGTGTCGAACCATCACTTAAATGCCAGTTCAGATAACCCTTTTCACCAGATTTCAACCCACCCATCTGGAAACTCAATATCCACTAGGGGGCAACATTCTAATAGAGATCTGCAGGTGAGCAGGGGGAAGGGCCCGTCGCTCCATTTTCAGGAGACCCTTTACGAAACAGGAATCTTTTACCCAAACTTTTCTGGCACCCATCCCCTGCGTGCCTACTAGTCTCTCACAGGAAACTAGGTCACTGTGAATCAATGATAGACACCCCCTCCTATGCCTTAACCAGTGACTGACTTTATTCAGCAACCTATCACCCTGTTCATGCCTGGTGGTCAGATTTGTGGGACATTCATAAGATAGAACCATTCCTGGTTCTCAGGACCAAAAACCTTATGAGCGGGGCCTGATCTCCCTTCTACCCCACCCTCCCCTCTACCACCCTGACAATGAGGAGGAGCTCATACCTACCGCCATATTCTGAGGTCCCTTAGCGGGTCCCAGCAGGAACGGCTGGTCTGACCAGCCGTTCTTTGCAGGACCCGTTAAGGGACCTTGCAACTAATAACGGGCCTGCAATTTGCGGGCCCGTTATTAGCACCTTCCCCATTCCCATTGAGCCCTTTGGGGGCTCAAATGGGAATGGGGAATGGTTTACTGAATGGGGACTTACCAGGTCCGCATAGGTCGGAATTTCCCGGTACGTCCCCATTCAGTGAGACCTAAGTAAAGAATCGAGTAAACTAATCAATGTGGAAAAAAGAAGATTACACATTAACAAAGTGCTGCAGAAAACTGAAGTTCAATAAATGTACAGATGCTGAAACGCAAGGTAGATCAAGTAAGCATAGAGGCTAGCTATGAGTAGTAAATAGAATGAAGGTGAAGCCGCCATTGTACAGAAACTGGACATTGGTATCACAACATAAGTAAGCCAGAAACCATGAAGGGAAATGGGAAAGCTGTGTCACAGCAGAATAGCAGGCTCATGGAGCTGCGTGGTGAGGCTGCCTGGCTTGAAGTCAAGATCATAGAAATCGAGGTCAACTATCTACTCTGAAGAACGAGTGTGCAGAGGATGAAGCTTCTCACATTAAGGTGCAAGAAAGTACACGAAGGATGCCAAGTTTTAATTCGTTTAGAGCATTTAAAAATTGCAAAACGGACCAGATTGTGGTCTCCTGTCATGTGACCCAAGGATGAAAATAGAGCTTGAACCTGGAGTTCCAGATATGATAGCGAGTGCCCTCACTCCCGTGCATTTCCAAAGATGACAATATTCTACAAGGCCAAGTACAAAGACAAGTTCATGGCAGAAGGCATGGGTGATGAGAGATGCTGGGCTAATTGGGTGTTGAGATAGCTTCATGTCCTATCTCCCTGTACTTGGTTCTGGGCTTACGTGCCACTAAATGAGCTGAATTTTCCAGACATGGCACAAGCGTGCCAACCAATTGTATTAGTCTGTATAATGAAGAACCTTATAGCTTGTAAGACCAATAAGAAACTGTGTATCTAATGTTTCTGAAATTACATGTTTTAAGAGGTAAGCATAAGTTGCCCACCTGAAATCGGACAGCCAATAACAATCCTAGCTCTTATATGAATGTATATCTAGATGTTTCCCTTAACCAATCCGAACCCTTGATAGTATTTTCACTATTGGCATGTAGTATAATGTCACTCTGACGCATTATTAGGTATAAGAATTGTATTTTCTGGAGAGATAATTGAGAGACAGCGTACGTCGTTGATGTTCGTTGTAACCTCCCTGTTTTAGATAATTGCTAAGTAATTTGCCATCTTCTTGAGTTGGTCCGGTTATTTGGACTCAGAATTATTCTTGTGTAATCCCATCCATTAACATATGCTCATTTTAAAGGGCCAAACGCTCATAACTATAAGTAAAGTTGGACAGAAGGGAAGTGACATCTTGAAGAGGGAAGATACATGTATGCACTGAATCTGATATATGGAAGTCCAAAGAATGAATATGTAACTGAAACAACAAAGTAAACATATCTGTGAATATGAAGAAAATCATACACACAAAGAATATGCGTGACAAGAGATATTGTAGATATATATACGTAGAAACGCAAGGTAGACAAGACAACATAGAAGTTTGCTAAAGTAGGAAATATAATGCAAGTAATGCAGGCATGTTGAGAAAATGGATTTCGGCATTGTATAATAGTAAGCAATACATCTCAAGTAGTTAGACCAAGGCTGCAGAGCTGTCTGGTGCTGGATTACAGCTCTGTGCAAGACCAAAGGGTAATTGCTTGGGTCAGGATCATGGATGCCATAGCAAAAAGCAACTGAAAGGAATGAAAGGAGTTGAAGAGGATAAGCCATACACATAAAACATATTTTTCTCAGATTAAGTAAAAGAGTGAACATTTGTGAGTGCCAAGTATTGAACAATCAAAGATGCAGCAAGTGCATTCAAGACAGAGCAACAAAGTCTCCAGAGGCTAAGAGGAGTATTGTTTGGATCAGAAAGCTGCTTTTACCTCGCTGGAACGTTCGTTTTTATCTATTTCTACTGACCTGCACTGCGAGCTGAGACGGGGCTCTTGCAGGTGCAGGCACTCGCACAGCGTTCTGAGGAGGCGGGGCCTGCGCTGATCACGTGACGTATCACGTGACACATTCCAGCTAGAAAAGGCACTGCCATCCACCCTTGCGGCGATAAGCCCGGTGGAGTCAAGCCCTCTGGCTGTTGTGTGGCTGTTAGGTGGATGGAAGTGAACTATTTAATTTGCCACAGGTACTGTTTTTTTACGCTGCCATCACCTAGCCACCCATCGTGCAATAAGGTTTTGCTTGCCCAAACATACTCCTCTTAATCTGACCTCCCTAATAATTGATTGTTTTTGTAGTACATACAAAGCGGAAAATTTAACTCACTCTTAGTAACTGTTTGTAAACCATTTTATGTTCTCCTTGAAAACAAGTATGCCATCGGAGATCACTAGAGATCCGATGAGTATTCCTCCATGCTCAACGCAAAATCTACCAGATCACGAGTGCCTCCCACAAACTCCTGTGAATTTGAACATATCTAAATTGCAGAACAAGCCTAATAGTCGTATGCGTACTTCTAAGAAAAATATCAATCTGACACCTCCTATTAGAGCCCCCACTCAACATGATATTCGCAAATTTTATGAGAAAACACCATGTGGTAGGGCGACAGTTGATCCGATCGATTTTGCATCTTCGGGGAACACACCCATTGTTTTGTCCTCACCCAAGGCTCTTCAAAGTGTTTCGAGTCCATCAAAACTCCCCTCCATAAACAAATGCCCTCTTATTTCCCCTTTGAGTATTACCATTTCAGACCAAACTCTACTAACTGTACCTCACTCTCCCAATAAAACTATTAAACCTTTTCAAATATTTGCTACAGTTTTAGAAGAATCCACTCATGATAGTGAACAGTTATTACTAGACAACAGTAAGTTAGCTTGTGATAAGTCTGTCATGAACACCTCGGTGGCATCAGTACTTATTGAAGACGTGGGTCAAGTTAGCTTAAATAAGCCCTCACCATCTCCCCGTCTCATTCCTGCTGAGAGTAGAGACCTAGAAAGTTCTAGAGTCTCAATTCTGACTGACTATGAACAACCATGCTCTATGGACTCAACAAGACAGGAGGACGAGGTGTCCTTTATCCAACCGACTCCCCGTCGCTGTCCTATCACTGATAAGAAAAAACAAGCTTTCACATCCCCAGCTAACCCTGCCTTACTAGAAGTTACCCTGGGAGCTATTAATACTACTATTTCCAGTCTATTCAAGCTTTTTGAAACTCTAGATCAGAAAATAGTCAGTCAAACCACACAATTAGACCTAATAAGCAATTCGATGAGAGACAAACTGCCTAAAAACGCTAAAAGCCTCTCTTTAGAAAATTTGGAGCAAAGAATAACCACCCTTGAAGCCAATTGGTCTTCCATTCGAAGCTCTCAGGAACAATCTCGAGCCACCATCACACAGCGTCTCTAAAATCTAGAAGCACTAAATAAAGCTTCCCCGTCCACCTATCCAGTGCTACCAGCTTTTTCAAAGATCATTCGACCGATTGAATGTGTTGAAGATGCCTTGATCTCATAGCACAATGAGTCTTGGATTAGTGTTGACTCCCCAGTGAGAACTGTTGTTCAATTAGTGACCAACCCCAATTTGCCTGCTTGCTCAAAACAAAATTCACATAAAACTGGTCATACATCTGCAAGCACTGGCAAAATAAAAAATGTGTCTTCTAAGATCACTCAAAGACGCAAACCCTCGGGTGGCACACAAAAACAACATCAATTGACTCCCCCTGTGGGTGCTATCAATACTTCTGACAACTCCCCTGCGGCTCCAATGCACACATACAATGAAACTACAAATAATGACACGGCCGGTATGTCAGCAAACCAAGTGTTGCCGTGCGACTCTTTTCCACTCCAAATTACCTCCAAGACGGTATCTAACACTTCACCAAACTATGATCCTTTGAATGAGCTGGTACACTTGCTAACAGCTAAAACTGACAATGTGCAAATCAGGCAACCTTCTCTGGTTGCACAAACACTGACTGCACACTGTAACGTAATCTCTTCTAGCGCTGGTAAGCTACCCCGATCTACCATCTCCACAACAGGGGCTAATGATCGATTAAGCTCACTAAAAGCAGCAGTTGACACTTACCTATACAATAGAATCTCTGAGGTTATGCCCGAAGCTGTAAATGCTAGTACCCAACCTTCTCAAACACTTAATGTTCAACATATCACTGGAAATGAAATTTCACTCCCAAAAGCCCAAATAAACACTTGTACCAAACCACCTAATTGCCATCGCAATCAAGCTCCTCCTAAACAAAACAGCAAGAAGAACTTAGATTCTCGCAATGGTGGCACTAAACCTTGCACTGATGATGCCAGCGTTGCACTATCAAAAAAATGTAATTTGTTACACAGTTTGATTCTGAAGTGTCGAGATGGGCCGTTCCCAAAATATGATTTATGCCGTGCTAGTGTTCTTAACATTTTTGGGGATATAGAAGGACTGGACGCCATTTCCTCTACTGATTTAGACCAAATTGAGTTTCTATGTGATCAGAACCTCTCCATTGTTAGACTATGGATAAAGTCCGGAATTGTACGCAACACCTTATGGAATGCCAGAATGGATTTATTCAATCTTGGCTTTCTACTAGCACAAGATCCGGCACGCCAGCAAATTAAGAAGGTTGATTTTAATGAACCCACTGCAAGCACGGCATCTGAACCTTTGTGCTCTTGCAACTTCTGCACTCAAGAATCATTTCCTGATTCCTTGTTTTCCACTAATCCTCACTCATAACCACGAATATGTACCAACTCAACTGAAATTTCCCTCGCTAGTTGGAATACGCGTGGTTCATCTCACCTGCAATGGACTTTAAACACGCAATTGAATACATATGATATAGTAGCCTTGCAAGAAACGTAGCTCGTAAACCCTCCTACATGGGATGATCATGAACTTGTTCTACTCCCAGCAGAACAAGGTGATAAAGGGAGACCTACTGCTGGTCTGTTATTTGCTGTAAAAGCAAGCAAGGGTTTCGAAATCTCTCCCTGGCAGGCCCCAAACAAATTCATGCAATTGGTAAAGATTTCATTTAATTTGCTAATTTACGCTCTCATTAACCTATATCGTAATCCGCTGGGTATTATCGACGATAGCTTTTATACGGCTCTTTCGACTCTATTTGAATTTATCTCTGTTCAGGACAACATTGCTGGAATTTTGGTAATGGGTGATTTGAATTTGTCTTGCTTTGAGTCTAGTACAAGCTCTAAGAATCGTGAGGGATTAAGGTGGTTGTCCTTTATGGAAGATCTTGATCTAAAGATGGCAAACGGTGCGATCATAGGCGACATACCTCCCATGAATACCTGGGAGAGAGGCATCTCTAAATCGCTATTGATTACATCTTTATGTCCAATAATATCTTTATGAATACTAAGAAGTTTGTTGTTGTAAAACAGACAGCTAGTGATCACCATCTCCTAGCATTATTTTGGTCGGTCCGAATTGACAACCACCTTAAACCTGCCCGTTGGTACAAACAGACCTTATTAATCAATAATGCCAGAAATCGCTTTAAATGGTCAACTGATAAACTTTTAGCACTGAACGATGCCATTTTGAGCAATCAAAAGCTACTCAAAGCCAACTCTTATATAGACGTTTTGAACACCTTTGCAAATCTACTTCCTGTTTCTAAAAATCCATCAAAGAGACATGTTCACAGGTTTGACTTAGCTCTCTGTGAAAGAAAAAAAGCTTATAGAAAAGAAATTAGATTTCTTCGAAAACTACCCGTGAATGCTCAGATCAAAGCCGTCAATATTGCTAAAGCAAAATATCGCCGCTGGATCAGGTCCAGAAAAGCTGCATTGTATTAAATGGATGGTGAAAACTTTCTTGCAGCCTGTTATAATAAAAACTCTGCAACAGTGTGGGAACTATTGAACAAATGTAATAATGTCCCCCAAGTCCATTTGCAACTCAATGGAGTATCTGCATCTGTGTGGGTCACTCATTTTACTGCACTGTATGATGATTCTAAAATGAGTTATTATAATTACAACAGCAACTCTGTGAAATGTTGGAGCTTGCGTTGTACACAACATATTATTCAGAACTTCATTAAGTCATCATCCTCGTCAAGAGCGGCAGGCCTCGACGGGCTCACGAATTGGATGTTTAAACAACATATAAATGAATGGGCGTTAATCCTGAATAATGCTTTTCACTATATTTTGCAAACTAAAACCATTCCTGAGTCATGGCGTTCATCTGTAATTATTCCGGTTTATAAAAAAGGCGATCGTATGAATGCTAAGAGTTATCGTCCAATAGCGATACTGGATGCTCCAGGAAAATTATTCTCCAGACTGGTGCTGAGAGACTTTAATGACTGGTCAATACCGGCTAGTCAACGAGATCCAGCCCAAACAGGTTTTGTGGCTGGCTTGGGCACTAGTGTCAATTTAATTACCTTAAACGCCATAAGACAACAAGCACAGAATAAGAGACAACCTAGATATTTTGCATTTGTGGATCTTCATTCCGCGTTTGATTCGGTTTCAAGACCGAAACTCATAGATAAACTAATCAGGGCGGGATGTCCCTCGACTCTAGTTGATATCATTTACGCTCTCCACTCAAAAACTAAGGTCTACATAAGACTAAATGCTGAGGGCCTTTTATCTTCTCCAATTTGTACATCTAGAGGGCTAAAACAGGCGTGCATTCTAGCGTCAGCCTTGTTTAATTTCTTTATTAATGATGTCCGATGGATTTTTGATAAAATCATAACTGATGCACCTAAACTAAATGGCGTGAAAATGTGTGCCTTGTGGTATGCTGACGATCTTGTCTTAGTATCAAAAACACCTAGTGGCTTACGTAACCTTCTCTCAGCTCTTTGCCATTACTTTAAAGAAAATGAACTGATAGTAAACACTGGTAAAACACAGATTGTCACGTTTGTCCCTAAAGGTTTACATAAGCATTTGTTACATTGGCAAATTGAGTCGCACCTGAACAAAATCAAACAGAAATTAAATATGGCAATTTGTCAAACACGCTTGATTATTTCAAAATATGGTAAGTTTTCGATCAAGGCAGCCATTACTTATTGGAACCAGAACGTTGTAGCAACTGTTCTTTATGGTCTTGAAACGCAAATCATTCCTAAAGGTTTCCTAAATTTATTAGAAGCCAAGTTCTGGAGAGCAATTTTTCATCTACCTCAATGTGTCCCTGGAGCGTTGCTGCGCTATGAACTAGGCCTAATATCCTTAATGGCCCTTCACAATTGGCGACTATGTGCCTTATTTCGTAAATGCTTGCTATCCAGGTGCGACAACTCTACACTATCCTCTATTTCCAGTTATTTACTCAAATCATCAGAAACTTTTCCTAAAAATTGGTCCACAAGTATTTTGAAGATCATGGTGAACGCTGATATACCACTTGATCTTCTCGTGTTCCATCCGGAACAAGCAAAGAAGAAAGTGTACATGATGGACTGGATCGACACTAGAACCCAGTGCTTAACTTATAAAGACTTTGATTCTGCAATATTTGGTCCTAAACGATACAGAGAAACTGCATCCTATCTATGTTTGGCTCCATCTGCTGCTATTAGATCAGCCACCTTGCAATTGCGATTCAACATCTGGCCCACTCGCCAGGTTAAAACAAGAAGGAAGCAGATCTCCCCAGATCTCAATTGGTGCAGATTTTGTAAAAATACTGCCATTGTTGAAACTCTGCAGCATATAATATTGGACTGCCCGGCCCTCATGAGCACGAGAAGTGTACATTTTGTGAATCATTTTGCGTATTTTGCACAAATTGACCGAAGTAATAGATGGGCCGCGTTGGCTGCAACCGAATGTATGAGCATAAGAATTGCCACTGTTAATTTTTTAAAGGCTTTGAACATGGAATGAATTTGGTGCTACACTATCTGTTTAGCAAGATGAACTTGTCTATAGACATTTTATCATATCATGAAATGTTTTATTAATATTCTACCAAATTTTTCTCAATTCGTGTATTTAATCGGCTGATATTTTCTAGATGTACTTTTTTCATTGTTATTGTCTATGTTTATGAATTTTCTTCTATGTAAAAAAAAAAAAAAATTGAAAAAGTTGATATAAATTCAGCTATATTCAATAAATAAATAATAAAGAGGAGTAACAGCACCCAATATAATTGAATCAAATAGCATTAAATGGAATGGCAAAATTGACAAAATCATGGTCTCCTCACATGTGGTGTAAGACCAGAAAACAAGTCCCATTCATAAAGCTCCAGACGAAGATAGCAATGTACCTTCACTCTCTTTAAAGTTCTGAGGAAGAGAACAGTCAGCAAGGTCAACTACAAAGAAGTAGCCTTGGCTTAGGGTCTAACTGATGAGAGATGGTAAGCTAAGTAGCAAAGAAAGGCAGTTGTCTGACTTTGCTCCCCTGCACCTGGTTTTCGTTGCTAGCGTGCTGCTAACAAGCCAAATGTCCAAGGTTGAAAGAGACTGCCAACCAATCATGAGGGCATATGTGATGATGAACTATACATTGTTGCAGAAGGCTACCCGCTGCTGTTTTTTTGCTATTTTCTGTATTTTACATATTTAGAGGGTGTTTAAGGCGTGCCTACCAGATAAGGGGCAGCCAATCATGTTACTAAGACGTATGTACACTATAGGTTTATATGTTCCCTTAACCAATCCCTATGCCCAAAAGTTTTTTTACTGTTCACCACGTAGGATGACGCCATAGCTGACGTACATCAAAGGTCTAAAGCCTTTCGCATAATGGAAATGTGATGAGAGTGTGTGAGCTGCAATCTGTTTGTTCGCCAGGTTTCCCTACCTTATTGAACTGATAATAAAGTAGTATGTTGGCATATTCTTTGAGTCTGTCCGGTTATTTGTACTTGAGATGATTTATTTGGTAATCCCATTCATCACTTGGAATGCTAGAGGTGCTAATTTCACAAAAACATTTAAAACAATGCAAACAGATGCATGAAAAAGCCAAACGTTATTAACTAAAGGAATTCTGTAAAGGAAATGGATCTTAGGTGTCACCTTAACTATAGGGTACTAGAATGTATGTATACAGAATAATTATAATGCATAGAAGTACTAAATATATTATAAAATATTTCTCAAGATTTTTAGAAATGTATAAACTAGTTAAACAATTAAAAAAGTAAATCTAATATGTGTATTATAAACGGTTGGAAATATCTTTTAAAATAACTTAGAAGCATCTAAAAAATGTCCAGTGATATACTTTATGATTAAGATGTGCATGCATTATAATCACAGATATCCTAAACAACACTCCAGGAGGCAAAGATGATTCAAGGGTTTTTATTTTTATTTTTGTAATGGGCCCTATGGCCGTCCTTCTCTCTCTCTTATCAAGAAAACAAGTTCCCCCCTAACCTAGGCACCGCTGACCCACAAGTTATAGCTAGCAATTAACACGTACACTTAAGTTCTTCTTTATTTTGGAGGGAACATACCTAAAGGTTAGTGTCTTTTCTATCTAGCCTCCCTCAAGGACTTTCTAGCTTTCCCTAAACTAACAGTAATCTTTGATGGTATTGGGTCATGCCTTCCAGACACTTAGCTCAATGTGCTCTACTCCCAATTATTCTCACATACCTTCCACTCCCTTCTCTCTACCTCTGATGTTCCGTTCTCCCTCACTCTACTCACCAGTTCCCAACTCAGTCATGCTTCACTCACTCTGAGCTCTGTCTCCCTCTTCTGTCCCTTCAATGCCACTCATTCCTATGATTCGCCTTCATGCTTTAATTTTACTTCTGGTATTCTCTTCACTTCACTTCTACTCTCTTCTCTATACTACAAAACCTCTCTCTGTACTGCAACTCCTCTCTCCACTATGCAACTTTCCTCCCTGTGTTACAAAGCACCACTCCACACCACACGTCCTTTCTCCAGACTACAACTTATCTCTCTACATTACAATTCCTCTGTCCCCACTATAACCCCCCTGTCTGCACTACAACTCCTCCCTCCACTCTAATACTCCACCCTCCACTCTACTAAGTCACCCTTATTTCACTCAGTTCATCAACATCATAGTCATTCCTTACACTAATTCACCTAACCACACTTGCTGCACTATCCCAATTACTCATACTTGAGTCACTTACTATCACTACATGATGCCCCACCTGCTGAAAAACGCATTCCTTCTTACCTCCTTCCTCCTGCTGGTCTCTTGGTCCTCCGCCACCACCTCTTCTGACCTCACTGAACAAATCACAACCTCCAGTTTCCTGTCCCTCCTTTCATGTTCCTCACCCGCTGTGGTTCAGTTCTCTGTCTCTGGCAAATTGGTCCCTGACCTTCCTATCCAAGGAGGGTTACAGTCATGTAAATCATTAGATGGCCCCTTAAGTACTGAATCCTTGCTCCATGAGGTGCCACCACTGCTTGGCAATGGAGGCTGAGCAGAGTCCCAATTCATACAGGTATGGGGGTCCATCCTGACAATCGCCGAGGTAAGTCCTTTGTTGGGGTTGTGGGTTCCTGGTGGGCTAAGAGGCTTGTGTGACTTCCCTCTCTGGCTAGGCCTTGGTTGGCGTATGTTGCATGGCATTCAGGGGTTTCGCATAGGAGCTATGGCTCTTGGCTATTGCTCTCCTGCTCCTGTCTGAACTCAGCACACAAGTTAGTTTCTCTACCAGTATGATGGCATTATGTTCTTCCAGTGAGCCTTTGCTCCCACTGGCTAGGATCACTTCTCGCTGGTATTTGGGCCGATGATGTCTTCCATCACCGTAGGTGTCCTTCCTCCATAACAAGAGTCATCCTGCACGGAGATGAAGACAGTTGGGCAGCATTTTGAGTTACAGACATGGGGAGATGCACAGAGATAGTCCTTGAATTCAACTTGGCACATGCAGAGGGGAAAAGAATGGGTACTCTCGTTGGTACTGCCTGTGATTAATTGACTTCTGCACTGCCGGAGTACAAGGATGAGCAGAGGCTAAAGCACCTACTTAGCCCTCACAATTCTACATACCAAGAGGCAACACAATCATAAAGGTAAAACAGGACAGTTACACAATATTCCTACCTTCACCTTTCGTGGTAACATGGGCAGAGGGAAGACCATACTCTCAAGAGGGGTGTACATGTGGTTCAGTAGCAACCCAAAATAGTGGCAGTCCAAAACAAAGGAATGTCCAATCATGGTACTCTACAAATATATACTTCAATTAAACACACCATGCACATTAATAACTAACTAGTAAAACACTCTACAACCCCCGAAAAAATAACACAGAATAAGCAAAGATAGCAAGATGCAGCACTCTGAGTGATGAATCAGGGGTGTAAGGTAAGTAATAACCACACTGCTCTTTAAACGGATATGTTTATTTATTTATTTATTTATTTTTCTCATTTATACAACACACACAAACCCTTAGGCATCTGGGTGCAAACCGGATAAAAGTGACCTAACCAGTCTCCAGCTCCCAAGAATGCACCAAGGAAAGTGTGCAGTCAATAGGACCTTTTTGCAGTTCTTGGTAGTCCAGCAGTGTTGAACAAGACGCATTGGGGCTGTGCAAATGATACCAAGATGTGGAGAGTGCAAAAAGCAGCACTGGACGCTCCTGGTGGTTTGAATGTGTCAAGCAGTTCTTGAAACCCAGCTCCAAGCAGTTCAATGGTGAACACACTTTGACCCTGGCTGCCCTGCTCTCAGAGTGCTGTTAGTCCCAATCCAGGGGTGCAGGGATAAGATGAGTCATTTCCTTGTGCTTGCAAACAAGTGGGAGGCTGGCACATAATGCAGGGGTCCTTCAACAGGATGAGGAGCTGGGTAATGCCGTGGGTGTCAAACAGGTATTGCTCCAGCAATATGTCCACTTCTCAGGATGCTGCGAGTCCCCCTCTGGGGACAAGATGGGTCCTTGTTCTCGGGCTCCCAAACATGGAACATTGGGGAGGCTAGCACACAAGTGCAGGGGTCCTTCAACACAGTGTATTTATGGGTGCAGCTGTGGCTAGCAGAGAGGCAGGTCTTGCTCCAGCAGCACTTCGCCAATGCTGGTCCCTGCGGATGGTTAGGGGACAGTGCTTCCCTCTGCCTTGGACACTTAGTACTCAATGGAGACAAAGTCAAAGTTCTGCTAGTAGACACCAAATATGTCTTAAAATTGAAAGGGACCCCAGTCCTCATTTCACCTTCTTCTGCTGCACCATCTCTTTATTCACAGTTTTCCAATTCCAGGACTCAAGGGCCGGAATCCTGATAGGTTTTCAGGATATCCCTCATTAATATTCATGAGAAAAAATGGGCATACATTTAAAATCATTGCATGCAAAATTATCTCATGAATATTAATGTTGGGCATCCCGAAAATCTGACAGGTGTCTGGCTGTCAAGGCCTGGTGTTGTGAAACACTAAAGACCAAAAAGCATCACAAAAAAAGTTGATGCCTTGCAACAAAAAATTTACAAATACAAATGGATAGTATTGTATTGCATCATATTGTACTTGTCATTTGTATAGCTCCTTTTATAGTGTCAAAGCATTGTTACTGGGAATGCCCTCAGAGTACCAAAGTCCAGAGTGTTGGTGGTCAAGGAGTATGACTAGGATGTGCGTGTGCATTTGGCGAAAAAAAAGGCTTAGCAGCGCTGGCCAAGCTCTGGTAGAGAAGCAACCCATGCGTTCAGGCATGTTGGTGGGTGCTGAGAGGAGTAGGGCTGGTGTCCTTGCTGATGTGTGTGGATAACCATGACTGCGGCCAATGGAGTGGTGTATTATACCTACCTTGCCTCCATTGATGATGCTTTGTTGTTAGGGTGCCCGCTCACGTACTTGGCTTCTTCTGTCAGTTCTTGTGGCTGTGATAAAAATGGTTAGAGGCCGCAACAGTCTATGCTCCAACTATTTGCAACAAGAGGCGCATGTTTTGTGCTTCCAGATGCTTCTAGGTGTGTCAGGTGGTGAGTCTACCCAGATATCAAACGTTTAATTATCATTTTAAGGAGTTACCTTTACCAAGGGCTGCTCATCATATGGTTCATATTGCACAATACCTGTCCATCTTCCCCATTCATTCCAAAGGGATGCTAAGCTGGTTCTTGTTTGCCCCCCTGTGGTGTTACACAGGGGACCTCCACCAGGCCTGGTGGTTTGGGATATAGCCATGGCTGCCCAACTTCCCACAAATTCCCTGCAGTGCATCCCAATCTGTATGATTGTGATGGTGGTGGCGATGGTCCTACCACATCACTGTGATTCTACCACTATGTTGCGATTTGCCTGTTTTCCGTACATGCCTGGTGCATTTCATCAATCCTGTGACATTATATATAGGAGTGCTGTGATTCAACTAGTGGCACTTGAGAGGAAGCAGGGTTATGATAGGTGTATGATAGTGTGTGAGTCGGCACCATCAGGTCTTTGAAGGTCGGTGACACCACAAATGCACCGGCACCAGCTGGCGAGACTGTTCATATACTCAGAATTTGAAGTTTTAGGGTTTTCTCAGGATGATGCAGTAAATAGCCAGAGTTTGAGCGCTTTTTTAGATGAGAGGTAGTTTGCGGTGTAGTGGATGGGCTGAGGAATAGTGTTCCAAATTGTTGGCGCTAGGATAGAGAAAGCTGAGCCGCCAACTCTGGTGGAGTGGTGCAGTGAAACAGCCAGTAAGAGAGCTGAGCCTCATCAGTGGTTTCTGGGGGCTGCTAGTGAATGCTTTTTTTCTGAAGGAAGTCAGATCTTGTATTATGGAGGGATTGGTGTGTGATTCACATGGCTTTGACGGTTGCTATCTGTCTAACTGGGAGCCAGTGCAAAACTCTGAGTGCAGGAGTGATATGTTCTCTGGGCAGGAGGGCAAGGAGCATTTTGGCTGCTTTGTCTTGGATACATTGACGTTTCCTGAGATGGCATTCAGGGATGCCAAGATAGAGGGAGCTGGCGTAGTTCAGTCAGCAGATGATAATGGCCGGTATTGCAGAGACACTTTGAGGCTAAGAGAGATAAGGAAAGATTTGTTTTAGGATGCATAGGTGGAAGTGGCAGTTTCTGGACACAGATTTGATGTGCTTGAGATGGATAGGACTGTGTGCATGGTCCAACCATAGATTTTTGACAGAGGAGGAGGTGGCAGGAGAGGCTCCAAGGGCAGCCGGCCACAAGAAAGGTTGGGGGATCAGAGTAATTTTGCCACATATTAGGATCTATGATTTTACCAGGTTAAGGATTAGGTGGTTGTTAGTCATCCAATGGTCGATGTCCGAAAAACAAGAGATGAGGTCAGGATTTGCTTGGATCTTGGTAATTTGGAAAATGATCTGCATATCGTCTGCGTAGTTGTAACAGGTAAGCTTGTGTGAGCAGATGAGTGCTGGCAGTGGGCTTATATAGAGGTTGAAAAGGAGTGGTGAAAGGGAGGCTCCTTGCAGCACCTCTTTTGTGACTGGGCGGGGGCGTAGGAGAAAGGGGGAAGGAGAACAATATGTGAGTGATCGGAAATGAAGGAGGAGATCGAATTGATCCAGTTAAGGGCAGAGTCTTTGATGCCTAAGGTGAGAAGCCTGTTCCTCAGTATTGTGTGGTTGATTGTATCAAAGGCCGTGGATGGATCCAGTTGGATGAGTACAACACACCCTTCTGCATCTGCAGTCCTTTTTAGGTCATCCCAGGTGGATATCAGAGAAGATTCTGTTTCATAGAGGGGTGAGAATCCTGACTGGGTTGAGTCGAGGAGACTATTGCCTTCTGTGACAAGGCCAAGTTGCTTGTATGCAGCGCAGTCAATTAGTTTAGCAATGAAGCAGGTATTGGAGTTTGGGCGATAGCTTGATGGAGAGAGTGGGTCGAGGCTTGGTTTTTTGAGAAGTGGTTTTATATGAGATATTTTGAAGGCCTCAGCCAAAGTGTCTGATGCAAGCAAGTTATTTACGATTGAGCCAGCAGAGGTGTAGGTAAGGATCTTTTTTAGAAGGGGCGGTGGTGAGCCCGAGGATCGGCAAAGTGCTAGTAGGTTGCTGAAATCGGCATGGGAAAGAGGGGTGAATGAATTAAAAGTAGATCTGGAGGGCGAATAAGTGTTTGGGTTTGTGGAGGGTCCGGATGTCGATGGTGGTATGACAGCTAATTTTGTGGTTATGGTATGGTGTCTTTCAAGTGCAACATTATGAAAGTGGTTGGAAGGTTCATCGCAGAGAGCTTGTTAGTTCAGGGGTTGAGGGTAGGGTTAGGCAGCTGGGGGAATTGCATTCCTCAAGAATTTTATGGCGTTCCCTGCATGGATTTTTGCAGTCGGGATTCTGTTCACATAATGTTTGTTTTTGTACTTTCTTGAGTTCATACAAGTATGCCCGATTCAGTTTTGCAAGGGCCATTTCATTAAGAGAAGTGGGGATTGTCCTCCAGGATTGCTGCAGGTGATGCTTGAGGATTTTGAGCACTTGAGGGAGTGGGTGTACCACTTTTGGTGTGGGTCAATCGTCGGGGGCGACAACCGGATGGTGTGAGGGGGATCATAGATTCTCAGAGCCATAGGTCAAAGAGATCGATAGAGAGGTCTCCTTCCTTGCGAGAGAGATATGGAAATGTATGAAGTAGGGGATCGGTCAGGTCTGGATCGACAATGATTTTATTCCAAAGAGGGTGTGTGGCTGGGGTAGTTGAGAGACTGGTTGACGAAAGTGGTGGGGAGGGGAGAAGGTATTGAAGTGAGAAAGGGATAGCGTGGTGATCGGTCCAGATGAGTGGAGCAGTTGTGAGTTGGGAAACTTGGCCAGATGTTCAGAAAAGTGCATCTAGGGTGTGTACAGCAATGGGTGTCAGATCAATTTTCACAGGCCGAGCGCTTCCAGATTTTCGGTGAGGGGTTAGGTCTCGGGGTTGGCAGAGACGTCAAATCAGATGTTGAAATCTACTAACATCGTTAGTGCAGGGTGCTGGATCAGTGTGGGCAAGAGGGAGTCGGAGAGTGAATATGCAAGGTGTCGGTCATAGCCAGGTGACCTATATAGGAGAAGGAAGCTGTGGGTGAGCTGTGGCTGAGGCGTAACTTAACAAGAATGGATTTGCATTTGGTGTCACCAGGAAGACTCTCCATAGAAATGACTGACGGGTGTTGTTTTTGGAGGATGGCTAGGCCTGTTGGACTAATTATGCAGGAGTAGGGAGTAGCCAGGAGGGAAGGCTTTGTGTGCGATGGGGTGAAGTCATCAGTGAACCAGGTTTCAGTGATACATACAAGTCTGGGTTTTCGGTTGATTTATGGTAAAAAATGTTGTGTTTATTTTTGGCAGCCGATGTGGCATCGATGAGTATGCAGGACTGAAAAATAGGGTTTTGCTAAGAGGTAGACATCGGCACAGGGGGCTAGTTGTGCGTGGAGGCGGGAGGAGCATGGTTGTCTGAGTGTGTTGTGGGAGGTTCAGAAGGAGGTAGGTTTATGGGGAGATTGATCAGACAAGGATGTTTTGGAGGGGATGTGAAAATATCTAGGAGAGGGTTGAGTGTGGGTTGGGGAAAGCTGCAGAGAGTAGGAACATTGTGCCAGAGGTCACCTGGGGAGGAGAAGGGGAGAGCAATATGTAGATGGCAGTTTGCCCACAGAATGGTCCGAGTGGATTGCAGGGCACTTAAGGGGCACAGGGGTGTGCAGGTGAGTAGGCGAGTTTGAATACAGGGTTGTGTTGGCCGGGCTGGCACGTGCTGAACTGAGGAAGGGGAAGTGTGAGTTATGTGTTTGCAAGGGTGTGCAAGATGCACAGTGAGCTGTAAAAATGTGGTTAAGGGTGTTTGTATGCCAGCGAGCTGCCTGAGCTGTCTTATTTCTGTGCAGAAGGAAGGGGTTGTTGGGGGCAGTCGGGCTGGGTTTGGATGGGTGAGGAGCGATTTGGAAGGAGGGGCCTGGAGAGTAATGACCGCTCAACATTCAGCTTTCCCTTCCTAAATAGCTCCCGGCCAGAGTCCTTTGGTCTTCTGGCTCCAACTCTCTGAAGGTCAATCGTTTCTCCAAGCAGAGAGTCGGAGGTAGATCCCTTTCCTCGTACTTGCTCCTCCATCTGTAACAGCCTCCCTCCCCCCTCAGACTTAGGCCGGATCTTCTTAAGGTCTGGAAATTTTTCAAGACTTTCCTTTTCTCCTCTTCCTCCTCTCTCCCCCTCCATTGCTAACTCTCCATCTGTTGCTGTGACTGAGGCCTGGTCCCATCAAAGTATTACAGGGCCAGACCACCCCCTACCAGTCCTGCCAGGATCCTTTGACAGCAATTGCCCTCAGGCTCTCTTCCCTGGACTAGCCCAACTTGGTCGACCCAGTCAACCACACTCATCCTCCCTACCCCCCTTCCTCTGGCACTTGCTGCCATGGGCCGCCCAGCTATTAATAATAATAATTAGGCTTTTATATAGCGCTACAAACCCTCAGGTATCTGAGCGCTGCTTATTATTACCCACGGTGTGTGGTGCTCATTTATCGACCTCGGAAGGATGAAAGGCTGAGTTTGGCCCCGCCGGGATTCGAACCTGCGTTAACAGGCTCTGCACGGGTGTCAAAGCGGGCGCTCTACTCGCTGTGCCACTTGACCGGACATTGCACTTCTCCCTCTACCCCCTCCCCTGCACTTACCACTTTGTCATGCACTTGCATGGTAGGATTGCCACAAGGCCAATATAACCGTTTGTAGAGCTCTACTTTTTGGATTCTCATGTCCCCCCATCTGGTCTTGTGGTGCCTGGAAATACCTGTGTATGGGCACCATACAAATGTCCAATAAAATAAATTGAGAGGGATGGTGTTAATGGCGTGCCAGTGTGGTTCCTGAGTCACCTTTAGGATTGAGAAGTGTTGGCAGCAAGGGGTGCGGGGGCTGCTGAGAGAGCAGAGAGAATTGGGGTGTGGAAAGGGGGATGAAGGGCTGGAACTGATAAGTGCTGGGCCGGCATGGCTGAGTGAGGAGAGAAGGTAGAGTCACCAAGAATCGACTGTGATACTGCACTTTGACAACAATAATGGACAACCCTCTGAATTGATTTTGGCACAGCAATGGACAAACTTATAAATCAACGTTGGCACTACATTGGTAACACCTGGGTTTAACTATGGCAGAGCGAGGGACGATTACAGTGTAGCCTGTAGTGTAAACACCTAGATTCAACTATATCAGCGAGAAGGAAGTGACATAGATCCAACCTTGGTAACAGCAACGCCAACACTCAGAATTGAATTTGATACAGTAATGGACCTATTTTCTATTCGTTATGTTTAGTTGCAGGGCCTGGTAGGGTGAGTTTGGACGGAGGACATATTTATTTTGGACTTCATAACATCTGATGAGCACCTTTAGTTTCTTTAGTGAAAAAAATAAGCAGATTGGTAAAAAAGTTTTTGATTACTGGCAACATCAATAGAGATATATATATCAATCGCAATTTGTAACAATTTAAATGAGTCACAAAAATAAGTAATTTGCAAAATCAAATTCGGAAAAAATCAATAACAATACATTGGGCCTCATTGCGGCCATGGCTCTCCCGTAATGAAGGGTGCTGGTACGGGACCGGCACCATTCATTACGGGATGCCTGATTACGAGGGCCCCTAGCGGGACCCGGAACAAATGGGCACGTTATTATCTCCCTCCCCATTCCCATTGAGCCTCATTGGAGGAACCCTGTACTGGAACCCGGTATGGAGGCAGCCATGCACCTATTAAGAGCATGGCTACCTCCATACTCGTAATGAGGCCCATTGTGTTGTTAACTTGCAAACATTGCAAATTAATCAGGCCAATACGTTTTCATAGCAAAAAAGCATAAAAAACACCCATTTCGTTCCTAAACAGTCTGAAAACATGAATTGGTCCAAATAAAATACACATTCACCACATGTGTTTGAGTGTTAATCTGTTGGAAAATTCTACTGTAAAAATAAGGAAACTATTTGGGGCAAACAGTTGCTATGGTATTCATTCTCTTTTCAAATTAAAAGATTGGCATTCTGTATAGTTATCTGATGTGAAATGATATTTTATTTATATTGCGCCTATACACAAGTGTTTCAAGGCTCGATGAGGCAAAGGGAGGGGAACAAGAGGTAACAAGACAGCGATCTTACTAGGCCCAGTGACACTGAGATTGTGCACGTGCAGGTCAGAGGGAAGGGGAGAAGTGCCAGTGGAAGGGGAGGAGGAGCAAGTTTAGGTCATAGGATTAGACAATGAAAACAAGAAGTTTGGCCAGCAGGTGGCAGTGCAATGGTTAAGTGCAGAAAACAGGTGATAGATGAGTGCAAGTATGGGGGGTTGTAGGGTTGCAGGTACAGCCCCAAGTACAGCGTTACCAGGGGGGCAGTGCAGATGGGGGGGGGCAGGAACCTTGGCCCGAAGTTTCAGAGGGTAGCCCGGTAAACCAGAGCAGAAAGGAGATCCGCAAGGTACTGAAAGAGAGAAGGCAGAAGCAAAGAGGAAAGTCTTGGGCTGAATCTGGCAACCGGAGATTGTTCTGCTCTAGTTTAAGAGAGGCAGGGAGGCTGTTCCAAAGGGAGGCGTCAGCTGGAGAGAGAGATCTGCCCCCAACTCATTGTTTGGAAAAGCGACTCACCCTGAAGGACTTGGAGTTGGAGGTGGAGGAGCGAAGTGCTAGAATACGATGATACTTCAGAAGAGAAAGCTGGAGATATTTTGGTTCTAGGCCCCAGTAGATCTTGTGGACAATGCAATCCTTGCAGCCAATGGAGAGATTTCAGTGCTGGAGAGATACGATCCCTGGGCTTGAGGCCAAGGACCAATCTTGCAGTCCTGTTCTGGATGAGTTGCAGAGGACAGAGAGCAGAGGCAGGCAGATTTAGAAGGAGGCTGATACAGTAGTGAAGCCTAGAGAGAACCAGAGCTCTAGATACAGTGAGCTGCTGGGGGGAGGAGAGGAAAGGAAGGATACCTCTGGGGAGGTGCAGTTGGTAGTTCGGCTTCTTAGAAACCTCGGAAATATAAACCCGAGGTTCTTAGCCTTGGAGGTGGGAGAAGGAGGTCGGCCAGAGAGTGACGGGAAAGAGGGGTGTGTGCCGATAAGGAGGATCTCCGTCTTGCTAGAGAACCTAGCAGAGAAACGTCAGCTCCCTGATAATGGTGTGACTCTTGAGCACCCTCGCATCTCCCCATGTTTTCACACTCCCAAGCTGTTGCTATTAAGTGATGCCTGCTCTGTAGTAGGTATTGTGGGCTGGTGTGTTCAAATCATACAAATCACTTACCACCTCCCGCCTGGCGATAATCCCTCAAATCCCTCCTCGGTGTTCTGCAGGATAGAATCTCAGTAAGTCACCCCATTTAACTCAAATTATGATATGATAGTTTATTTATATAGCGCCTATATGCAATGTGTTTCAAAGCGGTTAATCCAATCATCCAGAAAAAGTCATTTTTAATCCTAGGTGTTCACAAAACCAGAATATGGCCTCCTATCTCTCAATCCTTCCATCCAGCCATCATCTATTCTTCCGTCACTCTATCCATCTATCAACTCATTTTAATTTGTAGACAAGCCGGATCCTTTACTTAAGCAATTCTTCTCTCAATCTCAAAGCCCATTTCATTGAAAGTAACTCATAAACAAGCAGGTTCCTTGTTTTAAGTGATTCTTCTTTCAATCTCAAAGCTCTATTTGCCTCCATGTCGCCACTAATTAATTTTAGATGATTTCCACCTGAGTTGTTCACTCAGTTGTTGCAGAGCATCTGGAGTGCCACTCACCCATGTGCTAAAAGCAAAACAGCCTCGAAGATCGAGAAATGAATGCAAGATTCACAACACAATGGTGAGACAAAATGTAACCAACGAAATAAACACATGGAGCCAAACAGTTCACTTCCCATTAAATAGATCTTTCGGCCACCACCATGATATATTTTGGCACCATTTACACATAAAGCAATTCATCTCAGTTTAACAAATACAGAAACATGCCCTATCAAAACGTCTGGTGCATGGGACACACTTTTGGCTGGAATGCAAACCTAAAACCTGTTCATTATCTGAAAAAAAGTAAATCTACAATTTATATTAAACTACCAGCTAACATTCCCTAAGTACTCTCCTACAATAGCACTGTGCAGTGTAATTGTGTACGCCTGCTTCAAAAAAGTGCTTTCATGAAAAACTCAAATTGTTTATCAACACCACGAAATTAAATTAAAGCTGCAGCTAGAGTATTTTGAACTGATGGGATTTCTGAACATGGTTCGATCAATTGACATGTGTCTCCATTGTGCTGATGCCCCCTGCATCTGGCGTTGCTTCAGTGACGGTGCAGCAGAAAAATATATGTAAAACTGTTGATATGCTGCAGCGAGGTGCTCCTTTGGACCTCTTCTTGATGTGCAACTGATGTCTTGGAATATGTTATGTGGCCCCTACAGAACTGTTTTTAAACTGCTTGACTTTCAATACTTTTTATTTCCTGAAAATTGGGCTGCAAAACACATGACATCAACCAACTATTTAAAAAGCACTAATCTGTTGGGATCCTCACCAATAATCCTTATTGGTTTTAGGGTTGCTTACCTCTCATGCTTGCATTAATTTGAAGGAAAATGTATATGCCACACCACCTTAATAATCCACCAGCCACCAACCTTTATTATCTTGTTCACTTTCATAAGTCTGACGGTGTGGCTTGCAAGAGGTGAATTTGACACCCTGTGCTGGGAGTACAATTACCTGGTGTCATACTTATTGCAGAAGGGATTGTTCAACATGCAGGTGGGTTGATAAGTATACTGTTCAATAGTTGAAGGGCTGCTCATTATGCTAGGAGAGCAGCATAGTAACGCAAGGAAGATGCACAATCATAGGCAAGGTTATGCTTGCTGGTGTCATGGTGCTGCTAAATATGCATGCCAGGGTACCCCTCTTCTGGGAAATACATGACAACTTGGCTTCCAGCAGTCATAAAACTCCTCCGGACCCTGGACCACACAGATGGATTTCTTGGGATCAAGATGTCCAGGCACACCTCTTCTGGACCCACGGAAGTACCTCATCGGGGAGACAGGCACAAATAACTAGCTTCCAGGACACTTCGGGTGAAGAGCAGCAGGTTCACAATGTCCCTTCATAGCTATAGGAAGAGGTTGCCTATCCCGGTCCTCTCTGGTTCAGTCCTTGAATCAGCAAAGCAGCTTTGGGGTTTGATGAAGAGTTGCAGCTGCAGACTTCTTCCTGGAGCTGGATTCAGCATACAATCTTCTTGAAACTTCAGCTTCTGCTGAGGTTTCAACTTTCATCTTCTCACAAGGAGGTATGTGAGGGGTCTCTAGTAATACACAAATGTTCCCCATTTACTCAGGCTAAGCTAGGCTCAGCCAGACAATCGCACAAAGTGCATTGGTGTAGCTACCGATCATACTCACAGGCATTCAGGCCATTCACCCCAAAACAGACACCCATAACTCATGATGTGGATTGGAGGCAACTCCCAGCCTTTCAGAGCATTCACTGCATTCACTCAGTTTCAATCAATGAGGGGTCAGGCAGATCCATAGGCATTGTGACACACAACCGTAGCCAGGCATACACAACACAGAATGTGATTTCACTCCTCTCAGGGTTTCTCAAGACTTTAAAAAAACAAGGGGGAAAGGCTAAAGAAGCCAAGAGGCCACCAGTGGGCATCTTGCCTTTGGCCAGAAATCCATTGATTCCTAAAGCAGGGCCTGGGTGTCCCAAAAAAGGGAGAACACCCAGAGCAACTGTCAAGTCAGCATGTAGCTGCCACCAGCCCATTCTCTGCTCTGATATGATATGATATTTTATTTGTATCACACTCATACACAAGTGTTTCAGAGCGCGAGTAGGCAAGGTAGGGGAGCAGGGGAAAACATAACACAACAACAACAATCTTACTAGGCCCAGTGACATTGAGAACACGAAAGTGCATGGGAAAGGGAAAAGGGAAAAAGTGCATGGAAGGGGGAGAGTAGAAAGTGCGGAGCAGAGGAGACCAGATAAATAATAATAAATAAAAATAAATAGAAAATGGAGGCAATAAACAGGGGTAGTCCAGCCAGCAAGTGGCAAGTGCTGTGTTTTGGGTAAGTCTGATAAGTGCAGAAAAAGAAGAAAAATAGGGGGGCTGTATGGGTACAGTCTCCAGTGCAAGGAGTGGCCAGGAGGCAGTGCAGGAGAGTGGCAGGGTGAGCAGGTACCTGGACCCAGGGGGCAGAGGGTGGCCAGGTGCACAGTGCCAAGAGAGAGCAGATCAGCAGGGGAGAGGGGGAGCGAAGGCAGAATCAAAGAGGAAGGTCTTGAGGTTCTTCCGGATCCGGAGATGGTTCTCCTCAAGTTTTAGATTGGCAGGGAGGCTGTTCCAGAGGGAGGCCCCAGCCGAAGATAGAGATCTACCCCCAGCTCGATTCTTTGAAAAATGATTGACCCGGAGAGAGTTAGAGGTAGAGGAGCGAAGAGCTCGAGAGGGGAGGTATTTGCGGAATTCACACAATCATAATCAAGCAATTTCTACGTCAGACAGAGAAGTAGAAGTCCTTTCGGCACAACATCCATGTTATGCTCTCCACATGCCTGGAACCCTACTGGGTTGGTCTTGCCTTTCAACCAAATGACACAGGACATTTTTAAAATGTCCCGAGAAGCAGCCACCAAGTGGGCATGGGGACAATGAGACACTCCTGAACTGCAAACCATTTAACTATCACACTATAATCAAACAAGGACAATGAGGACACCCCCACCAGGTCAGTGGCATCTGTCAAGGAAACCCCTGCAGCCGCATTACCCATTAAACTACTATGCTTCTCAGTCTTTTTCCACATTACAATACATAAATACATACATTAATACCCATGAATCCTTCACTACGCTACATTAGCACCCAGGGCACGGGAGCTAACCAATCAGGTTGCTCGGATTGCAGGCTGAATCCCACTATCCAGGCCCAGGTTTAAACCAACCTGATGGCTGTTTCCCTTGCCATGTGCAAATACCACTGCTCCAGCTTCCTGGGCAGCCATGGAAATGGAAGAAGAGCTCTGTCTGGAACCCTGCCTTCCAGATCCATGGTGGTCATCTTGGTGGTCATCTTAAGTAAATATTTTGTTTAAATTAATGGGATGCCACAAGGCATCCCAGTCATTGAAACAAAATACATTACTCTTAAAACGCTGTGTTTCTAGATTTAAAACCTGGGGTGCTAATATCAATAACATCCATTCTGGCCAGCTGGATCAGGTGGTAACCGCCCTGGGGTCCAAGCTATAGGGCCAAGTGATTTCGCTTATTAATCAATCACATGAATCCCCAGATGAACTGCAGCCTAATTACTGCTAGCACCCAACCAGCATACTAACATAATTAACCACACTGACATTTTCAGGGCCATGGAGGGTCCTCACAGTATATCAGCACAGGTCGCTAAGTGATCTTGGGCTTTCACTTCTGAATTGACAAATACCCAAGTGTCACCATTGTAAGAAACCTAGCAACATGTCTCTAAACAGCAATCGTATACTTTCTTCTTGGATTCATTTACTATCTCCTGGTTTCACATTTTCCTCTCCTCCAACTAAATGGGGCACCCATTCCAGAACCATGTGCCAAGAGGCCACCAACGTGGCAGAGATTGGGCTACATAAGAACACTTTAGATTACATAACATTCTGCTTAATGTGCCAGGATCTGCTCGCTATGACATGCTATGACATGCTATGACATGCTATGACATCTGCTGTTTGCCCAGTATGTGTGGTGTGTGACCCTCCCAAGTGTGTTGCCCCTCTAAGGGACTGTGTCCCTCCAATGTGTATTGCCCTTTCAACGAGGGCCATGTCTGTGTCATGGCCCAAGCTAATAAAAGGAGCCCCTGCAGGCTCGTGGAGAGAACAGCTGCTGACTCTGAAAGAGGAATGACTGAGTCTGTCCCTCATTTAGTCCTGAAGGCCCACACCGTATGATCACGGGCCTGTAGGCCATGATGCCAGAAAGGTGGCAAGGGTCCACATGGTCAAGGGTATAGGCTGCCCTGCCCCCACTTAAAACAGGGTGTTCCCGGCAAACCCCTGAGGCATTGGGCCTCCAAGGTGCTGATGACCGGAGCACCCCTGGGGTCTGCTGGGTCCCCATAACAGGCCCCATACAACAGTATGCAGCAGGGGATGCCAAATTCCGGCGGACTTTGTTTAAAATGGCAGGGTGATACTAAGAGGCCGATTCATGGAATAAATGTGCGCCGAAAATTCCGGCGCAGAGGGGCCTATACGTGCGCTGCGCCGAAAAATAGCGAAAAGCGCTGTGAAACCAGCGCACGTCGATTCATGGAAGTCCGTGCGTAAGAAAAGCATAGGACGTGCGCTGAAAAAGTGCGCGGCGCACGCCGGCGCACAGGTCAACCAACGGCGTGCGCCACGGCCACTGCGCTATCACTCCGAGCGCAGCGCACAGCTCTAAAATAGGCGGAACACAGGGCGGGACACTCGGAATGGGGAATAAAATGGGGCACAACACTCGGAATGGGGAAGAATGTGGGCGGCACGGGGAAGTACAGGAGGCAAGTGCGCGGAACGCCCACACGCTCTCCGGCAACACGTATTCATGGATTCGAACAGGGCAAAACAGCGCTCGATCAAACCAGCGCACAGGCCCAAAAACGTACGCCACAAGTAAGCAGGCGGTAGCGTCCCGACGCACTCAACGAAAGTGCGCCAAAACCTGCGCCAACAAATACCACCCACATACAGCAATGGGCCATACCGTGACCCCAAAGGACTAATGATGTGCAAAGGTGTACGCCATTTACACGGACACCCACTGTTTAAAAATTCGCGCGTGTGTGTACAACGGGTTGCGCGAGAAGTCACTCGCGCGATTGCCCTGGGTACGTGTATCCCGGGGTGCGGGGAAGTCCCACACGCGATTGCCCTGGCCACGTCGATACCAGGGGTGCGTGTGAAGTTCCACACGCGAAAAGCCAGAATACGTCATTTACAGGGGTGCGCGGGAAGTTTCACACGCGAAAAGCTAGGCTACGGGAATTCCAGGGGTGCGCGTGAAATCCTACACGCGAAAAACTAGGGTACGTCATTTACAGGGGTGCGCGGGAAGTTTCACACGCGAAAAGCTAGGCTACGGGAATTCCAGGGGTGCGCGTGAAATCCTACACGCGAAAAACTAGGGTACGTCATTTACAGGGGTGCGCGGGAAGTTTCACACGCGAAAAGCTAGGCTACGGGAATTCCAGGGGTGCGCGTGAAATCCTACACGCGAAAAACTAGGGTACGTCATTTACAGGGGTGCGCGGGAAGTTTCACACGCGAAAAGCTAGGCTACGGGAATTCCAGGGGTGCGCGTGAAATCCTACACGCGAAAAACTAGGGTACGTCATTTACAGGGGTGCGCGGGAAGTCCCACACGCGATTACAGCAGGGTACGTGTATTTCAGGGGTGCGCGGGAAGTTCCACACGCGAATAGCCTGGCCGCATGTATTTCAGGGGTGCGCGGGAAGTTCCACACGCGAATAGCCTGGGCGCGTGTATTTCAGGGGTGCGCGGGAATTTCCACACGCGAATAGGCTGGGCGCGTGTATTACAGGGGTGCGCGGGAAGTCCCACACGCGATTACAGCAGGGTACGTGTATTTCAGGGGTGCGCGGGAATTTCCACACGCGAATAGCCTGGGCGCGTGTATTTCAGGGGTGCGCGGGAATTATCACACGCGATTTGGCTTGGTACGTGTATTACAGGGGTGCGCGCGAAGTCCCACACGCGATTACAGCAGGGTACGTGTATTTCAGGGGTGCGCGGGAAGTTCCACACGCGAATAGCCTGGCCGCGTGTATTTCAGGGGTGCGCGGGAAGTTCCACACGCGAATAGGCTGGGCGCGTGTATTTCAGGGGTGCGCGGGAAGTTCCACACGCGAATAGCCTGGGCGCGTGTATTTCAGGGGTGCGCGGGAAGTTCCACACGCGAATAGCCTGGGTGCGTGTATTTCAGGGGTGCGCGGGAATTTCCACACGCGAATAGGCTGGGCGCGTGTATTTCAGGGGTGCGCGGGAATTATCACACGCGATTTGGCTTGGTACGTGTATTACAGGGGTGCGTGCGAAGTTACACACGCGATTAGGCTGGGTGGGTCCTGTCACCCTCGACGGCCCCTGCAGGCAGCCCACAAAACAGGGGACTACCCTGCACACCTGCTCATGTCTCCCACCACCCCCACCCCCCCAGTCACCAGGGGTACCCTCCACCAGGCCCCCACTCATGTCTCCCACCACCCCCACCCCCCAGTCACCAGGGGCACCCTCCACCAGGCCCCCAACCATGTCTCCCACCACCCCCACCCCCCCAGTCACCAGGGGCACCCTCCACCAGGCCCCCAACCATGTCTCCCACCACCCCCACCCCCCACCATCCAGGGGCACCCTCCACCAGGCCCCCACTCATGTCTCCCACCACCCCCACCCCCCCAGTCACCAGGGGCACCCTCCACCAGGCCCCCACTCATGTCACCCACCACCCCCACCCCCCAGCAGTGCAGGGGCAGCCTCCACCAGGCCCCCAACCATGTCTCCCACCACCCCCACCCCCCAGCAGTGCAGGGGCAGCCTCCACCAGGCCCACACTCATGTCTCCCACCACCCCACCCCCCCAGTCACCAGGGGCACCCTCCACCAGGCCCCCAACCATGTCTCCCACCACCCCCACCCCCCAAGTCACCAGGGGCACCCTCCACCAGGCCCCCACTCATGTCACCCACCACCCCCACCCCCCCGTCACCAGGGGCACCCTCCACCAGGCCCCCACTCATGTCTCCCACCACCCCCACCCCCCAGCAGTGCAGGGGCACCCTCCACCAGGCCCCCACTCATGTCCCCTATCACCCCCACCCCCCCGCCACCAGGGGCACCCTCCACCAGGCCCACACTCATGTCTCCCACCACCCCCACCCCCCCAGTCACCAGGGGCACCCTCCACCAGGCCCCCACTCATGTCTCCCACCACCCCCACCCCCCAGCAGTGCAGGGGCAGGCTCCACCAGGCCCCCACCCATGCCTCCCACCACCCCCACCCCCCCGCCACCAGGGGCACCCTCCACCAGGCCCCCACTCATGTCTCCCACCACCCCCACCCCCCACCATCCAGGGGCACCCTCCACCAGGCCCCCACTCATGTCACCCACCACCCCCACCCCCCCAGTCACCAGGGGCACCCTCCACCAGGCCCCCACTCATGTCTCCCACCACCCCCACCCCCCCAGTCACCAGGGGCACCCTCCACCAGGCCCCCACTCATGTCACCCACCACCCCCACCCCCCCAGTCACCAGGGGCAGCCTCCACCAGGCCCCCAACCATGTCTCCCACCACCCCCACCCCCCAGCAGTGCAGGGGCAGCCTCCACCAGGCCCCCAACCATGTCTCCCACCACCCCCACCCCCCAGCAGTGCAGGGGCAGCCTCCACCAGGCCCACACTCATGTCTCCCACCACCCCCACCCCCCCAGTCACCAGGGGCACCCTCCACCAGGCCCCCAACCATGTCTCCCACCACCCCCACCCCCCCAGTCACCAGGGGCACCCTCCACCAGGCCCCCACTCATGTCACCCACCACCCCCACCCCCCCAGTCACCAGGGGCACCCTCCACCAGGCCCCCACTCATGTCTCCCACCACCCCCACCCCCACCATCCAGGGGCACCCTCCACCAGGCCCCCACTCATGTCTCCCACCACCCCCACCCCCCCAGTCACCAGGGGCACCCTCCACCAGGCCCCCAACCATGCCTCCCACCACCCCCACCACCCCGCCACCAGGGGCACCCTCCACCAGGCCCCCACTCATGTCTCCCACCACCCCCACCCCCCAGCACTGTGGGGAACCTGCCAGCAGGCCCCCACACATGTCCCCCTGGCCCCAGGTCCTGACGATACACAATCATGGCAGTAATGGCCAGCATACCCAGCACAAACACCCAGGCAAGGATTGCATCCACCCACATAGTGAATGCAATCACATGACACAACCCCAATGCCAAGTATGCAAAAGAACACATGTCCGTCACACACACATACACAATGGGTGCAAGTGAATGTCAAAACCCATATCATGACATGTAACAAACCAATGAGAAAATAACACAAGTGTAAGAAAATATAAAAAATGTATTAAATACCAAAAATAAGTGAAATTTTCAAACATACAACGATGTGGCTAAGTAAATAAATGGTCCATGTCCGAGAACAAAAGTGATTAACAAAAAAACAAAGGAAAAAAAAATTAAAATGAATTTGTCCAAAGCAATATCATGTAATAGGAAATTAATGAAAAACCATTACGTCATGGTGAAAACAATAAGAAATTAAAAAAATGTATCTCCCAAAAAAACAAACTATATACAGGAATGTTCCAGGGTCCATGAGCCCAACACCAAAAATGAAACCTACCACTAACTAATGAAAAATATATGTACAAAAAAGTGGCCATTGTCCGAGCGGTCCAAAAAAATAAAAATAAATAAAGGAAACCTAGCACTAACTAACTAAATAACTATATACAAAGGCAGCGGGCAAGTCCTGCGGCTCACTTGGTGATGTTGCTGGCCAGGGCATCATCGAACTCCATGTCGATGTCCTGGAGGCGGGTCTCTGTCCTGGCCCCGAGGTCTCGCAGGGACAACCCCATGTCCACCTCAAACTCCCTGCGAGCTTCCTCGAGGCACTCAGCCCGCCTCAATGCCTGACGCATGGAGAACTCCGCCCTGACCATGGCGAGCCGCTCCTCTTCCGCCCGCTGCCGCTCCGCACCTATCCGCTGGCCAAACTCCTCCCACACGGAACACACCACCATCCCAGGGTTGCCCTGCCCTCCGGCCGATGCCTGCCCCTCGGATCTTGATGGCCCCGAGCCATGATGCCTCCCACGTCGAGCCTGCTGCTGCCTCCGACGCCACTGCCTCTGCCAGCACGACGGCATCCAGGCTGATGGAAACCACCGACGCCGTCGTGCACGTGCCCTGCCCGATGATACCGTCACATCTTCCATCTGCTGGGGTCCACTTGCTGTGTTGTCCACCCCTGCTGGACCTCCGACTCCCAACTGTGGCAGGGATGGGATCCCCACCGAGCTGGCTGCATTGGTCGGGGCAGGTCCACAGGGGGCCCTGGTGGCATCTGGGCCGGAAGATGGCAAGGAGAACGACCGGTGGATAGCCTGCACAGAGGAGGAGAGGGCCGTCAGATTGGCCAACACATGCAGGAAACCCCCGAACATGGCCGATCCCAATTGGGCCACGTCGGCACGGTGCACTTCGTGATGACGTGCGTGCTCCTCCCGGGAAGCACGCACGTCATCACGAATCACAGCCGTGCGCATCGCGACCCCAATCAGGACCTTCTCCACGCGGCCAGGGGTTACCACGTCCGCAGGTGGAGGGGAGTCAGGTGACATGGACATCCCCTCTACCTGCGGACGGGCCTGGGACGGGGCATCCCTGCTGGTGCATGGTGGTGCACTCACAGGGTCAGGGACAGTGACATGCACAGGCCCCTCCACGGTGACCTGTGCTGCCTCCTGCCCCTGGCCCTGGACTGCACCACTTGCACCAGCAGGGATGCTCCCACCAGGCCCCATGTGTGCACCAGTGTCGGCCTCCTCCTCCTCTGTGCAAACCACCAACCTGGATGGCTCCTCACCGTCTCCCGCCGTAGCAGGCCCCTGTGGGGGCTCACCCACCCCTTCCGCTGCAGCCGTGGGGGCATCCCCGCCGCCTTGCTCCACAGCGCCGTCTCCGCCCTCTTCTTCACTAGCCGCTGCGTAGAGGGAGACAAAGGACACAAGCATCAGGCTACTGTACAATGGTCCCCTAGACAGGAAGCAATAGCAGATGAGCACCACTGTCAAAGTACACTTCCATCATGTCCCTCCACAACACATGGGTCAGTCCAGGCAAAACACACACAGTAACAGGCATGGTGCATGCCATGGACATTTCCATGCATGTCCAATGGACTCTAGAAACATTCAATGATATGTAACTCACATGCATCATGGCTCATGCATATCACATGCACACACTTCACCTCAGTCACATCCATCTGGCCCCAAACACACCGAACACAGGCGAAACAAGGGTAAGTTGGGTGCGTCACTGAATCTGTGCATTGTCACACACATGTGTCATGCATCCATGGCATGCACAAGTCACAGACACGCAGGTCAGGCACACAGACATGGCTACCATATATGTACCTGGCATCAGCACCCATCCTTTACCCCCATCCATGTCCAGGTACAGAGACTGGCATGCTCTCATGTCCAAAATCTGCATAGGGCTCCCCATGCCGCATTTCAACACATGCAACAACCATGTGGGTCACACATCACTGGTCGCACATGCATTCCCATGATGTCCCTGCACACATACATGCATACATGGCCCATGGCACACATACAGGCAAGTATCATAGAACCAGCACACCGCAACATGCCCTGTCTCACACAGTAATGCTTGGACACATACCGCTCAACTCCAGACGGGCCTCCCTCTCAAGGACCTGGGCGTGGAGCGCTGGGCGTACGCGTTCCAGGACCCTCTTCTGGATGGAACTCATGCGGCCCCGGCCCCCCTCCACGAGGCGCCGGGCCTTCACAAGGGTCCTGGACCTCAAGTCCTCCCAGCGCTTCTTGATCTTCTGGACGTTGCGGGTTGCCACCCCCTCCGCGTTGATGGCAACCACACAGTCGGCCCAGATCCTCTCCCGTCCTTCCTTGCTGGCGCGGGACGATCCAAAGAGGGCATCATACTGCCCCAGGACATGCTCCACCAGGACACCAACTTCGGTGGCAGTGAAGCTGGTGCCCCTCTGCCCCTCTGGCCTGGGGTTGCCACTGGTGCCAGATGTGGAAGTGCCCGACATGGCAACCCCAGAGGCAGGTGTGGGTGGGCAACTGGGTCCTGGGGCTGGGCTGTGGAGCGATGTAATCCCAGTTGGGAGTCTTCAGTTCCAGCAGGGGTGGACACAGCAACTGGACCCCTGCAGATGGCTGATGTGCAGGCACCAAATGGCAGGGCACGGTGGCAGCAGGCAGGCAGGCAGGCAGGCAGCAGCAGATAGCACGTGGGAGGCTGCTCGGGGCACTGGGGGGCAGTAACTCGGCCTTCTGGGCAGGAGCATGGTGTTCCGTGTGTTTTCGGGTGGCCAGCTTGATACGGAGTGATTTGGCACGTGAAAATCCTGCACGTCAGCGTGAAATCCGAGGAAAGGCCCTTAGCGCGTAAGCGCGTCAGCACGCATACGCGATTCTATTGGACCAGAGTCCCTCAGCGCGTAAGCGCGTCTGACGTGACCCGCACGGGCGTTCCCCACTCAGCACGTGATGACGGAACACACGTGGAAATACTGCACGTCAGAGTGTCATCGCGTGATTGGCCTATGTACGTGTATTTCATTGCGTGTAATTGGACAAAAGTGCGCGTACATGCGATTGGCCTATGTACGTGTATTTAATGGGTGCGCGGCCACTTACACACGCAAGTACGTCAGCGAACCTGTATCCCGTGGTGCGTGTGAATTTCCACACGCTATTGGACTGGGAACTGGATTCCAGGGGTGCGCGGGTCACACGCTGTATCCCGTGGTGCGTGTGAATTTCCACACGCTATTGGACTGGGAACTGGATTCCAGGGGTGCGCGGGTCACACGCTGTATCCCGTGGTGCGTGTGAATTTCCACACGATATTGGACTGGGAACTGGATTCCAGGGGTGCGCGGGTCACACGCTGTATCCCGTGGTGCGTGTGAATTTCCACACGCTATTGGACTGGGAACTGGATTCCAGGGGTGCGCGGGTCACACGCTGTATCCCGTGGTGCGTGTGAATTTCCACACGCTATTGGACTGGGAACTGGATTCCAGGGGTGCGCGGGTCACACGCTGTATCCCGTGGTGCGTGTGAATTTCCACACGCTATTGGACTGGGAACTGGATTCCAGGGGTGCGCGGGTCACACGCTCGCCTAGAACACGCGCAAAGCATAAAATTGCGGACTTTAACAATAACAAGCTCAGACGCCAGGATGAACATACCGTTCCTAGCAGCAGTGGCAGTGGGCTACCAAAGGAGGAGGAGGAGGATAGTCAGGGCCAGAATATTCACACCCAGAACCAGCCTTTTCGGGATGCCTGATGACCAGGTGTATGGGAGGTACAGGTTTCCACCACACATCATACTGGACCTGGTGACTGAGTGGGAGGATGACCTCACATCACCCACCCTGTGCTCCCAAGCACTCAGCCCCCTGGAGAAGGTCCTCAATGTACTGCACTTCTTAGCCACTGGATCATTTCAGCGGACAAGTGCCATAGTGGGTGGGGTGTCACAGGCCACCCAGTCACGCTGCCTACACCAGGTCTTGAACATCATGACTGCACGCCCATCAGTCCGCAGGCACATATACCTGCCCAGAACACCTGCAGAAAGGCATGCTGCCGCCCTGGATTTTTACAGAGTGGCACGATTCCCCAAAGTGCTAGGTGCCATCGACTGCACCCATGTGGCTCTACGTCCCCCCAGGGCATCAGAGCACATCTATAGGAACCGCAAGCACTGGCATTCCATCAACGTGCAGGTAGTATGTAATGCCAAGGGAATCATCACCTCAGTATATGCCAACTATCCCGGGTCCACCCACGACAGCTTCATTTACCGAATGTCCACCCTATGCCGGGACATAGATGCTGGGCGGCATGGCGATACATGGCTGCTTGGTGAGTATGTATGCCACTGCACATGCATGCATGTTGGATACTGAGCAAGGTCACAACCCCACCAATGATACCAATCACCACCTCCACAGGGGACAGTGCCTACCCTCTCAGCCCCCACATGATGACGCCAATTTGGAACCCCACCACGCCACCCCAGGTAAGATATAACACAGCCCACATTACAACCAGGGGCATAGTGGAGCGCACATTCGGAGTGCTAAAGTCACGCTTTCGCTCCCTTGACCGTTCTGGCGGGCAGCTGTTATACGCTCCCCCAGTAGTGTGCAGGATCATAGTGGCAGCATGTGTCCTGCACAACGTTGCAACACGCCGGGGCCTGGCCGTGGACATGGTGGTGGCCCCACATCCCCAACCACATGCACAGCCGCTGCGCATGGGAGGGGAAAGGGCACGGGGGGAGGCAGCCCGTACACAGCTAGTGGCTAATTACTTCACATAGAAATCACACCCCTGTGGAGTGCACACTGCCCTGGCACATTCCATCTGACAATCAATGATGACTCAACCAGACACTGATCCTGAATGTCTGGAGAATGAACCGGGAATACCATGTCAGCCTGAGATTGTTCACCTGGAAGTGTCACAATGTGTGCATCCCTACCCACACAGCCACCACCAATGCAGTTTTGTGAAGTTACACATTGAAGCAGCTAAAATGAATACCCACTTGCAAAATGCAACAAGAGGACAGTGCCATGTCAGCCAACCCAACCCCAGCACCGCCACACGACACACCGTGCCATGTCATGCTAATTGCAGGTAAACAAAGTAATCCCCACAACATGACATCAGTCTCACTATGTACAGTGGCACTATTAGAAACCTGCAACACCTGAAATGCTCACAGCAATGCCGGACCAACAACATACTTGAGCACGTAGTACCATTAACATGACATCACAAATGTTACATATTAGTAGTCTCACCACCTGGAAATGCCTGCACTCCCACCACTACCAACTGTGCAGTGTTGTCGCCATGTAGAGTTGTAGGTGCACTGCTGCCAACATGGTCCCCATCTCCAGACTAGAGGTCCTTGTGTGGACATGAGGAAGGGACCTGCAAATTGGGAGGTAGACACAGAAGAAGAGTTACACATCAATGCAACATGCAGTGTACAACACAACAGCAATATGCACTAGGAATGTATACACAGTATTGACTACAGACTGGCCACACAGCTCATGGGAGTCCAAAGTCACTGTGTAATTCACTGTCACTTGGGCACACCCTTTGCAAGCCCATGGAAACGGGAAGCAGGAGGGGTGTGTGTGACTCAAACCCAAGCATCTGAACCAAATACATTACAAGCCTGCATGTGCCCAGCCACAATGCAGCGTATGCCCACAGGAACCACGGAAGCCAACAGATCGAAGCCAACAGATCGAAGCCAACAGATCGAAGCCAACAGATCGAAGCCAACAGATTGTCCCAAAAAATTGGGAATAAAAGAAATCAAAATAAAAATAAAAATAAGAACCAATCAAAAATGGCCATTGATGGGCCCGGGGGGGTTGGGGAGGCCACCCAGGAGGTCCGAGGACAGGATGCACACCAGAACCCACCTGCGTGGATCCTGGGAAGATAAAACACCTCCATGGGCTCATGGCCCACACGGCTACCCTATTGTGGGTGTATCACTGCTGTCGCTATTATCACCCTGTGCAGCTGCATCCGGAGGTGGTTGCACTATGGGAGGCAGCCCACGCAAGGCCCTAGTCTGCTCCTCCATGGCTGCAAGCATGCGGGTGTGGTAGGTCTGGTTCTGGAGGATGAGTGTGCGGAGGTCCCCATGCAACAACTCACGGGATGCCCGGACCTCCGCCCTCGTTGCCTGCATCTCAGCTGAGAGCGTACGGGTGAGACGCTCCAGCTGCTGTTCTGTCCTTTGGTGTGTTGAAGCCTCAAGCTCAACAAGAGTCGTCCTGAGGTGAAGGAGCTCCTGCCTCAAGGCTTCCCTGTGGCCCTGGGACTCAATGGAGATGGCCTCCTGCAGAGTCGCCAGTGCCGCCCGCCTGTCCCTGTTGGACCCCAACATGTCCTCCCTGTGTGACTGGCAGATGGAGTCGGTTGCCGGCTCTAGTCGCTCCATAAACCTTTCTGGGGGGACAATGGAAGTGGCCACCCTATCCATGGCCTGAGCCATCATCTCGGATGATGCAGCCTGTTGGGTAGCCATACCGTAAATGGATTGCTCCCATGCGGTAATGCCGGGTGGCGTACGGCCACCACGTCGGCGGGCACCACACCTGTCTGGGGCAAGGCGAACTGCGCCTTGCTGTGCCGGCACTGCCTGAGGCTGCAGGACTGCATTCCCCCTCTGATCTGCTGGCCCAGGAACAGGATCAGATGTCGCGGAGTGTGACCCTGCATCCGTAACCACCGAAGGCGTAGCTGCCAACACTGACATCCCCATGGAGGGTACTGACCCTGGTGCAGGTGGGTGAGACAGAACAGAATCCCTCCCTGGAACACTCACCTGCGACGGCACGTAGGTCTCATCCGAATCAACACCTGAGTACAGCTCGGGGGAGGTGCAGCCAGAGACACCCCTTGAGAGCACGACCTGCAGCACTTGTGGGTTCTCCCCCACCACCACACCACGTCCCTCACTGGTGGTTGGTCGGCCCTGGGACACCTCCTGGGTCTGCACCATCTCCACAACCCCAGCAGTATCAGGTGCGTCTTCCCCTGCAAAGACATGAAAACAAAGAAATGGAAACAGGCATTAGCACCATGGCACACATTGAGGGCTGAGAAGCAAGAGAACCAGTACTTGATTGACACATGTCCCACATGACTAAAACCCTCCCATGCATGCACCCTCACTGCGTATGAAGTGCAGGCAAATGGCACACACTGATGACACCAAGATGGAAGATGAACACATTTTCTGCATGCTGCCTGGCAGTGGCATCACACATTGGCCTGTGATTGGCAGGTGAAACACACATGCCATCACACAGATGGCATGTACCATTGCTATTGAGTGAAGATGGAGAGGAGGGCAGCACCTATTCATTCAGTCCAGTTCCCGCATGTAATAGCTTTTCTAATTCTAACAGGTCAGATTTTTCACCTGGAGCTGCCAGTCTGAAATGGTCAAATTGCACAGGGACATGTGTGTACAAATGATATCCAGGTAACAAAGTCACTCCACTTTACCATACCCATGTCAGACATGTCACTAGTGGACAGCGACATGCCTAGTGAAAGTGGTGGAATGCAAACAAACTGACTGAATGAACAGTGAAAAAGAAGCAAATATGTTGTGTCAAGGTGACACTTCAAGGGCAACTGGCGTGCAGTTTTGCTAGATGTCTACTGTTGGCAGAAGGGATACTGCTATGGCCAAATGCAGCTGCGCAGGAAGGATTGCATGAAGCACATGGCTGACCCATACGACTCAGGCGCACACACTCTCACCTGGCACCCGAACAGAAGCCCTCACACACACACCATGCACATGGATGACACACACATGCATGTGCACTCACCGGACAATGCCTCGTAATCAGCCAGATCTCCCACGCCTTGGATCTGTTCCTCCGTGACGTAGGTCCCAGCGACTGACTCATGTGGAGTGAGTTCCATGTCTACTACTGGAGACCCACCTCCAGTCACTAGAGTTGCGGCATGACTTGAGGCCAGCTTACTCTTTGCCCTGCGCTTTAGGTCATTCCAGCGCTTATAGCAATCATTGGCTGTGCGCCTCACGATTCCAAGGGCACTTACGATGTCCGCAACGGTCTGCCAGTGTGCCTGGCGTTGTGCAGGTGTGGTCTTGGATCCTGCAACAATGACCATCTCGTTGTCATGTCCGGACACATACTCGACAAGTGCATTCAGTTCGTCATCCGTGAAGCTGGGCTTCCTGGACGGGCCGGACTGTGTAGCCGTGTCTGGGGCATCAGCCAGTGCGGGACGAGCACTCTTCCTCTTCCGCTTGGAAGGTGGTGGTGATCCTGAGTGTCCTGCGCCGCTCTGGACACTAGGGGCAGTAGCCCTGGTGGACTCTGTATCAGGAGTGTGGGATTGCACACTCAGCATGGGAGTTGGTGCAGGCATTGGCTCTAGTGTGATGGTGTCAGGGGGAATGTCAGCAGCATGGACTAGGACCGACACTGTCCTGGCTGGGTGTGTGAGGGCTGGGGTGGATGGAGCCGCAGCTGCCCCTGCAGCCTCTCCGCCCTGCCTCCTTGGTGCAGCAGATGACCTTGCTGCCCCAGATCCACGTGGCATGATGGCATCAACGTGCACCAGCGCACGTGTCGTAGCCCTGCTGACCTGGAAGTCAGCCATGGAGTCAGCCAGGTCTGGTGCCACAATGGGCTGGTCCAACAAGGGCTGAGCATGGATGGTGTCAGCCACTTCAGCCTCAACGGGAGGGGGGGAGGGGGGGATGGGGGGGGATGATGGGTGCCCTTGACTGGTCCTCCACACATGGGGGGACAGGCTCACCCTGCAAGTTACAACCACGTCCCCTACCGGATCCACCACGGCCACCACTTGTGGCTCTTCCACCTTTGCCACCCTTACGGAATCCTCGCCTCCCAGCCATGGCACTGATATTAATGTGCGTATGGGAGTGGCTGTAGACAATTGTCCTGGGCAATTGGGGGTCAAAGGGGTTGGGTACCAGATGGTAATTGTACCCTAGTGCTCTAGCACGGCTGATTGTAACCCCTGGGGAAAGATGACGGGTCACGCAACGCACAGGAGGCCCAAAAAAGGGAGATGACGTGCACGCAACCCCTCCTAGACCACGTGTGCAGAAAGAAAAACCTGCACTACGCTGTGGCACCCAGTAACACAAGAATGAACGTATGCGTGTCACACGCAGCCTAGAATGACCTCTGAAGGGGTAGGCTACACACGGGGCAAGCACAGAAGTTGGATACGTGCGTGACTCACCGTCTGCCAGGTAAAAGAGCGTGAAAAATGAGCGCGTTTGGCTGGCTAAACCCCCGCCAAAAGAAGATGTGTACGCTGTCTGAGAAGACAGGACAACAGTAGAAGGGGACACTGTTTGAGGGAACAGGCCCAGGTAAACCAGTAAAAGAGAAAAAAGAGAAAAAGCTGTCAGAGGTAACAGGGAATACGAACTGGAAACGCCGTGAAGTAAATCGCGTGTGAAACGACAAGAAGTACAGAATTCACCCACTCGCTCTCCACGAAAAGCACGTACAAGGAAATGGTGTTCTACATGTACCTTATATACAGGCCCACACGTACAGCGTCACTTACGCGGCGTGTACGTTCACCAATCACACGCTTTGTCACTCCTGCGTGTAGATCCATTTTCACCAATCACACGCTTTGTCACTTCTGCGTGTAGATCCATTTTCACCAATCACACGCTTTGTCACTTCTACGTGTAGATCCATTTTCACCAATCACACGCTTTGACACTGGGACGTGTCACGCAACAATTTCCTGCACGTGCAGGTGACTATAGGCGCGCATATGCTGTTGACGGGTTTACGCGCTAAGGGCCTTTGCTACGTGTGGGATTTCACTCCCTATCAGGCTGTCCACGCGTTCACACACGAGAGACCACGCTCCTGGCCAGGAGGCCAAATTACTGCCCCCCAGAGCCCTGAGCACGCTCCCACCTGCCATCTGCTGCTGCCTGACTGCCTGCTGGCCACGTGCCCCACAGTGCTGGTGGGTGGGGGTGTTGGGAGACATGGGTGGGGGCCTGGTGGAGGGTGCCCCTGCACTGGTGGGGGTGGTGGGAGACATGGGTGGGGGCCTGGTGGAGGGTGCCCCTGGTGGCGGGGGGGTGGGGGTGGTGGGAGACATGGGTGGGGGCCTGGTGGAGGCTGCCCCTGGTGGCGGGGGGGTGGGGGTGGTGGGAGACATGAGTGGGGGCCTGGTGGAGGGTGCCCCTGGATGGTGGGGGCTGGGGGTGGTGGGAGACATGAGTGGGGGCCTGGTGGAGGCTGCCCCTGGTGGCGGGGGGGTGGGGGTGGTGGGAGACATGGGTGGGGGCCTGGTGGAGAGTGCCCCTGGTGGCGGGAGGGTGGGGGTGGTGGGAGACATGTGTGGGGGCCTGGTGGAGGCTGCCCCTGCACTGCTGGGGGTTGGGGGTGGTGGGAGGCATGGGTGGGGGCCTGGTGGAGGCTGCCCCTGCACTGCTGGGGGTTGGGGGTGGTGGGAGGCATGGGTGGGGGCCTGGTGGAGGCTGCCCCTGGTGGCGGGAGGGTGGGGGTGGTGGGAGACATGAGTGGGGGCCTGGTGGAGGGTGCCCCTGGATGGTGGGGGTTGGGGGTGGTGGGAGGCATGGGTGGGGGCCTGGTGGAGGCTGCCCCTGGTGGCGGGGGGGTGGGGGTGGTGGGAGACATGAGTGGGGGCCTGGTGGAGGGTGCCCCTGGATGGTGGGGGCTGGGGGTGGTGGGAGACATGAGTGGGGGCCTGGTGGAGGCTGCCCCTGGTGGCGGGGGGGGGGGTGGGGGTGGTGGGAGACATGGGTGGGGGCCTGGTGGAGAGTGCCCCTGGTGGCGGAAGGTGGGGGTGGTGGGAGACATGGGTGGGGGCCTGGTGGAGGCTGCCCCTGCACTGCTGGGGGTTGGGGGTGGTGGGAGGCATGGGTGGGGGCCTGGTGGAGGCTGCCCCTGCACTGCTGGGGGGTGGGGGTGCAGGGGGACATGAGCAGGTGTGCAGGGTAGTCCCCTGTTTTGTAGGCTGCCTGCAGGGGCCGTGGAGGGTGTACAGGGAACACCTGTGAGGACCCACCCAGCCTAATCGCGTGTGACTTCCCACGCACCCCTGTAATACACGTACCCAGCCAAATCGCGTGTGATGATTCCCACGCACCCCTGTAATACACGTACCCAGCCAAATCGCGTGTGATAATTCCTGCGCACCCCTGTAATACACGTACCCTGGCTAATCGCGTGTTAAACTTCCCGCATACCCCTGTAATACACGTATCCTGGCCAATCGCGTGTTAAACTTCCCGCGTACCCCTGTAATACACGTACCCTGGCTAATCGTGTGTTAAACTTCCCGCGTACCCCTGTAATACACGTACCCTGGCTAATCGCATGTTAAACTTCCCGCATACCCCTGTAATACACGTACCCTGGCTAATCGCGTGTTAAACTTCCCGCGTACCCCTGTAATACACGTACCCTGGCTAATCGCGTGTATAACTTCACGCGTACCCCTGATATGCACGTTACCCGCTTTGCGTTCCTTGTTTGGCAGCCCTGTAAACTGGTCCAGGGTTAGCGCAGCCCTTTGCGGTGATTTAGCGATTTTGATGGCTTTTCCTTGCGCGAGGGCGTTCTTGGGGGCGTTACTGGCGCTGCTGCAGGGTCGCTGCGATACTCTGCGCCACGGCTGGTTTGGGAGCCTAAAATCCATGAATACGCTGTGCGCCGGATTCGGTTTTGGCGCACGCGGCTGGCGCAGACTATCGCACGCGCACGCTGTGCGCCAGCCGCGTGCGCTACTTGTGCGCTGAATTCTATGAATTACCCTGTTAATCTAAGAGAGGTCTCCCAAAATGCCATGGGTTCTATATAACCTGTCAATTGTCTGCACAGTATGCCATGTGTGTTTCTTTAAATGCCACAGGACAGTATTCATTCAATACGCCTAGGGTGCATTTGAAGGTGCTATGGTCTTAGTTTTTGTCCTCCTTCTTGCCCTCTTGCCAACTTCAGTATCTCAATAGAACTCCAGCCTCTGATCATCTGGAAGCAAGCCCACCCTGGTTCTGCTCGTGCTGAAATGTCCAGTGAGCCATGGAAAGCTAATTCCTCCTATCCATATGCATCTTTCTGTTGCCTCCTGGTGTATAAGTAGATGGAAAGGCTGAGGTGTCCCACACTGTCTCATTTTGCTGAAAGAGGACATAGACATATCGTACTCTAGCCCCCATTCTCTTCTATCCCTGCTGCTTCACTTCTGGATACGGTGCTTTGGAACCAGCAATTCTAACCTCATGAATGGCTACCAAAGTGATCTGTATTCCGTAACAGACAGGAACTCTCAGCGGACAGCATGCAACACTCCTATGGATCTACAATCTACTCTCAGATTTCCAAGGCAATAGACAGTCTGCTTTAATATGCAGGCGTTACAGAACTAGCAATTGGAATGAAAGGGTAGGTGTACAGTTAAAGTTGAGATCGATGACAACCGCTGCAGGATCCTCTGGTGGGATTGTATTCTGTTAAATACTGGAGCAGAGGGACATGTGCTGTTATGTCAACATTGTCAAAAGAAGTCTTCATGTGAATTATTCAATAAACCCTCTGTTCACATCTGTTAGGGAGAATTCTCCTTTCTGCGCTAATTCCCTTCAACCTTAGAGACCCTCAGTTCTTTTGCTGGACTTTGGAACTTTTTTAATTTTAAGCCTGGAATGAGCGAAACCTTTTCCTCACTCTCCCATGTATGTTGACCTGATTTGGCTTATGTCCTTCCACTATTTTTGGGGTCCTACAATCTCCATATGCATCTACTGTTTGTATGGTGACACACAGTACCTTCACTGCAGTGTCACAGAGAAATCCTTTAGATTTCTCATGAGGTTTAGATACCTTTTCTTGTGTGAAATGCTGTTCCCAAGAATAGTAAAGTGAAATTGATTTTACTTACCTTTTCTCTTTGTAGGTCCAGCACACACCATCTTATGTGGAGTGCTGGGGTGTTACCTAGTAGCCCCCTATCCTACATTCTCATGTGACATGTTTATGTTACCCTCCCTACTTTAAATGGCTAGTGGCAGCGGGTTAATGTTCCCACCATTGGGCTTTTCTACCGCAGGCTGAACCCTCAGCTGCAGTACAGCACCCATGGGTGACCATTTTGTCAAAATGGCCCAGACTTTTTATTTTGCCATTTTCTGTTTGTGAGATCTTTCTTGGGTTTTACTCTGTGCGTAGAACCAGATTTGAGCCCTTTTGTTTGTCTTTCCTTTGGCAGGCTTTAGCCCTGAAGTCTGCCTCTGGCTCCAGTGTGTATGGAAGGACAGGATGTGAGGGAGGGTCCCGAAACTCCCCTGTCCTTTGTCTCTAGAAATGCCTGAATTCAACCAGTCCTGATTCACCCTGCTGTGTGTTTGACAGCCTAGGCTGTGCATGAATGGGAGAAACCTGCTTAAAAGGCGAGGGTTTTGCGACTAGAGGCAGAGTCGACCACTGGGAAAAACACCTTATGAAGAAACCGTGAACAAAGTTTGCTGGATCATCCTTGTCCTTCGAATTACCTGGTGAAGCCCTGCTGCTGTGCTGAAACTCTCTTTTCAATTCGGCAGAGAAGCACCAGAAGGAACAACTTCTCCCCTTAGGTTAGTGGAACCAACTAAACCCTGAGACAAACTCCATTGGACCATCTTCCCCAACTGGCTGTACTTCTTCATTGCTGCAAGAACCGAGTGGTAGGGGTTGAGTAATCTGTAGTCGAGTGAAAAGTCTGAAATTCGGCTAGAAGCTCCAGGACCCTAAGCTCTAGTCCCCTCACCAGAGTGTACGAACCTAGGAGTGAAGGAAGCCCAAATGGTATCCGAGATCCGCAACGGTTCTCGGATACCATTTGGTATCCATTTGGTATCCGAGTACTCTAGCCCCCATTCTCTTCTATCGCTGCTGCTTCACTTCTGGATACGGTGCTTTGGAACCAGCAATTCTAACCTCATGAATGGCTACCAAAGTGATCTGTATTCCGTAACAGACAGGAACTCTCAGCGGACAGCATGCAACACTCCTATGGATCTACAATCTACTCTCAGATTTCCAAGGCAATAGAGAGTCTGCTTTAATATGCAGGCGTTACAGAACTAGCAATTGGAATGAAAGGGTAGGTGTACAGTTAAAGTTGAGATCGATGACAACCGCTGCAGGATCCACTGGTGGGATTGTATTCTGTTAAATACTGTAGCAGATGGACATGTGCTGTTATGTCAACATTGTCAAAAGAAGTCTTCATGTGAATTATTCAATAAACCCTCTGTTCACATCTGTTAGGGAGAATTCTCCTTTCTGCGCTAATTCCCTTCAACCTTAGAGACCTTCAGTTCTTTTGCTGGACTTTGGAACTTTTTTAATTTTAAGCCTGGAATGAGCGAAACCTTTTCCTCACTCTCCCATGTATGTTGACCTGATTTGGCTTATGTCCTTCCACTATTTTTGGGGTCCTACAATCTCCATATGCATCTACTTTTTGTATGGTGACACACAGTACCTTCACTGCAGTGTCACAGAGAAATCCTTTAGATTTCTCATGAGGTTTAGATACCTTTTCTTGTGTGAAATGCTGTTCCCAAGAATAGTAAAGTGAAATTGACTTTACTTACCTTTTCTCTTTGTAGGTCCAGCACACACCATCTTATGTGGAGTGCTGGGGTGTTACCTAGTAGCCCCCTATCCTACATTCTCATGTGACATGTTTATGTTACCCTCCCTACTTTAAATGGCTAGTGGCAGCGGGTTAATGTTCCCACCATTGGGCTTTTCTACCGCAGGCTGAACCCTCAGCTGCAGTACAGCACCCATGGGTGACCATTTTGTCAAAATGGCCCAGACTTTTTATTTTGCCATTTTCTGTTTGTGAGATCTTTCTTGGGTTTTACTCTGTGCGTAGAACCAGATTTGAGCCCTTTTGTTTGTCTTTCCTTTGGCAGGCTTTAGCCCTGAAGTCTGCCTCTGGCTCCAGTGTGTATGGAAGGATAGGATGTGAGGGAGGGTCCCGAAACTCCCATGTCCTTTGTCTCTAGAAATGCCTGAATTCAACCAGTCCTGATTCACCCTGCTGTGTGTTTGACAGCCTAGGCTGTGCATGAATGGGAGAAACCTGCTTAAAAGGGGAGGGTTTTGCGACTAGAGGCAGAGTCGACCACTGGGAAAAACACCTTATGAAGAAACCGTGAACAAAGTTTGCTGGATCATCCTTGTCCTTCGAATTACCTGGTGAAGCCCTGCTGCTGTGCTGAAACTCTCTTTTCAATTCGGCAGAGAAGCACCAGAAGGAACAACTTCTCCCCTTAGGTTAGTGGAACCAACTAAACCCTGAGACAAACTCCATTGGACCATCTTCCCCAACTGGCTGTACTTCTTCATTGCTGCAAGAAACGAGTGGTAGGGGTTGAGTAATCTGTAGTCGAGTGAAAAGTCTGAAATTCGGCTAGAAGCTCCAGGACCCTAAGCTCTAGTCCCCTCACCAGAGTGTACGAACCTAGGAGTGAAGGAAGCCCAAATGGTATCCGAGATCCGCAACGGTTCTATTTGCTAAACTCTGAAACCGGGAAGTGCACCTGAACTGAAAAGAGCCTGTAGCTGCTGACAATCTCTCAAGTACCGCTGCAGGAGCCCTCCAGGCGTCCTCCCTCTTGTCCCTGTGACTGAGGCTCAGGAACACAGGGTCTGCACCGCTGTAGCAGGACAGAATTCAGCTGGACAACTCTTCTTCAAACCAGAGGTACTGTTTAGACTTGGGGTGCTTACCTCATTGTCTTTTATCTGTACCTTTCTCAGTTGGGAATTGCAGTGGCTTCATTTTACAGTTGTTTGCAACTTGGTTTCCATAGGCTTAACAGCTTACGACCCTCCAAGTGATTTTCTAACAAACTCTCTAACTTTATGCAAGACTTTGATTCTAAGAAGTGCCTCAGCTCCAAAAACTATTTCAAATTGACTTTGGCTGCCCTGGCTCCTTGCAGACTCTTCTAGCCCATTGACTTCGATATTGTTTGAAACTCATAGATGGTAACGTGTTTTTGACTTTTAGTGCTGGAAAAGGCTTGTCTAGATTTCATTGGAAGATGTAAGTGTCCTCACATATACTAAGAACCTGTTTAACCTTTTCCTTCCTTAAACCTTTCCTTTCTGCAACCTCAGAATCTGCAAAGTATACCTAGTGTGATATATAAATGCCATTACTGTCCTTGTGAATGAAGTCACCTCAGGGTGTAGAAATTGTATAAGAAGCATATCCAAATCTTTTCCACTGACTTGTTTGGGTTCTGAAAAGTACTTTTAAAGTATATTTACATTGTTACATTAATTGCCTTTTTAAAGAACGCTTATTTAAAAATTGATGTTAATTAAAAAAATTACTATTTAGAACAGAAACCTTGAGTGTAAGTGTTACCTTTGTACTTGTACTTCTGGATGTCATTTTTACAGCTCTACAGCTCACGTTTACCCCTCTTTAGAATGGCCTGGCTGCTCAGTCACACTACCAACTTGTCTAGTGCATACCTATACCAAAAGGTGGGTTACCTAATACCAAGCAGATAAGTGTTGTGTAGTCTCACACAGTGTGACTACATCAAGTCTTACCTAACACTGGTGGCAGGTCGTGGGATTGTCGTAGAGTGGTTACATTGACTGTGTTGTACTTGTGCCCAACTAAACCAGTTACAAGGCTAAGCTCCACCACAATTGTAAGCAATTTTAACATGCCAAATATGGGTAACTTTAATGAGTCAGCCCTGACTTGCCTGACAGTAGAACAACTGTGTAAAAACAGGGCTCTGACTCTGAAAGGAAAACAATGTCAATTGATTGTAAAGTTGTTAAATCACCAAAGGTTGGGTATTAGGCCTGTAACACCTACTAACCCAAATAATGTGTAGATTAATGATGAGGATGCTAGTTTAGAGTCAAACTCCAATCTGCAAGAGCGGTCAGAGAAGGGAGAGGAGTGTCTAGAAGGGAGCCACCCTCTTCCACAGCATTCCCCTGTACCTCAGTCACTTTCCATTGTGGCCCCACAAGGTCCAAATCTAAACCCCGATTATATTTTACTTGAGAGACTAAGATTAGAGTTGGAGTTCAAGAAACTGGATGAACAAATTGAAACCAAACATCAAAAGGTGAAACTAAGAGAAAGATAAATGCAGCATCAAGTGGAGATGCGAAAGATGTCCCTTGATTCTGCTTCCCTTTCAGGGTTGTCTAGGTCTACCAGTCCCAGGAGGCCTCACCTGCCAATGAAGCAGTGGATATGTATGAACCTAAACTTGATGTGTTGGATTTGCTGGGTATGTTTGAATACACCTATGTTCTTCAAGGAATAAAAGGGAATTATTTCATTCCATGGTTCATGTCTAGGGTCCCCCCGAATGGCTGTGATGCTGTTATGGAATTGGGTGCCAGTGATAGAAAAGATTATGAATCAGTTAAGCTGGCATTAATAGCCAGATTTGGTAAAATTCCTTTCCAGTACCTTGAGATGTTTAAGGCCCTCAGAAAGTCTGATGGTACCCCTTGGGCTACCTGGGTATGTAAATGTTTAAAAAACTTAGATGGTTGAGTTACGGGGTACAGAGTACAAACCTTTGAAGGAATGAGAAATCTTGTTTTCCTTGAATCTATATTTGATGCCTGCTATCCTGAACTGAGACAGTACTTGGCTGACTCAAAGGAAATTGATCCTAAAATATCTAGCACAAGTTGCTGACTTATGGGTAGCCAACAGGGCCACTCATAAAGACTCTGGGTCCACGTACAAGAAGGAAGAGGGGAAGCAGCACAAGAAAGAGGGTAAAGAGAGGTCTAATTCCAACCATCCAAAAGAGGGCCACAAACATAGCAAGGGTAAAACTAGAGGGAGATCAACAGAAACCCCCATTCCCGACAACATTTGGGAAATGTTTTGTATGTGGGTCTGTAGATCATGTGAAAAGGGATCCCAGATGTAAGGGTAAACATTGAGGGGTCCACACTGCCTTGTTAGCCATCATCCACGAGGCAGAAGCACAAATGGCAAGTGCTCTCTTTTAACTACTGGCTGAAGACCCCATTGGGGTACAGGAAAGTGTATATTTAGTATCCCTGGGTCTGTGGGAACAACAGAATGTGGATGTTTATAACTCCATTGCAGATAAATAAGGATGGTGTTCTTGTAAATGGCCAGGAGACCACTGCCATCAGAGCCACTGGGGCAAGCATTACAGTGGTTGATGAACGTGTTTTCCCACCTGAGGATGTAGCTAGAGCACCCAAATGTCCCACTAAACTTGCACGAGTCCCTATCCAAATGGTTCCTATTCTGCCAGCTCTCATCCAGTGCAATAATATGACTGTTATAATTCCTGTTTGTGTACAGAATGAAGTTCCCAGGGAGCGTCATGTTGGGAAATGACTTGAAAACTCTTGGTGTAGTTTCTAGTACCCCCAGACTTCCCAGCAAAAAGAAGCAGGAGCACCAAGATTGGCCAGAGAGGCACCCTTAAGAGACCCTAAGTTTGAGGTGAAGGAGATTTCCAATATCTCCAGTCCACAGGAAGGCCACCCTTCTACTTCCAAAACCAGGAAAGAGACAAAAGAAGAATCCAAGAACTCTGTGAGAAAGAAAGGTTTGAAAACTAAACCTGTTCATAGGACAAGGACATCCCTGAGAAGACTGTCCCAGGTCACTCCAGTGAACCCGGCCCCAGCTGATGCTGAGTGGAAGGACCAACCACATTTTGTGGAATCAGCTACTAGTGACACAGAGGTGGAAGAAAAAATTCCTTGCTTTGGAGATCTAGATCCTAAAGAAAATCCTGAGCTGCAGACTTTACTTGCAGAAGGTGGACACTCTAGGGAAAACTTTTGTAAAGGACAAAGAGAGGGTCCCTCTCTAGAAGGTCTGTGCCAGCAGACAGCTTACCAGCTGGAAGGGCAAGAAGGAATCATACCAGTACTGTGACCGCATAAGGTTGTCTGGTACTATTACTGCGACTAAGGGAAGGGGGAGTTGCAGGGGTGTCGCCCGTTCCTCTTAGTCATGGCAATGGTGGTCAGGGGTTTTGGGGGTGTCCCCCACATCCATTCAATGGAGAGTGGGGGACACAAATGTATAAAAAAAAAGAAAAAAGGCCCCTACGGGACCAGCGCTGAACCACATAAGTGGGTGGGAATTGACACTGCAGGGATTGAGGGAAGTCTTCAGGAGACTTCTGTGTGTGCCGCCGTTAAGTTTAGTGGCCGGGGGGGAGTGCAGTAGGGGGATGCAGGCCACAGTGGTCTTTCTGATCACTGCAACGTACCGTAATGGTCATCGACATTTTCGTCAGTTGAATTACGGGCAGCGCAGTGGTCATATAGATTCGGGCAAGAGCCAGGGAAGCTTAGGCTTTACTGGGAAGACACCCTCCTCTACAGTGAACCTACTGAGTCTACCCCAGGGGACTACAGGAGACTGGTAGTGCCTCAGGAGGCGAGACAAAAGTTCCTACAGTTAGCACATGAGATCCCTTTGGCTGGTCACTTCACTTTAAAGATGACCAAAGAGAGGCTATCTCTGTACTTCTACTGGCCCACTGTGGGGCTGATGTAGATGCATTCAGTAGAAACTGCCACACTAGTCAGACTTCTGGCAAGAGTGGATCGAAGAATGTGGCACCTTTAGTGCCACTTCCTGTGGTGGGAGTCCAGTTTGAGAGGGTGGGGATTGACATTGTTGGTCCGCTAAACCCTACAACTTCCTCAGGCAACCGATTTATATTGGTTGTGGTAGACCATGCTACCAGGTATCCTGAGGCTATACCTATGAGAACTGTTACTGCTCAAGTAGTGGCTAAGGCCCTCCTTGGTATGTATTTCTACCAGGGAAGGTTTCCTAAGTAAGACATCTCTGACAGGGGATCATATCTTATGTCACACTACATGCAGAGCATGTTGGAAAAAATGTGGAGTGACTTACAAGTTCTTAACAGCCTACCACTTCCAGATCAATGGGCTGGTGGAGAGGTTTAACTGTACCTTGAAGAGCATGATAGGTGCTTTAGAAGAATCCCTTAGAAGAAAGTGGGACCTTCTACTGTCATGCCTTCTATTTGCTTATAGAGAAGTCCCTCAAGCAGGGGTTGGGTTTAGCCCCTTTGTACTTCTTTATGGTCATTTAGTCAGAGGCCCTTTGGCCCTGATCACGGAATGGTTGGAGAGGGCTCCTTCTCTACATCCAGTGAGAGTCACTGACTATGTGCTAGGCCGCGGGAAGAAGATGGCACTGAGGATGACAGAAGCTTCAGAAAACCTGAAAGCAGGTCAGGCTCTGGTCAAGCATTGGCACGACTGAAGGCCAACATGGTGGAGTTTACTCCAGACCAGCTTGTCTTGGTTATGGTACATACAAGGCACATGGCCTTACAGGACAAGTGGATTGGACCCTTCAAGATTGTAGGCAAGCTTTGAGAGGTCAACTATTTTGTGGACTTGTGCAACCCCAAGGAGGCCCCGAGGGTCTATCACACTAACCGCCTGAAGGCTTATGTTTCCAGAGCTAGGAGCTTTGCTTCTAGCCTCTGATCAAGAGGAGGAAGAGAGTGAGCCTCTCCCTGATCTCCTCAGGGGACAACCTTAAAATGAAACAATTGAAGGAGTGAAACTCTCTTCATATTTGACTCTGCAACAACAGGAGGAGTGCAAGGCTATGTTGAATCAGTTTGCATCCCTGTTTTCACTGACAACAGGCTTCACCCCTTGGGGCCAGCATAATATTTTCACTGGTGACAGTCTTCCTGTCAGAAGCAGGGGTCAAAGAACATCAGATCATGTCAAAACTCACATAAAGGAAGAGGTCAAGAAGATGGTTGACCTTGGAGTTATTGAGCCATCTGCAAGTCTTTGGGTTAGTCCAGTTGTACTAGTACTAAAGGCAGGAACCAAAGAATTGAGATTCTGCGTGGACTATAGAGCTCTTAATCCAGTCACCACGACTGATGCCATCCTTTACCCAGGAAAGATGAGCTGGCAGTGAAAATTGGTTCAGCCAAAATCCTCAGTACATTTGAACTGTACTCGGACTATTGGCAAATAGCTCTGGCAGACCATGCCAAGGAAAAAACTGCATTCTCGACCCCAGGAGGCTTATACCAGTTTAAGGTTAGGCCTTTGAGACTCGGGAAAGCACCTGCTGCATTTCAGAGGTTGGTGAATCAAGTTCTGAAAGGGTTAGAGGACTGCTGCATGGCATACTAGGATGACATTGCAGTGTTCATCCCCACTTGGGAAGAACATCTTCACCACCTAGGATATTTTTTGCAGGCTCTATAGCAGGCCCATCTGACCATAAACCTTCAGTGCAGTGTCACCGAAAAATCCTTTAGATTTCTCATAAGGTTTAGTTACCTTTCCTTGTGTGAACTTCTGTTCCCAAGAATAGTAAAGTGAAATTGACTTTATTTACCTTCTCTCTTTGTAGGTCCAGCACACACCATCTTAAGTGGAGTGCTAGGGGTTACCTAGTACCCCGCTATCCTACATTCTCATGTAACATTTTTATGTTACCCTCCCTACTTTAAATGGCTGGTGGCACTGGTTTTAATTTCCTATCATTGTGCTTTTCTACCGCAGGCCGAACCCTCAGTTGCAGTACAGCACCCATGGGTGACCATTTTGTCAAAGTGCACCCTGACTTATTTTTTCACCATTTTCTGTTTCTGTGATCTTCCCTGGGTTTTACTCTGTGCGTCAAAACAGATTTGAGCCCTTTGTCTTGCCTTTGGCGGGCTTCAGCCCTGAAGCCCACCTCTCGCTCCAGTGTGTCTGAAGGACAGGATGTGAGGGAGGGTCCTGAAACTCCCCAGTCCATTGTCTCTAGGAATGCCTGATTGCAACCAGAGATCTTCTTGGACCTTTGAATTGCCCAGTGAAGACCTGCTGCTGTGCTGAAACTCCTTTTTCAATTCGACAGAGAAGCTCCGGAACTGACAACTTCTCGCATTGGGTTAGTGGGACCAACTAACCCTGAGACGAAGTCAACTGGATCATCTTCCCCGAATTGCTGTACTTCTTAATTGCTGCATAAACCGAGTGCCAGGGGTCGAGTGATCTGTAGTCGAGTGAAAGGTCTGAAATCCATCTAGAAGCTCCAGGAGTCTCCTAAGGACCCTCCAGAAGCAGGATGGCCAGAGCTTGAGTCCCCTCACCAGAGTGTACGAACCTAGGAGTGAAGGAAGCCCAACCGGTATCCGAGATCTGCGACGGTGCTGTTTGCTAAGCGCTGAAACCACAAAGTGCTTCTGAACCGGAAAGAGCCTGTAGCTGCCAATGATCTCCCAAGTACCGCAGCAGGAGCCCTCCATATGTCCTCCCTCTTGTCCCCACGACTGAGGCTCAGGAACACAAGGACCGCACTGCTGTAGCAGCACAGAATCCAGCTGGACCACTCTTCTTCAAACCAGAGGTACTGTTTAGACTTGGGGTACTTAACTCATTGGCCCTCATTAGGACCCTGGCGGTAAGGGGTTTGCGCCAGCGTTAGCTGCGCCGACCCCTTACCGCCAACTACGAGTTCCCATAGCGCCATGGTCATTTTTCCGCCCGCTTTTTGCGGGCGTAAAAATCCATGGCGCTATGGGACCTTGGTGTTAATTACGCCACCGTAATTTACGGTGGCGTAATTAACTCCTTCCCCACTCCCATTGAGCCCTATGGGGCCGAAATGGGAATGGGGAAGGGTAAATGGGTCAATGGGGACTTACCGCCCCGCCAACCTCGGAATGGGGCGGTAAGTCCGCCATCCGCCATGGCGTAAAGGGACTTTGCGCCATGGCGGAAAAGTCCGCCGACGGCGGAAAAAATCCGCCAGGGTCCTAATGAGGGCCATTGTCTTTTAGCTATGCTTTTCTCAGTTGGAAATTGCAGTGGCTTACTTTTAGAGTCAATTCCAACTCTGTTTCTACTGGCTTAACAACTTGTGACCCTCCAAGTGATGTTCTAACAAACTCTGTAACTTTGTGCAAGACTTTGATTCTAAGAAGTGCCTCAGCTACATAGACTGTTTCAAATTGACTTTGGCTGTCCTGGCTCCCTGCAGACTCTTCTAGCCCTTTCTTTCCTGCAACCTCAGAATCTGCAAAGTATACCTAGTGTGATATATAAATGCCATTACTGTCCTTGTGATTGAAGTCACCTCAGGGTGTAGGAATTGAGCATATCCAAAGATTATCTACTAACTTGTTCTGATTCTGAAAAGTAATTTTAAAGTATGTTTACATTGTTACATGAATTGCCTTTTTAAAGAACGCTTATTTAAAAAAATGATGTTAAGTAAATACCTATTTATAACAGAAATCTTGAGTGTGATTGTTACTTGGATACTTGTATTTACAGATTTCATTTGTACAGCTCTACAGCTCACATTTACCCCTCTTTAGCTAGGCCTGGCTGCTCAGTCACACTACCAATGTGTGTAATACAGACCTATACTAAAAGGCGTGTTACCTAATACCAAGCAGATAAGTGTTGTGTAGTCTGGCACAGTGTGACTACATCAATTCTTACCTAATAACATCTGTGTGTGCTTTGCATGTATGATTATTCTAATGCTATCAAAAAATATTACTGAATTTAAAAAAAGAAGCAGAAGATGAGCAAAGGAACATGGAAAGAATGTTCTTCCACTTGATCAAGTCAAACAAAATAAACAATGAAGTTCAATTTCAAAGGTTAGCCACTGTTGTGATCCAAATTGAACCGAAAGGCGTAGCGTAGACCTGTTAATTTGCCACTCCTTACCTGCTATTTGTATTGATCCATCTTCTCCTAAGAGAATATTACCAGCTTTCAGGTCCCTGTATTGCAAAGAAAAAAAAAGATGTAGGGATATTAGGCTTTCTTTCACAAACATTACTATTATAATAAAAACAATTTCTGCCTTAAACCTTTTTGATGGAACCACATATTCTATCCTTTCAAGGTCAGATCCAGATTAGGTTTAACCGAGATTCTATTGCGGATTTCTAAGAACACAGACAAAGAGCTAGTAACAGAACGAGCCAAGGGGAAATTATGCAGGATATTATAATTAATGCCATCTGTCGCTTCATTAAAATGTGAATGAATCTTCCTAATCACAAATTAATCGCTTTCTTAATGGCATACCTTGTCTAGAATTAGCATTTGCTAGGCATTAAAAAATTGCTTCCAAATGACTGTGTATTTAATTTAGATTTCACAACAAAAGACACCCGAAGATTAAATGGGAATCATTGTCCCTAGGGATGCAAGGTATTCACAAATGTGACCATTTTCCAACTTGGAGGGTGTCTATGTTATGATGGATTATGTTTTTCATATGTAAACAACAATTGATTGTGTGTTGACAACTCATAATATTGAGCTAGGATAATGTGGTCTGTCTCAATACTGCAGACATAATAAACACTAATAGTATTTGCATGTATAATGGGAGAGCCTCAGAACAATATAACCTTCACAATTTAGAAGCTCAAGGGAGAGAGACATACATTATTTGATGGGTTTATACATTTTGTGAGTTTCCCAGTATGGAAGAGCAAGGGACCTATAATGAAGGCCAAATTCCCCTTAGATAGCTCATTCAGATAATGCATGACATTCAAATAAAACATCAAATAGTGCGATATATATATATATATATATATATATATATATATATATATATATATATATATATATATATATATATAAAATGTAGAACAAGAAATAAGAACACATGACTTCCAATACGTTGATGTGCTTCTGCCACCCAAGTCCCCTCCCACAAATTTGGCAGAAATTGAAATCAGTCTCCCAAATATTGTTGGGTAAACGATAAAAGACTGAAATCATTCCATAACCTTGTTGTTACTATTAAGTTTCAAATTAAAAAGCAACTCCTAAACTCTTCACTCCTCCAAGCTCTGAATACCTGAAATCCTAATAAGTTGTAATTTAGGAAGGGTGCTTCCTGATGTCCCTACAGCTCTATATAGTGTTGGTGATCCAGCCCCTGTGCAGTTTGCCTGCTTATGCAGTGTCTCAATGGGTCACTTAAATGAATGTACTGCTAAAGTGATTGGATTTCAAGCACTGAATATTTTCTCTCTCTGTATATGGCTGTTGAAGCTGCTTTCATATCAGCTGAACATGTTGCACACCCAAAACATCTAACAGTGAAGGAAGACAATCAGTATTGTTGCAAGTACAAGAGGAGGGCACACTATTGGGTGTAGTCATTATAGCCATGGAGATTTAAATAAAAGGTGTAACCAAATATAACCATTAACAACAAACCTACTGTAGGGTGCATTAGCCAGGAGCTAAATTCTATTGTTTCAAGGAGTCAAAATCGGGCAACAGTGGAATTAGTACTATACCCCCTGTATGAGAACAATTCAGGCTACATGTTTTCAGAAGGAAATAGTTTTGACCAATTCTATAGGAAAAAAAACATGCTACTCACATAAGTGATCAATAGTAATTATGAACCGGTTTCATGCTACTCAAGACAACACTGTTGACTCATAGCTATAAATTACAATGTACAGTAGGCTGGTTTCCACTGATTCAAGTATTAGGTAAGTGTGGTTGTTTTCGGGGCCATAATAAATAGCATATCAAGAGGAACATTAGAATTTTAAAGATGTGAGTTAAGGGCGTCTAATCGTATCTGGAAAAGAAATAGAATGGGCACCTCAGGGCCATGTAGCCCCAATGTCAGTGGGTGCCCTTTATATCTGTTCTGTGACATTTGGAGAATTTGAGAAGTGTCTCATTTATCTTAGGATATTCAACATTCTTCTGCTATTTCAAACGGGGATGGTAGCTGTGACAATGGAAAACTCCATTCTATGTTTTTGCTTGTAACAAAAAGGTTGCCAGAAGTCTTTCTAATTTGGAGTATCTCATTGGATAATTCCTGCTGCACCTCTAAATCCAAAACAGAAATATCGATTGCTTCCTTATCTTTCACTTGTAAATAGGGATTCAGTCTTCTTGATCCATAAAGGAATGTGTCTTCAAATCCTTGGTGACGAGCATATACAAAGTTCAGAGAAGTCAATATTTTTGGTCACAGTTTCAGAAGGCAGCTTGCCGACCTACCAACCTCTTGGGTTAGTCAGTTTTTTTTCTTTTGAAAAATACATCTGATGCAAGGGCCTTGACACTGTCATAGAAGGCAGTGTACAGTACACATCTCAGTTTCATAGCTGAATGGATTCTGTTTTTTGGCCATTTGGAGGATCTGTATACTGTGTTTATGGTAAAGTACACAGACAATGAATGGCCTCAGATTATCTTTTGAATAGAGTTCCAGAATTGCTCCAAGAGTTCTCTTAGTAGTTGCTTGTAAGAAGAATGTTCGATTTAACATACACAAAGAAGCTTTAAAATAAGTACTATTCTCTCTAATTAGTGATATTGATAAAGATGGACAAGTGACGAACCATTTACAGCAGTTACTATGACCATCTTTATTCAGACTCCAAATCACTGGTATTGGAAAAATAGAAGCTCAATGGTATATTAGTAGGTAGATATGGGCCTCAATGCACAAGCAGAGCCTGAAAACTCTTTTTTCAGGCTCTGTTTTTTGTCAGGTGTTCAAGTTCCTTCTCATGGAGATGAATGGAATAGTGGTAGGTGCCTTAGTAAAATCTAATTTCCAATCCAATTTCCAATTTCCAATCCAATATTTCCAAGGATGCAATGATTTTCAGCATAGACATTCAATGACTGAATTGAAGTTTCCCCAAGAATCCACACAGTCTGCCTTCTCAAACACATATCCATAGCCATTGTCAGTGCTCTCAAAACTCCTGCATACAAAACTCCTGTTAGCCTCTCTTCCTGTAGACCAAAGCCACCAAACCTGATTGGCTAATCCCCACAGTCCCCATTCCATGCCAGACATCCACAAAAGACCTGGGTGTGGCACGTGCTGTCCACAGACTACCATGGTGTCCGTGGACCCCGTGGAACAGGGGCAGCCCTTCTACCCTTTCCACTTTCCTGTTCTCAACACTCTCTCATTGGCTGCTTTTAAAGAGTCACACATCCACCCATCAATCACATCCAAAACCTCTACATCTAACCCTTTCATCTAATTTCAACACTTCAGATGTACACTTGAACTCTCAGAGTACATATCTCCTGTTAGTGAAAGGCATCTGCATCAAAATGTACTGTGCAACTGTCCAAGATGTCTATTTCCAGATTCAACAAGATCTGCATCTAACAAAACATAGTGCAGGTATGCTCATATTCTTTTTTAAAAAGCTGTCTCCCACTCTTTCACAAATAAATATATATATATAAATATATATATATATATATATATATATATATATATATATATATATATATATATATATATTCAATGTAAAAACTTTGTTAAAGGGATGTTATGGTTAAGTTGCACTAATAAAAACCTATGAAATTCAATGAAAAAACGTTGTTAAAGGAACGTTATGGTTCGCCTGTGCTATGTGGACCCCGTAGCACAGGGGCAGCCCATCTACCCTTTCCACTTTCCTGTTCTCAACACTCCCTCATTGGCTGCTTTCAAAGAGTCACGCATCCATCCATCAATCACATCCAAAACCTCTACATCTAAACCTTTCATCTAATTTCAACACATCAGATGTACACTTGAACTCTCAGAGTACATATCTCCTGTTAGTGAAAGGCATCTGCATCGAAATGTACTGTGCAACTGTCCAAGATTTCTATTTCCAGATTCAACAAGATCTGCATCTAATAAAACATAGTACAGGTCTATTTCCAGATTCAACAAGATCTGCATCTAATAAAACATAGTACAGGTATGCTCATATTTTAAGCTGTCTTCAACTCTTTCACAAATAAATATATATGTATATATATATATATATTCAATGAATAAACTTTGTTAAAGGAACGTTATGTTTACAAGTAAAACCTCAGAAATTCACCAGTTATGGTAAGCTAAGCAACCATAACTCACGCCACCACCATGCACTCCTAAAACTAACACCAAGGACATCAAAGATGACATCACACATGTAACTGATGACATCACTGATGACATCACATGTGAAATTAATTTTGATGAAAAGTCCCTACAGGGGGTTGTGTTATAATGTTGGTTACATGATGTCAGGGGTGATTGGAAGACATATCATGAACTACTTAATGTATTAAAGAATGTACTCATCTAAACAACATTTTATTGGAGTGTTGTTGTTAATACAGGAAACTAATCATATATAAACATAGCCAATGGCTGCAGCATGCACCATAGAAGTACAATATTTATAATCTTGTAATTTTGGAAAGCACAATAATGAATGCTACCTTATGCAAGTTTTGAGTAATGGCAAACATGTAATATTTAGCTAACAATTCAAGACCTACTACACTTGTGCTAGAACATATGAAGAACCAAAATGCATACGAATCAGAGGCACATACAGGGAAACTAAAGTAAGGAAGAAAGAAACAGCATCATCAGAAAATGTAAATAACATTAAAGATCATCTTCATGTATACAAATGAATTGTGTGTTTGAGGCTTGCCTATTTCCCCATGTATGTGCACCATTAGCTGAGACTAAACTCTAAGGAACGTACTTTAAGAACATATGATAAGGTTAACGTCTAGATATATAGCACCTTTCAATTTTAATATTCTGACTGTCAGTGAACCAAACCACCTGGCCCATATATGTCAGTGAACAAAAACAAGTTGCCCAGATATGTGATATCATCAGTGATGTCATCACTGATATTTGTGATGTCATCTTGGATGTCCTGGGAGTTAGTCTTAGCAGTGCATGGTGGGGGCACGAGTTATGGTTGCTTAACTTACCATAACTGGCAAATTTCTGAGATTTGTTGGTTTTACTTTTGACCATAACGTCCCTTTAACAAAGTTTTTTCAATGAATGTATATATACAGGGCTCCTGCTACTTACCCTGTAATAAACTTCTCAATAAGCATATTCTCTACACTTCAAAATGTTTCTATTTACAATCATTGTGATGAAAGTAAAACAATGCCCATGTGCATGTATAGCAGCACTGTGTCACTGTTTCATAAAATAAAGGAAAAGCAGATAAAATAGATCTTTAGACCATTTTTAAGTGGCCCTTAGTGTCTGTTTAATATGTTGTCAGCACATGCATACATCCCAACATCACCCATTCAAATGTATAGGTGCCTTTTAAGTCTTTATTTTTCCTTTGCATTCTGTCACTTGCAATTAACTTTGCCCATTATAAAACTCAAACTACAAGTCCCAGAATGCACACAACTTAACTTCAAGATTCAAAATTGTGACATGTATATCAAATAAACATATACAATGCTGTGCTTTCCAAATTATTTATTTGGGGAAGCATTTTGAAGAAAGTTCAAACATGCATCTCTGCATTTACTGCAGCACTGTGTCACTTTTTCATAAAAGAATGCAAAGGCAGATCAAATAGATTTTCACACCATTTGTAATTGGCACTCAGTGTGGGCCAGTTTAATATATTGACAGTACATATATCTAACATAACCCATTCCAATCTTCACCTGCTTATAGAGTCATGTTTTTTTCTCTACATTCTTTGACTTGTACTCCAACTTTCACAATGGGAAAAGGGGAACTATATGTCCCAGAACGCAAACAAAAAATCGAGGACTACTTAAACACCGACAGAATAGAATATATCATGTTGGAAAGTATGCATATACTCCTAACATATTAAACTTCTACACACCAACTGTCATTTAAAAATGTACTAAATATCTTTTCCATCAACCTTTCTTCTCTTTTACAAAATGTTACAGAGCTTCTACAAATGCACATATGCATTTGTTAACTTTCATGAAAATGCTCCTAAAAGCAAAAATGTTTAACTTTCAACCAATTTTATTAACTGTTTTCCCCACCACTCCTCCTTCCTTCATAAATGTCAATGTTGCTTACTAAAAGTACTTCCCCATTACCACATAACTCCACTAAATTTATTTTACAATTACAGGAAATAAGCACATTTCACACACCGAGGACAACAACCAAAAAAACAAATATCCTTTGCATCCAATAAGGTAAGTACATTAATGTACCATGGATGTGTATGTAATTACAGCAGCACAGTTGCCCTATATATATATACCCCAGACTACTCTTATCAAACCAACTTTTCTTTCACTCTAACCCAATGTATTCCAGCATTCACAGTCTTACTATTCCCATCTATAGACCACCATTGCTCAAAACAGCACAATCACCCTACAGATTCCATCACACCACCACTTGCATACTCCCTAACCCAACACCATCACACCTCTGCAGACTCTTACTTTCACACCCTTCCCAACCACACCTAATATACCACCTCACAATCATACAGCACTCTAATCATCTCTACAATCACACCCACAAACCCATGCACCATACATGAATATACATTGCACAACTTTCCAACACAAACTTTCTCTTTTCCCAACAGACACAACAAAATGCCTATTAAAAAGCAACTCTGTAGAAAAGAAAGAGGAAACAGAGCAGATAAGAATACAACTACAGAATATTGTCATTCAGCCCTAACACAATTGATAGAACACATTAAAACAAAAGAGCTAATAACCTCGCTCAAAAAAACTAAAATAGCCACAACTAAAAAAGGTAAGGTCCATCTTGCAAAAATGAAAAGTAAAAAAATATGTACAAAGAAAAGAAGACCTACTAACAAACCTAACCCTCTATTTACCAGTGCTAACGTAGTCAGAGTAAAATGTTCCACTGTAGAGTTTTTCACAATATTATGAAAACAGCTTAAAAGTCACAAACTACCCTTAAAAACTACTGCAGGAGACTAATCCTGCAAGCTCTAATTGACAGCGCTTTACAACTAAAAGAGAAATTATTTGTATTGATTTTAAACAGAATGAAACCACTAACTAAATTAACCAATAAATTACATAAAACAACTTCTTAACATGTGCTGTGTCAATATATACACCTTTACAAATATCTGTAACCATATTTCAAAAGAACAAAAAATAATTGCCATAGATAATAATGGTCGAGGGTATGAAATGGTGCAACATACCATTATGGCAAAATAAACCCTTATAGAAAAAAAGTCCCCAACAAACTTTGAACCAACTGCTCCTTTCACTCAAACAAACCATCCAGTGTACAAATGGACATGCAGCTCAATGTGTAATGTACTCCAACAATACTTTCAATGTTTATGACAATTCCTCAGTCACAATTTAAAACTAAAAGACAAACCATAGACTCCTGTCCAGTGCACAGCCAAACTGGTCTGCAAGGGCATTCATTAGCCTGCATTTTAGGAACTGCTTGCAAAAGCACTTTCCACCACACCACATCAAAATGTTGGCAACACACCATTATACTATACGGAAATTGGTGCATCGACTACAACATGCAAAAAGTCCTGATCTAGAACTGCAAAAGTTAAATAACATTCTCCTACATGGAACAGCCAAAGAACTGCTTCAAGAAATAAAGCACATGTATCGTAAATACTGAAGTTGACTTAGATAATTCTGTTCCTTCCGAAAACATTACTGAAAACCTCGTAAACACCAATGTCCTAATAAAGACATAAAAAAAAGAAATATCTAAGTTTTAAAACACATCTGCTGAAATACCAGACCCAATATGGGTCTGTTGTCGCAAAACGTTTTATAAAAAGATCACAAAATAAGGAGATCTAGCCTACAAAATAGACAACAGTGAAGAATCCCAATGGTTACAATTAGCTTTACATCTAATAGCAGAAACTAAATACAAAATAACGGACCCCTGAAATGTTTGCACATACTGCAACACAAAGCTTGACAATAACCAAATGCCATCACGTGCTATCATTAATAACTTTCCCACTTCCGAAAGCTTTCTAACAATTTAATTTGTATGAGAGCATTAAAATAAAAACAGTGCATCCATGTCAAGCGATAATACGCCTTCAAATGAGATCAGCACAATTACCTCCATCCGAGTTACTAACGGGTATCCATGGCAAAGTAGTATATTTGACAATAGATCTAAAAGAAAATGTACAAACTCTAGGAGTACAACGATGAATAGATCAATCTTTGCTTATACAAGTTAATAGTGTGCCAACAAAAGACAAAAGAATTTGGCAACAACTTGTCGACTTAAACAAAGTTAGACAAGCCCTACAATATCTAAAAGAAAACAATACTACAAAGATATAAACATAGAGCAAAACCAAATTAATCAAGACTCACCAGCAACTGGCCAATTTGAACATGTAGATCCTGTTACTGCAGCCAACATTTCAGACCAGTATACAATTCACCCACTACACTCCAAAGACACCACTGATGATGCATTCGAAAAATATGAAATGCATCAAGCCAAAGGATCCCCAATGAGCATATGCGAAGAAAGTGTAGAAGCACATTCTTTTCCTCTACTCTTTCCTACAGGAAAAGGTGGAAGATATGATGAAAGGTCCACGCAAATGAGTGCATCACAATATCACTCTTTAAGAATGTATTCTGAAAACCCCAGATTCAGACAAAATGTCGAATACATTTTCCACCTGCTCTTTGAAAGTGAACTATCAACTCTATTTTATGGTGTTGCACACGCATTTAAAACAGTCTCTAACATTTTCAACATATATGCTACCCAACTGCTTAAAAAAATAAAAGACAAAGATGAAGTTTTGCAGTCAAGTATCACAAATCTCTTGGCAAACATGCATGGTTCAAAGGAATACTGGTTCCGACGTTACACTGATATACGTTGTATGCTATGGAACCTAGGCCCATTCACATGGTTTGTTATTTTAAGTTGTGCAGAGTAGACATGGGATGACTTGCACAACTTCCTACACACTTCAAACCAAAATAAATGGAATTTATATAAAAACAGGAGGACATTTCTTTTCTCTTGACCCTGCCAATGTACCAAGGTACTTTCACCATTGCTTCATTGACATGCTGCATTTTATCTACAATAAAACTACCCCTCCACACAGAGAAGTGCAACACTTCTTTTGGAGAAAAGAATATCAATCCATAGGAGCACCGCACATCTACATGCTTTTGTTGATAAAAGATGCTCCTAAATTTTCCCATGATAGTGATGCCACTGTTTTACAGTTTAATGAAAAATATATTACCTGTGACATCCCTTCCGAATACACAGATAGTGACCTACATACACAGGTCTTATGCTTCCAAAAACATAAGTGTGGCAAATATTGCCGATGTAGATATAAAAACAAAGACAAAAACTATACAAAATGTTGGTTTGGCTTCCCTATATCAGTTTAAAAAAAGGACAAGTAAATAGCTTGATGTCTTCTGTTAGACACACTGTAAAAGGCAAATCCCCTAGAAATGCATGCATCATTGGAAGTGACGAAGTATCCAAGTACACCAGTAATAACAATGTAATCATTGCCCTCTTGTGGAATGCAAACATAGACATACAATACATTGCAATCAATTCCACTGCAGTTGCAAGATATGTCACACCAAAGCTGAGAAAACAGAGCTAAAAGACCACTGGGATAACATATCATCTGACAAAAGACTATCACAAAAATTGTACAGCTTCGGTATAAAAATGCTCTCCCATAGAGAATGAGGATGCTACAAAGCTGCAAACTGTTTAACAGGTACAGTCTCATATGGCAAATCTGAACACATTCTGAACCTTGGACTAGCTTTATCCCGAAAAAAAGAGGTTTAAAATCCTACCAAGAGATAGAAAATGTAGCCACAAATAATCCCCACAGCCAGGACATTTAAAAAAAAACTATTCAATAGAAACATAATACCCAAACAGAAGGGCTGCCTTGGGAAGCATGTGTCTGTATGACATTGCACACAACTACACCTACAAAAGTAATGACACACCAAATGACACAGGTGGTAAATATTCAGTCTCAACTTGTGAAGAAAGCCTAGTGAAACTCACTAAAACCAGTCTAACTAATCATGTAAAGTTATCATTTACATCTCCACAACAAAGAGAATTGTATTACATGGCCCTACTCCAAAGTTTTTAAACCTTAGAGAAAAGAAAAATAATTATTAGGTGACTATGACTCATTTGAAGCTGCATTCAAAGCAAATGAAAGCAGTATAACAAAAGACAATTTCATACAATACAAACATATGTTGGACAATACACGCCAATAAGAGGAAGCAATTGAAGCTCAAGTGGACAAAGACACTTTTGAGGGCAGTCACCCTTCCCTCACAAGAAGCCAAGAACCACTTGGAGAACCGCTAATTCTAAATGAAGCAGAAATAGCCATGGCTGAGATAGAAAATACCACAAATCAATATAAACAATCTGAGGAAGACTTGTCAGTGCTCGAATCACAGGTAAATGATGAACAACTCACCAGTTATCTAGTAGTCACTCAAGAAATTGAACATAGTTTTAAACATGAAACTAAAACCTGTAGCTTTAGAAATTATTAACTTCTGCTCCTGTATGTAAGTGGTGAAGCTGGTTCTGGTAAAACATTCTTAATTAAAATAATCAGCAGATATCAACAAAACGTAATAAACAACAACCTTTTGGCTGTAGTAACAGCCCCTACAGGTTTAGCTGCCTACAGCCAAGGAGGTGCAACTTTGCACTGACTACTATTCCTACCCATAGAATACCAAAACCAATTAGAATGCTACAAGTTATCAGCAAAAGCTGCTACAGAAGTATGCAGAATTCTAAAACAAATGAAAGGGCTCCTGAGAGATGATGTAAGCATGGTTTCCAACCTCATGTTGGCTTAATTTTATCTCAGAATGCAAGATGTCCTACAAACCAATTATGAAGAACTGTTTGGAGGAAAACATGTTATTGTTTTCGGAGACCGCCTACAGTTAACACCAGTGAAAGGTCAACCTATTTTCAAAACATTAAGACACAAACAATGCTGCAATACCCTTGGCAGCATTGGATATGTAAATTTCTTGCAACATTTTCACTCCAGACAAGTAACTCAAAACAAGTCTGCAGACCTCGCCTATGCTAACATTTTAAAAAACATTAGAACTGGTCTGCTTACTAAAGATGCAAAATCCATCACATCTTAAATAGTAGACTAATCCATTAGCTATATGGATGAAATACAATTAACTCAGCAAAATCTAAAATGTATGTTCTTAATTTCAACCCTTGCCAGCTGTAGTCAATTCAACAAGACAATGTTGAAAAAGGAAAAGCAGGCAATAATGCATAACAGCTCCACAGACAAACTAGAAGCGCACGGCATGACACTTCCAATGTACCAGCAAGCAACAGCACGACAAAATAGCTAGAAAACTCTATCTCCAACACAACGGGACTGGAGAAAATATTGACTTTGTGTCTAAACTGAAGAGTAACTCTAAAATGTAACCTTGACGTAGAACAATGTTTAGTCAATGGAGCAATTTGTCCAGTTATTAGCTTCCAAATATATCCACATGACAATAACATTCAGTTTGTCAACATCCACTTTGACAAACTTGCAGAAGTTAAAAATATTGTCTGGACAATAGCACATTTCCTTCTTATCAAAGACATGTATGTATGCAGAGAGCAATGTTCTCTATCTCTAGCATATGCTGTCAGTATTCACAAATCACAAAGTCTAACCCTAGATCAAGCATTGATTGACATTGGCAGCACAGTCTTTAAAGAAGGTATGAGTTATGTATCGCTTTCACGTCTGTGAACACTCACTGGTCGAAACCTAGTTAACTTAGATGCAATCAAAGTCAACACTGACATGTCTGGCATCCTGGAATACAACAGGCTACAGGCACTATGCACCCCATCTAGATATGGACACTGTGCCTCCAAAAAAAAAGACAAGTTATACAAACAGTAGCTATAACAGAACTCCCAAGAATACAGCTAAAAAAACAACAACCAACTCCTTCTGCATCAAACAATACAACCACAAAACTGTTTAGCACAAAGTCAGCTGCACGTCCATCAGAAAAGAAAGACACAAATGTCTCTTCTCCAGCAAGATCTGCAGGACCATCAAACAATCCACAAACAGAACTCTCTGGTCCATTTAAATTCAGCAATACAACTAGAGTAAATTGTTATGCTAATATGACAATGAATCTTCTCTTTCAATTGCCACCAATTGTTCACAGCATTTACTTAAACAGCTCGGACCAGTTGTGTTTGCAAATGCTCGTCCTTCACAGAAATGTCACAAATAATCCTGACAACACTTACGGTGTCTCAGGTATAAGGCAAACATTGGACTACTATGCAAGAATGGTATAATTTACCATAAACACACAGGAAGATCCACAAGAATTCCTAATGTACTTACAACAAGTACTGGAAAACAAAAACATCCATGTAAATGAAATATTCCTGATTTCATACACGTGGAAACATACATGCACTCTCTGCAACCATCTTCCACAAGACCACATCCCTAATGAACGATTTGTATATGTATCCATTTCAAATTCCGAATCCATTCCATTTCATCACCTTCAGTAGAAAGTAAATCATGGCGTATTATGCTCTTTTTGCAATTCAGACAATCGTTCCACCATATAAATAAATTCACATAACCAATATCTCATAATAATGCTTCTAAGGTTAAGCTTACAGATTTCACACATGGTCAATTATCTATTGGAAAGAAAACATTCACAACAGTAGGTATAGTGTACTCCACTGGTGCCACAACCACTTCAAGGCACTACACTGCATATGTCAAAAGAATAAGTGTTTGGTTTGAATGTGATGATACCTCCGTTACCTTACATATGTTACCCGCATATTTAAAAAATGCCTAATTACAATTCCTTCAACCCAAATTTAGTCACTAAACTATAGAACAATTAACAGTTACAATATGACAGCAGGTATCTAACTACGTATATAATACTACAATAGTACTTTTCAAAGTCAATCTACTTAAGATATGCTAACAGGTATCTAACTACTTGAAAAATACCCTTAATTCCAAAATACTTCAAATACGCCATCTCAATTCTTATATGACAAAACATCTTCTAACCTCAAATGTAATTATAATACGCCAACGGGTATCTAACTACTTCAAGGATTCCCTTGATCACAACATACTTCAAACAAACATACTATCACACTTACACTCAAGAAACTGTAATCATTTTTTTTTTCAATCAAGTGTGGACTTTTTTCCCCAATGATTATTTAATGTTAAGACAACAGCAGTGTGTCCTACACTAATGCTGTACCAAACATAGTACTTATAATGTACTGTTTATGAGGGTCTAAAAAATGTATATGCAAAATTGTATATAACTACAGCTTTTAAACTATCCTGCTTAACAAATTAAACTTTTTTTCCACAGAAAATAAACCAGAGATCCCAGCTTCATAACGCTATAAGTAACCATGGCAATTATAATCAAGTACATATTCTATGAGCACTATTCTCAATTGTACTTCAATCATAAGTACCATATACATTTCAATTATATCACTCCTTCATATTAAAAACACTTTGTACTCCGACTACATTACCTACAATTACTATACACATATTATTACTATTGTGATTCTGGTCATACTCCTACTATATTACCTATAATTACTATACACAGATTAGTGGTGGTTATGGCAAGTGGACATATTCTTGGGGCCATGGTCTGCGGCTATACCCCACAAAATCTGGCAACTGGCCTCAACCATCACAATACAATTAACTATATAAAAATGCGTAACATTTACCATAAATAAAACTCACCTTGCCCCCCTGCAATCGAAATAATGTCCACCGACATCGAAATTGACCATGGACTCGGCAGCATTTCTGAATCCTTTTTTCTCCTATAAAAAGAGCTCCACATTACCTTCATTCCACTTCCCTACCATTTCTATGCCCTTTTCCAGCCACCAAATAACTCCAAATGTCTTTTCCAAGCTGTCTGTTCACGTAACTGTCAGCGAACTACCGCAGTGTCCGTGGACAGCTACGACACCTGCACAACCTTTTTCAACCTACAAAAATAGCTCCATATCATCTTTTTTCCACTCTTCCACACTTCCCAGCCCCTGTTTACACCCCCAAATAACAAAAAATATGTTTTCCAGACTTTTCTCCCACCACGCTGTCCGCAGACACCGGCACTGTCTGCAGATCCAAAATTATAGCCTTTTCCGAAAATATGATGTACCGCATGCTTTTTAGCATCCAATCTGAGGCACATCGGATCGAACAGGGAAATGAGTCTGCACACAGAATCCTGATATCACACATCTTTTTGTACCTACCTTTTGGTAATTTTAAATGAAACTATTGGATGGATTTACACCAAATTTACAAAAGCACGCTTTCTGGACCAAGCCAACACTCCTGCCGCAAATTTGGTGAAAATCCATCAAGCGGTTTGGGCTGTAGGCGTGAGCAAAATTGTTTTTCCATTCCGTCTGTGGGAAAAACACTAATTTAGGGACCCCTGCCATAACCTTGCCCATCCCTTAACAAAACCTCACCAAACTTCGGAAATTCATTCTGACAAGGGGCCATACATTTCTTTTGCAATGTTTCATGAGGATTCAGGCGGGGGAGAAGTTATAAGCCCCCCAAAAAGTGCTCTTTCTATAGGTTGAGCAACTTAACCATAAATACATGCATATATATATATATATATATATATATATATATATATATATATATATATATATATATATATATATATATACATATATATATATATATATATATATATATATATAGGAAAGTCCAGTTGAGCTAAGTCACCCATTCCAGAACACCACCAAGTAGCCATCGTTGGAAGTTCACCTGCAGTTCTGAGCCACAACAGCAAGGCATTTTGGGTATGCAAATTAGCTCAACGCAAACCTTTTTCCCCAGGAAATTGTCTTTGTCTAATAGGACAGTGCTATTTTATACATAGCTTAATCAACCCAAGACAGACATTTGCAAGGCTGCCAGGACAAGTACATACCTGTTTTCACACGTATTGGGGATCATCAGTGCGGTATAGTCCTGACAGCCTTGTGGTTGGAGCATTTGGCCATGTTTTCACAACACCAAGAAAGTTATAGTTGGTTTAAAAAGGTGGCCACTATACATGTCGTTTGGGCTCACTAACTAGGGCCTACAGCTGTGTTCACTTTGCATGTTCCATCAATAGGTTTCTTTAGGGCCCGCTTGCCATGCCCTTCTGCCGTGGCCACTCTACCTGTTCCATTTATATGTGTCCTAAGGGCCCACTAGCCATGGGTTTCAACCGTGCAACTGTCCCTGTCGCACCAATAGGTTTCTTTAGGGCCAACCTTTCTCATTCCAGCAGTACCTGAAAATGTTTCTTTTAAAAAAAACTTTTTTCTGAGGTGCGAGGTTATGCAATAGAATTACCCATAACCTGGGCTATCCCCATAAACCGCAGTTATCCGAAAATGATTGAAAAATCCAAAGCTCTTTCCCATCCACACAGGCACTCACAAAATGTCCTCCTCTCTTCCCATGGTCCCCCCCACTCTCCTCTGGTGTGCGTTTTCCTCTCCCGTTACCCCCTTTCACTCTTCAATTTGTCTTAAGCAATTTAATTCCCGATTTAATCTCCTAATGTAACCGTGAATATCTTGCAGGTTTCCTGCGCTATTTCTGCTTTTATGTGAAAATGATTGACCTCATAACTTGATCCCAACCGACCCCACCCAAATCCTCAATTTCACATGGTGTCCTCTTTCCCCCTCCCTACCTCTAGCCTGATGCCATTTCAACCTTATTCCTCCTCCAAATGACTTTTATTGAACTTTTGATTTTCAGCTAACCCTGATATAACTGTGGTGATCTCACACATCAAGCAAAAAGAGAAAAAAGGGCACCTTTTTTTAATTCTGAAAAGCCTTGCTGATGCATTGTGGGACACATACATAGCTATAATTTTGGAAGAAGGACACACCCCCTTATCTGTCCAATATTTTAACTATTGGACATAATAACACCAGACCCCTCCCAGAAATTGAGCCAACGCTTCGTGTCCAAGTTGTTTTGTACCTGGTCCAATTGCGTCCAGCATTTTTTGCTGTGCACTGCTCAGAAAGTTTGACTTTTTCTTTATGGAAAAATGAATGGGAATAGGCCGAAAACAATGTGCTATTGCTTTTGTAATAACATTTTCATTTTTTTAACACATCGTTCCAAAAATGTCCACTGTGGGGGTTCCCATTTGCAAAATATCAGCAAAACCTGTCATTCAAGTCAAAAGTTATTAGCAATTCATGCAGTCAAATAATGTAAATTATGATTTTGATAAGAAGAGTACTATTGGTACATACCTGTGAATCTGACCATTCCGATGTAGATAATCTAAGCCTTCTAGGACTTCTTTAAGTATAGTTGCAATTGATGGTTCATCAAGCACACCGTTTTTGTGTTCTCCTCGACTCACAACATGTTTTATTATATCAAGCATTGAACCTAAAAAACAAATATACGCATATATACATATATATATATATATATTTCATACTAATATAAATCATGTTTGTTGTCATTTCAAAACATTTTTGGGAAACATAGTTTTAGAAAGTAAATACTTTAATTGCACATTTCATTTACAAAGGTGTTTTTTCCTTCTTTTGTACAACTCCACGCCCACACTCTTCCTTTTCTCTTCACTGCGTCCCTCAGCTTACTTATAACAGCAACCTTAATCCTCAAACAAAACTTTCCACCTCTTCCTTCTCTTTATTTATTTACCTTGACTTTACTTCCCGTTTGACTAATTAAAAGAAAGTGCACTTCGTCATTCAAAACGTGTTATGTTAATGAAGGATAATAGTTCACATGCCCTTGATCTTTAACATTCAACTTCCCGGACATACATTCAGGCTGAAAATATGCCCCAATGCCTACAAAGGATGTTATGGAGGTATAACCTTTATGTTTGCTATATGGCCTCCCAAATGAGCTGCCCTGGTGCCAAGGATCAAGAGTCTGCACAGAAAGAAAGGAAAGACTACATGGACAGTGGCATTGTACAGAGCTTGTGTTAAGGAGTTTTTTTTCTTTTTGAACCACTTTGTCTCACTTCTTTTGAGCCCTCCGGTACCACTGATTGACTTTCTAGATTATTTTCATTGACTTTGAAGAGGAGTAGTGTGTTTCAGCCTCACTCCCCTGCTGCATTCATTTTTGTTCTGATGACATTGGCTCACCTTTTTAGGTTACCAATAGTTGAAGGGTATTGTACTAAAGGACCGAAAAAAAGGTCCGACTAGACACTGTCTGAAAAATGCATACCACCAAAGGTTCCAAAAAAGACTCTGGGGGCTGCGGGGGTTTCCCCCGCAACACCCCGCTCACCATACTGTACAGTATAATGAGCAGGGGTTGGGGGGACACCCCGCTGCACATCCGACAAAGGGAGACAAAATAAAATGGGGGCTGCGGGGGTACCTCCCGCAACACCCCGCTCACTATACTGTGTAGTATAGTGAGTGGGGAACTGCAGGGGGACACCCCCGCAGTACACCCAAGAAAAAAATAATCATTTTTTTAAAAACAGTGCTGAGGGGGTGTCCCCCGCAACACCCCGCTCACTATACTTTATAGCATAGTGAGTGGGGGTTGCGGGGGAAACCACTGCAGCTGCCTGTAAACAAATAAAAGAAAAGGACACAGCGGCACTGGTTCCCGATCACGGAAGTGAAAGGGAACTGGCGCTGCAGGGACACAGCGTGAAGAAAAGGTAAGTAGTGTTTGGTTATGTTGGGGGTGTGGGTGGGGGGGTGTTGAGGGTGTGGGTGGGGGGGTGTTGTGGGTATGTAGTGGTTTGCAGTGTATGTTCACATGGGAAATGTACAAACCTTTTTATGTGCGTACATTTGTCATGCAAACTTTTTCATCATGGACTTTTCTGTGGCGGAAAAATCAAGCAGTTCCTAGTTGGAGGCCTCTCCCATTGCTCTGGCATCTATCTTTTCCTTATGGCAGCACGCCTGACTTTCTGTGAGGTGCTGCCAGGGTTTGATCTGGGCTCCTCCTCTATGTTGTGTAGGATGCACTGTGTAGCACTGTGTAGCATATCTTCCTGCCGAGGAAGGGGATGTCTCCCCTTTTAATAAAGTGTATTTTTCCAGTGCAGCAGAAGCTGTCTTTCATGGAGTGCTATGGGGACACTGTGTCCCCTACATTTTAACAGAACGAACACTTTTTTTAAAATGTCCATGCTTCTCCAGGCAGGCTTGTGGCAGCTGATATAATGTTACCTTTTTTTCAGAAGCAACATAGCATGCTGCCTTTTAAGCTGCAGTAATGCAGGAGGTTTATTATTATTATTGTTAGGTGTCACGCAGTGGCGTAGCCACGATTGTCTAACTTGTGGGACCTAAAGCTAATGTAATTGGGCCCGACCGGGCAGTGACATAACATGTGTAAATGCCCGCACAGCAACGCCTTTCCTGGTCAGGCCCTACCATGTCTATGTCACGTGCCACATATCATTACACTCAGGAGTAGCCTGCGAATTAAGTTGTTGCTTGACCTGTGCCCACCCCCACCCATCGCACACGCTGCAGTTCATGGGCAGTTGATGGTGGCCCGAGGCATCATGGATGACCTGGTTGCAAGGTATTTTGCATGAATATACATGGGTGCTGAAAATGATCAGTGGCAGGATGCATTTTGCATGCGTGATAACTATTCAGTGATTTTTTTCTGACGTGCCTGTGCTGCGTGATGTGTTGTTGCGACATGACATGACTCTTCATCTGTGACTCTCTTTTCGCACAAAATATTTGGGGCCTTGCCAGTGCTCCAAACTGTAATTAATGCATGGGATACCCTTTGTTATAGGCGTACCCTTAATTGCCTATGCCCAGATGTCATATACACTATCACAGCACTGCCACATACATTGTGCAGTGTTTAAACAGCACATCATGTCGGAAGGGAACGCGCACTCTAGCGCCACCTCTATTTGCATTGCCTCCACAATGGGTATGTGCCCACTCTATTGGCGGGCATTCCTCTGGCTCTGAAGGAGAGGTATAAACACCCAGAACAGTTCTTTCCAAACTTGTTCAAGCCTAGCTCCCAATATGAGAAAAACTATTGTTGGTGAGCCCCCCACAAATGGCAGAACTGATTGTGTTATCTAGTAAACACAGTTAATGCCGCCCCATTTGAAACAGTCTCACCCCCCACCCTCTGAGGATATCCACCTGGCCCTTCTATGTTGGCCCTCCCCACAGGTTAAAGACCACTACCTCTGTATCCACCTGCAGGGGCCCCCGCAGGTGTCTGTTGGTGGGGTCTCGTGTGTCTGTCGACATGATGGGTTACAATCCTCCTGCCCCCACTTGGGTATTGCACTGTGCCTCAGTGTTTTCATCAGGGCAGTAACATCGACTTCCAGGGCTACTGCAATGCCGTTCGTAGCCCCAGCGGTGCGGCAAGGCAAACTTGCCTCTGGACCATACGCTGTAGGCGTGACTCGGCCAAATTCACTGCAACTACCCTTCTTGTTTAACTGCCCGTCTGGTTCAACTACCCTTCTGGTGTTGGCCTTCTCAGCCACTATGGCCCTAAGGACTCCTGTGACCACCATGGACCTGCCTGGTTCTGGCCACCTCATTGGTTACTGTAACGCCTGATGCAGTGTTGACTGAATTGAGAACCCTTGTGTTCAAATGGCGACTAGACGCGGTATCACAAGCTTTCCTGCCAGGTGATTATCTGGCATGGAGCAGTTTGTTTGGTGTGAGCTGTCACGTCCCACCAATCATCAGACACCTTGGAAGCAAAGTGCAGGTTTGCTTCTCTTTATGGGGCGTAACAGAAAATCAGGGATTAAGTTTTGGCAGAGCTCACAAGTTGGGGTCATGGATCAGATGTTATGAACTCTGGACCATGACCCTCAGTCCTCTTCCTCAAACAACACTGCGTTTTCAGCAGCAAATGGCCACTCACTCTCTGTGGGGTTTTGGGTGTGCCACAATTCTTTTTTGGCAACGTATGGAGTCTTGGCCCAACATGTCAGGATGTCTCGTTTGTCCATGTGGACTTGGGTGACATATCTGGCACAACCTGTTGGGTTATATGGTCGGAGGTCCTGCATCAGACTCTTTCACTGATGTCAGACCTCAGGATCAATAGGATTTTTCCCCATCTTGTTTTCAATGCAAGCTAGTCTTAGCCGAGTATAATTCAAGCGTTCAGTCCTCATGTTATAGCTCTCCACTGTTGAATGGTTCAGCTTATGGCCAAGGTTTTGAGGCCGTTCTCTCTACCCTCTACCCTTCTCTTCACCCCTTTTCTTCTCCCGTTTCTTTTCTTCTTCTTGTTCCTGTTCATCTCTCTACTCTGCTCATTCCCTCCTCACTGCTTCACCACCCAACTCGTTCCTTCTCTTAAACGGTCTTCACGTCTCCGTTATTCTCACCTTCCCTGATCTCATCTTTGTTTGTTCTCCCTCTTCAACTGTTCTCACTCGTGACTTCCTCCTCTGCCTTGCTCACTCACTTTCTCACTCTCTCTTCCACCTCCAAACTTTCTTGTGTTTCCCCACCTACTTCATTCTTCTCCTTCTCTCCTTGTACACTCTTTTCTCTTCCTTCTCCTACACACCTGTTTCTCCCTCATCCCTCTCTGCTCTTATCTCTCTTTCCACCACCTGTGCTCTTTGTTCTTCTTCCTCTGTGAGAAATCAATTTCCGGGGCACCAGCAGTCCAGGTGTGAATATTATTTTCTAAACCATCAATCAGCCCCACACCACTAATACACCTGAAGAGATCCAAACAGATTGGAATAACAAGCAAATTATGAACCTCGTTGTCCAATTTTGATAACTTGGGCAGAATGGCAGGCTTATCTCCAAAAGGTTGTGGGACGATGGTTAGTTGCAACAGTGAAAATGCTATCATTACCCTATGATGAAATGATAAAAGGGACTGTCCAGTCAAGATTGTAATACAAACATCTACTGGCTTCAGGGAACATCGCAGGCTTCAGCGACAAAGTTTGAGATGTGAGTTAGCTGCGGGTATCAGGCGGCAAGACAGTTCAGCGAGCGAAGCTGGATGAACGGCTGCAGGCTGGCCTACATGGCGGTCTGGGGTCAGGAATCATTGTCTCAGAGCTGATTGGTGGTTCGGTAGCACTGGTCAAGATGTCTTGATGTCTTTAAATGACGGTGGCTTGACAACTGTCAGCATTGCCATTGGTTTGATGAACTTGACTGGCTCGAAATGTCCTTTAATGTAGAGGTTGGTACATGCTCAACGTGGCACCTCTCCCAGCTTCTTCAATGGACTTGTGTCATCCTCTAAGGCGGATGGCCAAAAGCTGAGGAGTGTGTTGCAGGCAGCTGTCTTGTCCTTGGTTGTAGGTTTCGAGACCTTCAGGCCCGTCCTATCTAGGAAGCTTGCAGCACTCTGTGTGCTTAATGGGTACCCGTTCTGGAGTTGCTGGAGAGTCCTTTGAGGTCTTTATCTCCATCTGTTCACTGGGAGATGTTTAGGGGAGGATTCTTGCTTCCCTCTTTGGAGGTCCTGGCCTTCCTTCACTGGTGGAAGATGTAAGGCAGACTGTACCTTCAGCCACAGTCCAATGATGAGTTATTCTTGCTACTTCTTGCAATGTCTTCAGATGATCTGCCAAAAGAGGCTCTCATCCCTCTATTAAAGCCAAGTGTGTCACAGTGATTGGTGTAGGCTAAGCCCACCTTAATTACCCAATCCTGGGGTTTCCACCAACAATCTCTTGTATGCATGGGGCCATAACCAGAGTTCTTTGTAACAGGAAAGGTAAAGGGTGAAAACACGTGATACTAAATCCCACCCATCTTCCTGTCTGTTATTGATCAAAGAGTCTGTCTGGTTAATGGATCTCTCTATGGTTTCTGTTTAAAGCAGCAGGTCTCCTGCAAACCACATTCTCTTAGCTGATGAATGGGGTCCCTCTACCGGGGAGGTTTATTGTGAAAATGCAGTCCCATACATGACAGTTCACTGTCGATGCCACTGAGGGCAGGAGCTGGCTTCAGGTTGACACAGTTACATATTAAAGGTTGTTGGGGTTTCCTGTCTCCTTTGTTAACCTCTGCAGCCAGGTTTGAAGTACACTCTATTAGTCTGATAACCACTGCCACCAGCAGCAGGGCCCAACAAAACAGCAGGGCAGATCCATGAAGCCGTTGTTAGTTAATCAGGTTAGCATGGCAGGAGGAAGGTTGACCCTCTCCCTTTCTGGAGATGATATGGTCTACTCCTGGCTGTCATATCCCAACTAAATATGACAGGGCGGACTGTGCCTGTAGGCTGTGTCCACCCAGAGTACACATATCTATCTGTCATTGTGTGAGCATAGAACAATGTGTGTGGATTAGCCGTACACATTTTCCTAAGGTTGATCTACCATTATTCCATTTAATTAAACATTTAAAAAAAAGTACAGCTGATAACACACCAACGGTGTGGATGATCGAATTGCTCACAAACTCCAGCTCTCTTCTCTCCCCTCCCTCCTGTACTCTTCTGTCGCTCCTGCCTCCACTTCCCGGTCCCCTACCTCCAATTCCCTCCTCTCTTTCTCTGGACTTCTCTTTCCCTTCAGCACTCCTCTAAGTTCTCTCCCACCTCTGCTCTTCTCTCTCTCCTCCACCTCTGCAGAGCTTTCTCTCTGCCGGCGCTACACACTGCACCACCACTATCCGAACTACAGATTGCTGTCTGTATTCCTAACTCCCACACATTTTGACACTCCCCCATCTCTTTTAATCGTATATGGGTCCTGACCAGGAAGCCTAATTGCTGAAAGGGGTAAAGGTGTGAGGATGTGTGAGCATGTATAGTGATTGGCCATTATTCCCAGGAACGATGAGTTCACCAGTTGCTGTTACTTTACTGGCTGTCCCGACTGCAATCCCACTAGCCAACACACCTTCCCACTAGGCCACCATCTCAGAATTATTCTGCGAAGGGTCAATTTCAGTGCCATTTGTGAGTTGTTCAAATGTTTGTTTCTCACAATCAAGTAAGATTTCATGTTTCAATCACTTCTGGGTCTGCATGGCCTATCAAGATTCATTGGCAGGTCAAGAAATGGTGCTGGCAGACTGTTGATGTTCATGGAACCAGGCATACTCATTTCAATTAAGAGGCTTCTGTAAACTCGCTATAAATGCTCTGTGGTCCACATTGTCCTTGGCCCTAAAATTGATCTGGCCTCCATAAAGTGATGTTTTCCTGTACTATCCAGAAGGGGTCGGACGAAGGATGTTAGGCAAAGAAACAAGGCTAGTGATGGGGTGGAGAACCTGGGGGATGTGCCATATTCTTCTTCCAGAGCCTAGATCATGGAATAGGTGGTGGTCCCGAACCCCAGGGTCACTCACTCTCCAACCCCTGGCCTCCAGCCTTTGACTCTGTCAAATTGACCATTGGGGTCATTGTTGCTGTGTGTCACAGGTCAGTGTGGCAGGGTGTGCATGGCTAGACAGGAGTGGTTGCTTCCCAACACCATAGACTTCCATTGGCCCTTTCTAGGGTGTCTAACCCGACTCGTGTATCCACCATGGTGCTGCTTTGCTGTTGTAACAGCACAGAACTGTCCCGCACTGCTTCTTCGCCTCACCCTCAAATGGTGGCATGTCCTAATACGCTTCTGTGGGTGATAGTCCATGTACTGCAGCATCTGTGTGAGAAAGCGTTAAATTATTGCCATAAATGTGTGCATGTCAAAGGTTGCATTATATTTCAGCATTGCGCCACACACCATTTCTCCCTTGTAGATAATCCCGTCAAATTCCCTACAAATTGTAGGGACACCAATTAAGCCACACAAAGGGAATTTGATCCCGCTCTCCCATCCAGTGGTACGTCCAGGGAGTGGCCTAGGGTGGCACCTGCTACCCCTGCAATCGATTGGTGACCCCAGGTGCCACCCCATTATCCTAAACTATGATCAGTGTGTGTGTGTGTGTGTGTGTGTGTTTGTGTGTGTGTGTGTGTGCGCGCGCACGCACGTTTGTGTGTGTGTGTGTGTGTGTGTGTGTGCGCGCGCACGCACATGTGTGTGTGTGTGTGTGTGTGTGTGTGCGCGCTCATACTTCATGCCAGTCCTGCATACGTCAGTACCCCACTAGGGCCTCCCCAGTCAAAAGAGACTGGACACATCACTGCTTCCATCCCAAATCAAACATGATAGCCCCACACCACTCCAACCAACTAAGGTTTTGCAGTCCAGAACAATGCATCCATGGCACAGGAGGCACCCTTCTGCATACTGATGCATTGAGTGCTGTTGCCACGAACCAGCGACAAAAAGACCTGCACACAATAGCCATGTAGATTTGCAATGCATGCATTAGCACAACAGAAGGTGAACTGGCATTAACCCTCTGTGTACACTAACCATCCCAGGTCACATGTTCTTCTGGCCCTATTGCGATACGTCAACAGGCATTTGTCAGTGTTGTATTGTATCATATGTATATGGGTAATTTATAGGGGGCAAACCTAGCTAGTAAGCAACATAATGATGTATAATTAAGGTATGTAGAACATAGTGGGGGGAGGGTATTGGTGTGTCGGCATATGGTCCTCGAATGTCGGTGTGGTGTTCTTTGAAGAGCAGGGTCTTCAGACCTTTTCTAAAGCGCATGACATTAGCAGAAAGGCTGTTCCAGAGCATGGGAGCATAGCAAAAGAATATCTGTTGTCGGCTCTTCCATTTCTTACACTTCTTGGATTCCAGGCTGGCAATACCTTGGCTCCTAATGTTGCGCTGACCTCCTGAGATGGTGATCTTTTCCGCTAAGTTTAACGGCATCTTGAACAGTAGAGCTTGTTAGGTGATGGAGGCTGCCTAGAAGGTGATGCGAGCTTGGAGGGGTAAACAGAGTAGTTCCTTGAGAGAGGGGGAAATGTGGTTGAATTTCTTGATTCCTGCGATGAGGGGTGCTGTGTCATGCTGGTCAGTTATCACAGCAAAGGATGGGACACCATTTAGGAGGGCGTTGACACCTGGGGTGGCACTAGGGCCTGGATGACTGATATAAAGTCTAAGGCGGGGATTAAGGGTTTGATTTGACGCACAAGTGTGAGCTGGTACCATGATGTGTGTATGTTCTTGGTGATGTGCGCTTTGAAGGAGAGGTTGCAGTCAGTGTTGAAGCCGAGGGACTTTGCACTAGTAGCGAGTTCGGGGGAGTATCTGTCAAGATCCATCTGTGTCATCCGGTTTTGAACTTAGGTGTGCTTGATCCCCCCCAGACCCTGTTCCGAGTTGTTGAGGCAGTTGACCTTCAGTGTGTCAACAGGATGCTGGTGGCTTTTGATGTTGAATTCGGCCAAGGGGTCCCAGTGGCTGCAGCGTCCACATCTACTCTAAGATATGATGTGATACAGTCGCAGAATGCATGTGGTGTGGTCACACTCCATGGAATGATTGAACCCCCCTGCTTCACCAGGGCAGGTATACCAATCCAATGTGGTCAGTGGTGCTAGCAAAGCTGTGGCAGTGCACATGGTTATACGATTGTGGATGTGCTTTAATGGTATGATTCTGTAGTTGTACTGGCCTCCATTTCATTATGCACTTTAGTTGGTGCAGAATGATTGCATGCCCATGTACATGTGAGGATGGACACTGCAATGTACATTTCATGTTATTTTGGATGGGAATTGAAAATCAGTCAAAATGCCACATGCATGTGGTTGGTGAGAATGGATTTAATGGGAGCTGTACATTACCACTACATTTACCACCTACACGCTGCCACCCGTTCCTGTGCCCCCTACAGCATAAACAAGGGGTGCACAGTGCAGTGTCACAGGGGTTATGTGAACTTGCAACTGAATCTGGATCTGTGGTGGCCCAATGATTGGTTTCTATTGCTGAAAGTGAGGGTATTCTGCAGGCCAGTGCTGCTTCTGTTGGGTTGAGGGTCGTGTTGGGGCAAAGTCCCCCAAGTCCCACTTGCATTGCCTCTCCTTTGGTTCACTTTTACCTTTGTGGGCATCTTCATATCCCTCCACCGCTTCTTTACCTCATTTCCGGTGTGTTTCATTGGTGTAGCGGTGGCCCCCACTGCCCCATACCCTGGAGGAGGGCCCCCTCGGACTTTTATAAGAAATACTTTTTTTTTAAGTCATTCTGACTTTGGAAAACAATATTTCTGTTACGGTTTTCAGTAACAAAAATAATTTCTTTCTGAAGTCTGAGTGACAGCACAGAGCCGAAGGCCTGCCTGCAGAGAAGTCGCTCAGCGTGAACAAAGGTAAGAACATTTTTTTTTGTAGATGTGTTTACATGCATGTAAAGACTGAGTGAATGGTGTGTGAATGTGTGTGCTTGTGTTTAATGCTGGGCTGATGCGCAGATTTGGGAGTGCGGGAGGGGTTCTGGGAGGGAGGGGGAACATCTGGGGGCATATGTAGTAGTAGTCATTTATATAGCACCTTTTCCCATTTGTATGACCTCAACGAGCTTCTGGTGGGAACACCCTCGAGGACCAAAGTCCAGGTATGGGAACATTCTCAGAACAGCTTAAAATGCATGTGTGCATTTGGCCAAGATTAGGAATTAGGCGGCTGACTAGGCTCCAGTAAGCAACCCAAGATGTCAGGCATGTGCATGTGTGCAGAGGGAGGTCACGAGAGTGTGCTACTGCATGAGACTATTAAGTGCCCAAGTTGACCAAATTTGTTGTAGGTTGTTGCTGTATTCTAATGGCAGAGGTGTTGAGGCAAGTCTGGTGTAAGGAGGCGAAGATATAAGTGTCCAGCTATACCAAATTTGTCATAGTCGTAGCTGCATTCTAATGTGTGTGGATGGAAAGCAGTGCCTGCGGCAGATGTCCATTGAAGTGGTGCATTATATGTACCTTAAGCTCAGATGGAGCTTATTTTTGATCTCGTTTTATGATCAGATTGTCTGTGTGAAAAAGTAGGTACCCTCATAGTCCCTTCTAGGCATGTACATTATGCAATGTGTGAATGAGTGATTGTATGATGTATGGGTGCCTGGGTGTGTGTGAGTGTATGGTGAATGGGTAAACATGTAAATGAGCGAGTGAAGGGTGTGTGAATGTTTGTGTTTAGTGCTGGGCTCAGGAGCTTATTTTGGGGTGTTGGGGAGGGGAGATGTATGGGAGAGGGGACTATTCAAAGAAAGGGTGGGGATAACATATATTTTTAATGGGGATCCAAGATAGAGCAGGCATGATATGTGTTATTATTGGCTAGAATTGCATTTTGGTACAGTCAGTCCAGTCAATATCTTACTGTGGCATGACATTTTTTAACTGGACTTCTATGATAAAATAACCATTATAAGTGTTATTGTGTGGCTAGACACACATTATGGTGCATACAGTCTAGCCATTTCTTACTGTGGCTTGACCTATTTTACTGAGCATCTCTGATAAAGCAAGCATGATAAGTGTTATTGTCTGGCTAGGCTGGCATTTGGGTGCAGGCAGTCTAGCCTTTTCTTTCTGTGGCCTTGAATAAAAAGTAAGCATACGTGATTTTAAGTGGTGCATTTTGGTGAAGCTAGTCTAGTTAAGTCTTACTGTGGCATGACATTTTTTACTGGGCATCATCAAGGCTGAAGCAAAGATAAATGTTATTACATGTCTAGACTGGCCTACATTATGCAGCCAGTTTGGACATGTTTTCTTTTTGTGACATTGCATTTTTCATGGCAAGGCATTCATTTATTTAAAGCATTAAACTCCTGTGCACTGTTAGTGACTTTCATCTTTTTAATTTTTGGATTGGAATTACCCTACAAAACAAATTGCAAACACTCTGGGCCTCATTCCGAGTAGGGCGCAAAGGGATATCGGGCACCGTTAAGGACATCAGTGCCAGTAAACCCTTTGCGCCCTACTACGAGGTCCCTTTGCGGCCCCGTCCTTAACGCCTGCTTTTACCAGGCATTATGGACGGGATCTGCAAAGGGACTTCAGAGCTAATAACGGTACCATAATTTACGGTGCTGTTATTAGCACCCTCCCCATTCCAATTGAGCCCTATAGGGGCTCAAATGGGAATGAGCATTGACATTTTCAATGGGGATTTACCGGTCCCGCAAAGGTCGGACTAGACCGGTAAGTCCCCATTGAATGAGGGCGGACACGGCGCCGGTAATGGTGCTAGTCATGGCGCTAATAGCGCCATGACTAGCACCAACCAACCTCGGAATGAGGCCCTCTGGCATTTTACACAATTTTTCACAGAAAAGTGTGCTGTATAATGTGCCATTTTAATCACCATTAATGCCAGTAGAAATCTCCTGCCACTGGCAGGTAATCAGCAATGTCATGTTACCTGCCAGTGGCAGGAGATTTCTAGGGCATTAATGGCAAAGTCATCAAGAGAATGTTCGTACATTGGGATACTTGCATATACTGGCAGAGTGAGCACAACATGTTTCCTTATGTTTCCTTGTGGTATCATTACTGTGTGTAATATCACTGAACAGGCACAGAGTTGTCTGGTACATTTGGGTGCCCGGAGATAGGAACATATCTTTGTTGCTATGCTAGGTGAAAGATTTAAAGTTTAAGTAAAACACATGTACATCTTTCACCGAGTGCAGTGCGCGGCATGGCCCTGCAGCAGGATGATCATCATGCATGTTGCGCATGTGTGGTGGTCCAGGCCGGCCTGGAGTGTTGCATGCAAGGCCATGCTTTGTTGCAGAGCTTGGGGGAAGGGGTGCCTTAGCATGGCTTGCAGCCCCCTCGTCCCCTCCACATTCTTTGCTATGCCACTGGTGTGTATGTGCCCTGAATGTGCATTATTAATATGTATTGACTTCTGCTAGCGGGAATTGCACACCACAATGCTGGAATCCTGGCCATGGCGGTGGAACAGTGTGTCTTCATGCTCCTCCATTAACACTATCAAGAAATTGACCTCTATCTCACTGAAATTCTTCGCACAACACTCCTTACAACCAACCTTGCACACTGGCACTCCTTTTCTGTCATGTTGGGTTTTCTGGTGTGTTCCATCAATAAATTGAGATAACAGAGTGTTCTGGGAGGATTTTGAGGGTATGTTTGTACGCAACTTGATGCATGTGGTTACATATGCATTACAAATGTCCACATCCATCATTTTCATGCACATTTGGCCCGATCAAGATTTGTCCATGCATTAGGTCTAACGTGACATCATATGCACATTTCATTTTTGCCATCTGCATTTTATACAGAGTTATACTTGGCACATTTGATACATGTTTCTTTGTAACAATCAACATCGTAATGAGATATGTAATCACATGCCTGCATCTTTGCACAGTTGCGCGACTCGTGATTTGCATGTTTTTGAAAACTGGGTCATAGTGGCTACTAGAAACCATAGTCCTGTTCATTCCAGAACTGTGAGATTCAGTGTACAATGCACATGGTTAGGCAGGACTCTGATGCATTTGGTATATCAACTTCGGCACCTAAATCAAACCATTAGCTTTTGACAACATCAACTTGATGTTAAAAAGCACCTGATTCTGTCACGTGCCTATTAGTCCCCTGCAACCTCTCGGCCGCATTCAAAACAGTCGATCATGATACGCTCATGTCCCTTACTCACAGAATGGGCTTTGCAGGCACCATCATATGTTTTTTTTCATGCCTATCTGGGAGATCCCAGGCCATACAGATGGGTTCTCTTGGGGCAACATGCCACCACATATGCTTCTTGTGAGAAAAAAAAGTGCTGTGGTACCTAACATCATTCTGAGGAAAAGCTCAAATCTAAGAGTGTGCTCAGTGTACTCGTGCCCAATCAACAAACCTTTCAAACAGTAGCAAAATGAACGTTTCTTAAAAAATGTAGTCTTCTTGTGGGCTGAGTGAACTCCCTATGTTACTCCCTGAGTAGAGCCTGCGGCGAGGGACATGGTTGATCTGACCCAGACTGCCAGAGAGTGGAAGCCCACAGTTTGCCATTGCCACAGGAATATGGTATTTGCTGTTTCCAGTGGAAAGACCATTCTCGAATTAAAGGCAGAGGAACACAAATCCCTGCATCCATTGGGACATATGGAAAACCAATATGATATGATATGATAGGGTATTTATAATGTGCTTAATACGCAGAGGTTTCTAAGCACGGACCCGCGGATCGAACCTGTGTTGTTCGGTGTCGTCTTTTTTCCAAGGCGAGCACGTTGCCCCTGAGCTATTCTGCCGATCGGCAAAAAGGCATTCCATAGTAAAGGACAATCGGGGCAGATTTGAAAAGTCCTATGATCAAGAGAGGCTAATCGTGGAGCTTACTGTACATGTGTCAAAAAAAATATCGGAAAAGATCAAATGCACAGAAGTCACAGACACTCCGATCGAATAGCATAGCTGCCTTCTGGAGGTCAGGTGGTGGTTCACTCAAAAACAGACAGAAAACCATGGTACGCTGCAGAACTCTGATGACCCACAAACTCGAACCGCAGTGATTCCAAAATGGTGCCGACAGCCCTGCATGGAGATCAGAGCCAAACATGCAACCTAATTTGAATCAATCAACTCCTACTCACTGCGGAAATCCCAATAATAATAATGAGGTAATTATTTGGGGGTTTTCATATGGTGCCAGTCCACCACCATAGTGGTGTCTAACCTCATGAACTTGTCCGTGTAAAGGACCATTCTGTCCCACACCCAGGGCTGCAGGACCTTAGTGTGCTGGAAGCAATGAATGGAAAAATAGAGAGTAATTCAGAGAAGAATACCATAGAGTGTGGATCCATGTGATAATGTCCCAGCAAATATGTCACCATGCAAGAATGTGCTGGAAAATTGCTGTTTTTTGCTGAGACAACTTATTACATGGAACATGCAGGGGACACCTCCTGCAGCCTCTGAAACCTTTTTTTTCAAGGGGACCAGGGGACACCCCCGCAACCCACGCTCTCCCTCTCCCTATATATATGGTCACCTATATAATATCACCAATAACTTTTTCCGGCAAAATTATGTACGGCAACCATATATATATAGGGACATTGGGCCTCATACGACCCAGGCGGTATGGGGTTAACAGCGCCGGTAGAGCTGCCGGCGCCGTTAACCCCATACCGCCTCATTACGAGGTCCACACGCGGGACCCGCTCAGGACGTCTGGTCAGACCAGACGTCCCTTGCGAGTCCCGCAAGCGGCCCAGCATGCTAAAAACGGGCCTGTCATTAACGGGCCCATTGTTAGCATGCTCCCCATTCCCATTGAGCCCTATGGGGGCTCAAGTGGGAATGGGGATGGACTTGGTCCGGGTTCCCTGAATGTGGAAATACCGGGCCCTCCAAGGTTGGAATGGCCCGGTATTTCCCCAATCAGGGAACCCAGACCCGGGTTTGGGTGTAGCCATGCCCTTATTATGGGCATGGCTACCTCCAAACGCGTAATGAGGCCCATTGTTACCTAACACTGTGTTGTAGGTGTAAAGGGGTGTTATTAATGAAAAAAGGAGGATGTCTAGGAGAATGATAGAAGAAAAGAGAATGAAAGTATAGTAAGAGGTATATGTAAGGTGTGGGTCAGTTGAGGGGCTTGAAATGTGCATGGGCAAGGCAATTAGGATTTCAAAAGAGAAGAACACCATTTGCAAGTAATGAGGGAGGGAACCAATGTCGAGCTAGGATGTACAATTAGCCACAGCACAGGTATTTAAAAGGAGCTGGGAAATGCCAGAAAGGAGTGGAAACCAGAACACAGCACAATTGCTGCACCATACTTCCTGGATGCACAGGGAGACCTCCATCTATGAAACCCAGTTAGCCTGCTGAGGCTAATACAGGGGAAACTCTGTCAGACCTAACATAGAGACTGCGCCTGGCGGGCTGTTGGTGAGAGCCAGGAAACTAGATAGAGACCTGAGAAGACTCCTGGCAGGAGAGTGTGACTGCTCCCTTGGAAGGACTCTGAGTAGAGGGAGGTAATACCCATTATGCTTGAGAAATCCGAGGTCGGGAGGAGACTTGATGTGAATGCTCAGAACCTCATGGTCTGGGAGAGAACCAATGTGAATAATGAGAAAGCCAAGATCTGGGAGAGAACAGATGTGAATACTGAGAAACCCAAGGCTGGGGGAGAACTGAAGTGCATGCTACAAGGTGAAGGTGAAACCCAACAAGAGGAACATGAGATGTTTGAAACATGGAGGAGGTCTTCAGAGGCTTTGTGAAAGCAGGAAGACCAAGGAAGGGTCCAGAGTGTAAGTAGTCATGCAAGCCACTTCCCAGGACTACCTTTTTTTCCTTGCATTGTATTAGACTAGGACTCAACATGGTTTGAGAGTAGGATTTGTGAACTCTTCTGTTTGCCACTTCTTGGAACATTTGTGTCATAGTTTAGGGTAGCCCTATGGCTAAGGACATTTTAAGAATAGGATTTGGGAAACTTTTTGTTGGGCACTTTGTCAAACATTGTTTTATTGATGAGGGGGCCCCGAAGGGGCATGGACTCTTAGACTAGGTTAAGAACATCTTTATTTGAACAATTGTCTTTGAAGATGTGGAACACATAGAGAAAACCCACTGTGTGGTGCACCATCCTGACACTGTTCCATATAGGACCATCTGTATCATTTATAATTTCTTCCCTAGTTTCTTTGAGGGTTTTGACCAACCCTCTCCTGACACACATACTGAATACAAGATGTTTGCTGAGGTACACTGTGGACTACCATGTGTGCCATTTCTCAGCCTTTCCACCATCTACAGTTCCTATTCATATGTTATTAAACAACAGCAGGCTTAATTACCTGGTCATATGTAACAATGTTTCTTATCAACGAAAAAGGGATATTTTTGAATGCCATTCCCCTAGCTAAGAGAGCATGTTAGCTGCTTGAATGGGTTATTCTGTCATCACATTGCTGGTGGTGCTGGCTGTTTTGTAGGTGGCCCCTACTCTTGACCATCACTATGACTGGACCTGTGTGTTAACCCCTTCATTAAAGTGATGTTAAACATTCCCAAGAATTTCTGTATTAGGACAATTGAAAGAAATCTCTAAATCAAATTGGGCAAAAAATATTGAATGACTTAGGCTTGATTGATAGATATGTTATTTATAATGCGCCTATACGCAATGGCCCTCATTAGGACCTTGGCGGAGGACCATGGTACAATTTGCACCATGGTCCATGGCGCAAAGCTGCCAACTCCGCCAAGGTGCTTGGCGGACTTACCGCCCCATGCCGACCTTGGCGGGGCGGTAAGTCCCCAATCCCCATTTTACCCTTCCCCATTCCCATTCTTGCCCCATAGGGTATAATGGGAGTGGGGAAGGCGTTAATTACGCCACCGTAAATTACGGTGGCGTAATTAACATCAAGGTCCCGTAGCGCCATGGATTTCTTCGCCTGCAAAAAGCAGGCGTAAAAATCATCCATGGCGCTACGGGAACTCGTAGTCTGGCGGAGAGGTACGCCATGCACTACGCCCGCGTAAAACCCTCTCCGCCAGGGTCCTAATGAGGGCCAATGTGTTTCAAGGTGCAACCAGGCAGGGAGAGAAAAACAGGGGGGTCAAGAAAAACGATCTTACTAGGCCTAGTATCATTTAGATCATGCAAGTGCACAGACATGAAGTGCACGGGAGATGTAACAGGGAGAAGTGCAGCCAGAGCAGCAGGGCCCTGAGTTAAGGGCAAGCAATGCTAGGACTCAAAGAGGAAATACAACCCAGTAGTGCAGGGGAGGCCGGGCAGAGTGCAGGAAGGACAGGTGCAGGGGGACTTGACGCAGTGTGGGGGGGGGTGCCTGGTGCCCTGTAAGAATCAGTTGAACACCAAGTAGCCAGTCATCAGAATGGTGCAGGAGCAGGGGAAGGTTAGCAGGGGAGAGGAAGAGAGAAAGAAGAGGAGAAAAGGAAGGTCTCAAGGAGCTTCCAGAACTTAAGGAGATCTGGATCAAGGTGGGGAGAGGCAGGGAGGCTGTTCCAGAGGGGAGCACCTACAGAGGAGAGAGTTCTACTCACAATCTCTGCTTGGAGAAGTGACTCACCTGCATAAAATAGGAGGAAAACAAGCAGAGGGCTCTAGTAGGAAGGTACTTAGGAAGAGAGAGTTGGAGATAGCAAGGTTCCCAGCACCAGAAAGCCTTGTGGACATTTCAGAGGGTCTTGAACTTGAACCTTGCAGCCAGCAGGAACCAGTGGAGAGATTTCAGGGCCAGAGAGATGCAGTCCCTGTGCTAGATGAGTTGTAGACGGCGAAGAGTAGAGTTAGGCAGATTGAGAAAGAGGCTGTTGTAGTAGTCCAGCCTGGAGAGAACCTGGGTTCTAGAGACAGTGAGCTTCTGGAGGTAGGTGAGAAAAGGGAGACTACCTCTAAGGAGGTGCAGCTGGAAATTGACCTTTCTGGCAAGGTCCCTGGTGTGTGGGAAGAAGGAGAGAGTGGAGTTGAGGATGTCCCAAATGTGTTTTGCCTCACAGGAGGTTGAGGAAAGAGGGCTCAGGGAGTGTGTCAAGCGTTAAAGGAGAAAAGAGGGAGCAGGGGTCCCAATGAGAAGCATCTCAGTCTTACTGACATAAAGGCAGAGAACATCAGATGCTCAGCATGCCTGAATATCGTATAGACAGTCAGGGATACGCAAGAAGTAGGAGGCCGAGGGTAACCTGAAAGAGAGCTTTGTGCCATTTGCATAACTATGAAAGAGGAAAAGTTAGAGATCAGGAGGGACAAAGGGGTCGGGTAGTCATTGAAGAGCCACAGGGAGAGGATATAGCCCTGGGAGCACCACATTTGGAGAGATAGGTGGTGCAGAGGAAGGACCCAAGTTGAACCTGGGAAGGTCGGTCCAAGAAGAACGCCATGCCAGAGCCTGATCTGCGATGCTCAGGGTTTCACAGAGAAAAGTGAACAAGATGTTGTGGTTCACCATGTCAAAGGCAGAGGATACCTAGAGGAGAAGGAGAAAGTGTTCAAGAGAGCACTTTCCGCGCCTCTGGCTGCTCCGAAGCCAGACTGATTGTCATGGAGACAACCAACAGCTTTGGTGTGGAGGCTTAGCTGGGAGATAGCCAACTTCTCCAGGAGTTTGCTCCGGAAAGGAGTGATAGAGATCGGGCAATAGTTTGCCAGAATGGAGGGGTCGGCAGAAGGCTTTTTTATTAGTTGGTGCACAAGGGAGTGATTGAGAGGAGAGGGGAAAACGCCAGTGGTGAAAGAGTGCTTGCAGAAATCAGCCAAGGCTGGAGCAAGAGAACCAATGTTGTCTTTAATAGTTCTGGAGGAACAGGGGGAAACCTGTTTGGATGAGATTTTCACTGACCAGACTTGTCTGGAAACATCATCAGGTGTGCCAGTAGAGAAGGAGGAGAGAAAGAGAAGAGGCGGGTGGCCAATGAGGGCCTGAGAGAGGTAGAGGGCGAGAGAGGAGGAGTGTGAGGACAAGATGTCCTGTGTTTTAGTGGCAAAATGAGAGGCTAGGGTCATGCAGAGAGTCTGTGTAGGTGTAGAAGAGGAAGACACTGCAATAGGATAGTCCAGCTCCTTGAAGATTTGAATAGTTTGGCCGTGCATGCTTGAATGTGGACCCTCTTTTTAGAGAAGATGGAGCATCTGTAATGCCTTTGGAGTAGGCAGCAGGCCAGTTTGCCAGAAGGTGCTCCGTAAGCTCCCCATTTCTGTTCAGCTGCTCCGCATTTACATTTCAGAGCGGCTAGATCGAGTCATACCAAGAGTTGCACTTTTTGCCAGGCCTCATGAGGATCCATGACAAGGGCAAAGATGTCCAGAGTGTTAAAGATAGAAAGGGGAAGGTTGGAAAAGGCTGTAACAGGATGGGAGTCAACCGTAGGGGAAGAGGCAGAGAGAAAGTGCAGGCAAAGGCAGCCACTGACACTCGCTTCATGGGTTGAACGGCCACGAAGGAAGGTGGCAGTGCTGGGTGGGTCTTTCACAAAGGGACAGGAAGCTTCGAGTGAGAACAAAAAAGAGAGGGGTCAGTCCAGGAGAGAGGAATAGTGAGAAGATTTGAGAGTGGGATGTCTGAAGAGATGAAAGCATCCAAGGTGTGCCCGGCTGAGTGAGTCAGACCAGAGGGTAGCATGTAGCGGGACAGAGAGTTGCACAGGTTGCAGAAGAGCCCAGCAGAGTCTGGAGCGTCCCTGTGGATGTTGAGAATCCCAAAGAGGAAAAGCTGGGATGTAGAGGAAAGGAGAAAAGAAGTGAGGTCAGTCCATTCAGATAGGAAGAGGGTGACCTGGCCTGGTGGCCTGTAGAAGGTTACCAGGGTCAGAGAGAAGGGTCAGAAAGAAGCCAGGAGAGAGAGAGCCTACACACCAGGCATTCAAAGAAGGGGTAGGTTTGAGTGGGGATGATAGAAGCATGAATCCAATCAGGAAAGATCAGGGCCACTCCGCCTCTGGGCCTGTTGGGCCAGGGCTCGGAGAGTATCTTGAAGCCCTCAGGGAGGAGTGTGTCAAAACCTGTGACAGTTCTGGCCTTGAACCATGTCTCGGTAACAGAAATTATATTTAGGTCCAGGAGTTGAAGGAGCTGACAAATGTCAGATGAGTTTTTGACAACAGATCGAGAGTTGAGAATAGCAATGTGGAGAATGTTGCCTACCAGTCTTCGTGAGAAGAGTAGGATGGGAGACAGAAAATCATTTAGAGAAGATGAGGAAATAGAGAGCACCGTAGTCTGTGTAACAGAGGGAGGAGAGGGCAGGCAATAGCGGGAGAAACAAAAAGTAACACTGCACATAGCTAAGCCTCACAGGGTGCACAGCAAGGGGGTAAGAAGGGTGGGTGGAAACAAGGGGAAGACACAGGCTACAGCAGAGTGCAGAGACCTGAGCACAGAGTGGATAAGGGATGGGATCTCCGGGCATGTAGGAATCTGCATTATGAAGACATTTGATGCAGGAGAACCTTATTCAAAAGTACTAAAAAGTAATAAAATGTAACATTGTTATTGAAGATGTGCTATTGTTTTTATATGATAGTAGGTTGTATAAAATTGGCCTGCATGTCACGACTCGAGTGTGGACTGACTGAAAATCGATTGTCAGTCCATGCCTGGGCTTTACATAAGAATCATGATAGCAGGTGCACATTATAGTCTTGGTGAGCTCCGAAAAGAATCCTACCTTAAGAAAGATCGTAATTTCAAAGGGATGCCCTCTAGTGTAATGATTTTAGGAACGCTCAAATGAAATATCAATGTTTACATGTGTAGAGAACACTAATAAGTCCTCCACTGCATTGTGCAGAAGAAAATACACCTCTTGCCTAATCATCTTTCCACTTTGCCTTGTAGCTCTTAATTATACCATAAACCATAATTAATATACAGGGCAAAGCTCTATGTGCTCGCAAGGTCAATAGGGAAACCCCTCTTTCAATGATAAATGACGCCAGGTAAATATCAGTGTCTGACTGCTGTTAGTTTGGTGGTCTCATCACAGCTCCCAGGTGGTGGCTTATGTCTCTCTCCTTCACAGGGAGCTTTGCAATCCTCTGCATGCATTCTGAAGGAGGCAAAGATTGATCAAATGTGGAAGCCACTTACCAGGTATGTGTGTTTTTTGTGCGTAAAAAGGACACGCATGTATAAGGACTTCAGAAGGATACATCCTCTTTAGATGACAGTAAGAAATAAACAGATTTAACAAGGGGGGTCCTGGGAGTCTCTCTGCCAGACATTAGTCCTGGTTACGAGAGACTTACCCAGAGTCTTTAGCTCACTATCTTTTCACAGAGAAGAAATATCCCAAACATATCAGTCTTTGTCCTGCCCTGGGGCAGTCCAGCACCGAAATGCGAGGCAATTCTCCTCTGAACAAGAGTACCAACAGAAACCCCAGACACGTGTTTAGGTCTGGTTGGACCTCATCAGTAGGGTGGATCTGTGCCTCTCTAAGAATAGTGAGCAAGGGGTCCACGTCTGGATTCCCCTAGTAACTTAGGGTGAGACCCAAAGTTACTTAAATATGCAGATTTAACAAGGGGGGTCCTGGGAGTCTCTCTGCCAGACATTAGTCCTGGTTACGAGAGACTTACCCAGAGTCTTTAGCTCACTATCTTTTCACAGAGAAGAAATATCCCAAACATATCAGTCTTTGTCCTGCCCTGGGGCAGTCCAGCACCGAAATGCGAGGCAATTCTCCTCTGAACAAGAGTACCAACAGAAACCCCAGACACGTGTTTCGGTCTGGTTGGACCTCATCAGTAGGGTGGATCTGTGCCTCTCTAAGAATAGTGAGCAAGGGGTCCACGTCTGGATTCCCCTAGTAACTTAGGGTGAGACCCAAAGTTACTTAAATATGCAGATTTAACAAGGGGGGTCCTGGGAGTCTCTCTGCCAGACATTAGTCCTGGTTACGAGAGACTTACCCAGAGTCTTTAGCTCACTATCTTTTCACAGAGAAGAAATATCCCAAACATATCAGTCTTTGTCCTGCCCTGGGGCAGTCCAGCACCGAAATGCGAGGCAATTCTCCTCTGAACAAGAGTACCAACAGAAACCCCAGACACGTGTTTCGGTCTGGTTGGACCTCATCAGTAGGGTGGATCTGTGCCTCTCTAAGAATAGTGAGCAAGGGGTCCACGTCTGGATTCCCCTAGTAACTTAGGGTGAGACCCAAAGTTACTTAAATATGCAGATTTAACAAGGGGGGTCCTGGGAGTCTCTCTGCCAGACATTAGTCCTGGTTACGAGAGACTTACCCAGAGTCTTTAGCTCACTATCTTTTCACAGAGAAGAAATATCCCAAACATATCAGTCTTTGTCCTGCCCTGGGGCAGTCCAGCACCGAAATGTGAGGCAATTCTCCTCTGAACAAGAGTACCAACAGAAACCCCAGACACGTGTTTCGGTCTGGTTGGACCTCATCAGTAGGGTGGATCTGTGCCTCTCTAAGATGGGGATGCTGTTGGTACTCTTGTTCAGAGGAGAATTGCCTAGCATTTCGGTGCTGGACTGCCCCAGGGCAGGACAAAGACTGATATGTTTGGGATATTTCTTCTCTGTGAAAGATAGTGAGCTAAAGACTCTGGGTAAGTCTCTCGTAACCAGGACTAATGTCTGGCAGAGAGACTCCCAGGACCCCCCTTGTCAATTTGCATATTCAAGTAGCTTTGGGTCTCACCCTAAGTTACTAGGGGAATCCAGACGTGGACCCCTTGCTCACTATTCTTAGAGAGGCATAGCTCCTCCCTACTGATGAGGTCCAACCAGACCGAAACACGTGTCTGGGGATGCTGTTGGTACTCTTGTTCAGAGGAGAATTGCCTAGCATTTCGGTGCTGGACTGCCCCAGGGCAGGACAAAGACTGATATGTTTGGGATATTTCTTCTCTGTGAAAGATAGTGAGCTAAAGACTCTGGGTAAGTCTCTCGTAACCAGGACTAATGTCTGGCAGAGAGACTCCCAGGACCCCCCTTGTCAATTTGCATATTCAAGTAGCTTTGGGTCTCACCCTAAGTTACTAGGGGAATCCAGACGTGGACCCCTTGCTCACTATTCTTAGAGAGGCATAGCTCCTCCCTACTGATGAGGTCCAACCAGACCGAAACACGTGTCTGGGGATGCTGTTGGTACTCTTGTTCAGAGGAGAATTGCCTAGCATTTCGGTGCTGGACTGCCCCAGGGCAGGACAAAGACTGATATGTTTGGGATATTTCTTCTCTGTGAAAGATAGTGAGCTAAAGACTCTGGGTAAGTCTCTCGTAACCAGGACTAATGTCTGGCAGAGAGACTCCCAGGACCCCCCTTGTCAATTTGCATATTCAAGTAGCTTTGGGTCTCACCCTAAGTTACTAGGGGAATCCAGACGTGGACCCCTTGCTCACTATTCTTAGAGAGGCATAGCTCCTCCCTACTGATGAGGTCCAACCAGACCGAAACAGTGTCTGGGGATGCTGTTGGTACTCTTGTTCAGAGGAGAATTGCCTAGCATTTCGGTGCTGGACTGCCCCAGGGCAGGACAAAGACTGATATGTTTGGGATATTTCTTCTCTGTGAAAGATAGTGAGCTAAAGACTCTGGGTAAGTCTCTCGTAACCAGGACTAATGTCTGGCAGAGAGACTCCCAGGACCCCCCTTGTCAATTTTAGTAAGAAATAAACAACACTTTCGGGATCACCACTTCACCCCCATTGCCACTATATTGGGTTGTAATGGTGAGGCTATTAGTCTGTATAAGCACCTGGGAGAGGCATCTTTACCAATCAGATGTTTTGGAGTGTGGACAATAACTGTCAAAATTGCTCTCAAGCATGGGTCTGCAAGCTTTGGATCTCCAGATGTTTTGAACTATGACTCCCATAGTCCCTCACCATTGACTGCTAGCCAGGGCGGATTGGAATTGTAGTGCAAAACATCTGGAGAGCCAAAGGTTGGAGACCACTGCTCTAGAGTTTCAAGCCTTATAAAAGTGTCTACAGACCTCCTAGGTCACTTATCTGTTCTCATAAAGCAGAATTTACGGCAATGTTGTGTTCCCAAAGAATAGTGCAAAATGTATCATTTTAAAATGTGCCGCAAAATTCTCGCAATGCCACTAAAAAAGCACAGTATATAGTGTTTTTCCCATCTCCTCTTATCACGATTAGTCTGATCGACTAATCCATATTATGATATGATAGATTATTTATAACACGCTGAAAACCCATGGGTTTCTAAGCGCGGACCCGGGGTGCTCCATGTCGTCATGATTCCAAGGAGAGCACGTTGCCCCTGGGCTATCCTCCCAAACCAATTAATCCCCATAGTCCACCAGGGTCCACAACATCATTAACCCCAGGCCTCAAACAACCTTTTATATGAAGGAACTCCATTTTTGAGAGTTAAAAAAAAGAATATCTGGAGGCACAGTAAATATACATTAGAAATATAATTCTGTGAGTTTAGATGGTACCTCTATATTAATTAAGCATGAATAGTGAACAATGCGCACATGTATACAGCCATATTGCCTCTTTCTTGCAGCAAAATGTGGAAATCAATGCCACGATATCCTGCAGGCGCTGACTATTGAAATAGAGGGAAACACTTGTGTACATGCGCGTTATAAATGGCAGATCATATCGCATATCATCCTTTGTGATCGACCATACTTTCTTGATTACCCAAAATGAGATCCTATTTCATGTGCATTTAAAATATATACTGATAACAAATCATTAATATATTTTTGAAGGCTGGGAACACTCTGGCAGCCATCCATTGCATGCCATTAGGGATGGCGGGCGCGCGCATCTTTCTGAAATGCAGCTCCATCCGTGCACTTCTCTGAGTCACAGCCTTCAATAATTCCCACCAGCGGGAGCGAATCCTACCTGCTGGTGTAGAGGCCCAGCGGCTCTTGCAGGGATGCAAATCACCACCTCATCGTCCATTGCACCGGGGCTGTTCTGGCTATTCAGGGCTCAGAGACCTTAGTAACAGGGCAGAGTGAATTTAGTCGCAGGGCCTATAACGTCCGGTAGTGCCCGAGAAGGCAGCCTACTAAGCGCAGTCATCTTTGTTAGTAAATATCACCAGTGGTAAACATAACACTGGCTGTAGGCTCACTTCTAAGCACTTTCTGCAGTGCTGTGAACTAAAGTGATGGGAACAATTCTACCAGCAGTAAATCAAGACCACCAAAAGCAAATGTACTTTACATGGCAACACCATCAATACTTTATATTTCCAGTGGCTAAACGGTAAGCACAATTATAAAACCAACGTAGGCCCGACTTTATTTTCGGAGGTTATTATCATCATCTGTTGTTCTGTGATGCGGCTTGATGGTAAATCTGCCACAGGCTCTAAATCAGCAGTACAATTTCACAGTGGATTTTTCAGTGCTGTGGTATTTGGTCCTTCTGTTAGTGGCAATACTGTACCAGCAAATGCATTCACCACCTACCACTAGTGGCAGCATTGCTGCGCTTTCCAGAATGAAGCCCTTCAGAACATTGCTAAATATATGGCCTTGTATGTATAACGCTTCATGCACCTATATGTAAACCTATCATTCTAACATCCGTTCGTTTTAGTTCATCAGTGGAGTAGCTTCTGTTTCGTTTGTTTGAGTGTGTATTGACTCTGCTGTCTGTTATTTGCTTTCCTGTGCATCTTGTGATCACCTTGATTTTTTTTGTCTTCATGTGCTTGTGTTAAAAAGAATGGCAGAAGGGTGCTGTTTAAGATCACTTTACATTACGTTACACCGTGTAAGTCTTTCCTTGTTTGTATACTGTTAAGGCATAATACTGTAACTTTAACCATTCAGATTGAGCAATGCTGTAGGGCCTCCCAAAACGAAGCAGTGTAACTGCTGGTACCATCCAGCAGGCCCAAGAGAGGGCCACCTCCCCCCATCCAGAACCTGCCCCTCTCCACCATTTAGACAGGAGACAGCAGTCTCCCTCATCACAAAGCAATGGAAGGGTGAGGTGAGAAAATCACCTCACCCTTCCACAAAGCAGCAGGGTGCTAAGCGCCGATAGGAAACTAACAGGCAGGCAGGGAGAGCAATAACACACCCTTCCTTCCTGGGGGACCACACAGTCGGCTCTGCTGGCCTGGGGGCTGGGTCACAGCCCAAAGAGCTACCGGCTCCACAGAAAACACAATCTGTTTGTAGACACTGAACGGGAACTCAAACAGGCAGGAGGTTCCCTGTTAACTCAGTGTCCTCCACTTTTCTCCTTTTAGGAAGTTTGCTTTTAACTGGGCATCTTCCTGTGGCTTTACTCTCTTTCTATACAAAGTTCACCGCACTCGCTGTGTCTTTTTTCATTCCTTTTCTCTGAACATTGCACTGTTCAAACCTATGCCTTTGCAGAGCGAGTTGCAGAAGCCGGGGAGCTTCCAGCGGTGTTCCGTGGCACAGGTCAATTCAGGAGAAAACAACAGAGCAGCCCGGCGCAGGCAGCGTTTCCCTCCACCTTACCAAGTAAGTGAGGCCCAGCCCCGGGTTGCGCGGCAACAGGCTACAAGCCGGCCGCTGCACGATTTCAACAAACAAAGCCGAACAAGGAGCAGCGTGCCCGAGTAGCGCACGTATATGTTAAACCTCCCCCCAACCTACGTGCAGGGCCGTCACGAGGGAGGTTCATGGGGGGCAAAGTGCCCCGGGCCTCGCGCTTGCTGGGGGCCTCGCGGCCCCCTCTCCTAAGTGGAAGGCAGCACAGTCTCCCGTGTCCTGGGGGACTGTGCTGCCCCTGCAATGATTTTGCTGTTTGTTGTGAAGCCGTTTGGCTCCGCAACAAACAGCAAAATAATGGGAGACAGCAGGGCTCAGAAGTGAGCTCTGCTGTCTCCCGTTATTCAGCTGACAACGTGGACACGCTGAATGACAAGAGAGGACTCCTCTCCTGTCAGTCAGTGTGTTGAAGTTGCTCAGCGTGACCACGCTGACTGATGGGAGAGGAGTTCTCTCTTGTCAGTCAGTGTGTTCACGTTGCTCAGCGTGACCACACTGACTGATGGGAGAGGAGTACTCTCTTGTCAGTCAGTGACTGATGGGAGAGGAATTCTCTCTTGTCAGTCAGTGTGTTCACGTTGCTCAGCATGACCACGCTGACTGATGGCAGAGGAGGTCTCTCTTGTCAATCAGTGTGTTCATGTTGTCAGCGTGATCACGCTGACTGATGGGAGAGGAATTCTCTCTTGTCAGTCAGTGTGTTCAGGTTGCTCATCATGACCACGCTGACTGACGGGAGAGGACTCCTCTACTGTCAGTCAATGTGTTCACGTTGCTCAGCTTGACCACGCTGACTGACGGGAGAGGAGTTCTCTCTTGTCAGTCAGTGTGTTCACGTTGCTCAGCGTGACCACACTGACTGACGGGAGAGGAGTTCTCCCTTGTCAGTCAGTGTGTTCACGTTGCTCAGCGTGACCACACTGACTGACGGGAGATAAGTTCTCTCTTGTCAGTCAGTGACTGATGGGAGAGGAATTCTCTCTTGTCAGTCAGTGTGTTCACGTTGCTCAGAATGACCACGCTGACTGACATGAGAGGACTTTCTCCTGCCAGTCAGTGTGTTCATGTTGTCAGCGTGATCACGCTGACTGATGGGAGAGGAGTTCTCTCTTGTCAGTCAGTGTGTTCACGTTGCTCAGCATGACCACGCTGACTGATGGGAGAGGAGTTCTCTCGTCAGTCAGTGTGTTCACATTGCTCAGCATGACCACGCTGACTGACAGGAGAGGAGTTCTCTCTTGTCAGTCAGTGTGTTCACGTTGCTCAGCGTGACCACGCTGACTGATGGGAGAGGATTTCTCTCTTGTCAGTCAGTGTGTTCACGTTGCTCAGCATGACCACGCTGACTGACAGGAGAGGACACCTCTCCTGTCAGTCAGTGTGTTCATGTTGTCAGTGTGATCATTCTAACTGATGGGAGAGGAGTTCTCTCTTGTCAGTGTGTTCACGTTGCTCAGCGTGACCACGCCAACTGATGGCAGAGGAGGTCTCTCTTGTCAATCAGTGTGTTCATATTGTCAGCGTGATCACGCTGACTGATGGGAGACGAGTTCTCTCTTGTCAGTCAGTGTGTTCACATTGCTCAGCATGACCATGCTGACTGACAGGAGAGGGCTCCTCTCCTGTCAGTCAGTGTGTTCATTTTGTCAGCGTGATCATGCTGACTGATGGGAGAGGAGTTCTCTCTTGTCAGTCAGTGTGTTCACGTTGCTCAGCATGACCACGCTGACTGACAGGGGAGGAGTCTCTCTTGTCAGTCAGTGTGTTCACGCTGTCACCGTGATCACGCTGACTGATGGGAGAGGAGTTCTCTCTTGTCAGTCAGTGTGTTCACGTTGCTCAGCGTGACCACACTGACTGATGGGAGAGGAGTTCCCTCTTGTCAGTCAGTGACTGATGGGAGAGGAGTTCTCTCTTGTCAGTCAGTGTGTTCACGTTGCTCAGCATGACCACGCTGACTGACAGGAGAGGGCTCCTCTCCTGTCAGTCAGTGTGTTCATGTTGTCAGCGTGATCACACTGACTGATTGGAGAGGAGTTTTCTCTTGTCAGTCAGTGTGTTCACGTTGCTCAATGTGACCACGCTGACTGATGGGAGAGGAGTTCTCTCTTGTCGGTCAGTGTGTTCACATTGCTCAGCGTGATCATGCTGACTGATGGGAGAGGAGTTCTCTCTTGTCAGGCAGCATGTCTACGTGTCAGCTGTGTGGATGCTTTTTAAGGGTGCATGGAGGTAAGGTAAGAGTTTTTTTATTTTAAATTAAAAGTGTATGTGTATTTCAATTAAATCAGTATGTATATGTGTATGTATGAATGGATGTGTGCATGCTGGTATTTGTGTCAATGCTGTGTTTGGTTTTATGTATACATGCATGTATGGAGTTGTGTAACTGGTGGATGAATGCATGGGTGAAAGTCTTTTTTTTGTGAGTGTGTGTTCAGCACCACCCCTAAATGTAGCCGCCCTGGGGGCCACTTCATTAAGGGGTGAGTTCCTGGCATCAGAGGTGCACGTAGGCTAAAATGTCAGGGGGGAAAGGGGACTAACACTTCAAATGTTGGGAGAGGCGCTAACTAACGTCTGAGGCTGTGAGCAAGGGGCACACTTCCTTGTGTGGGGGCACCTAACATCTTTCCACATTTCGAATGAGACTATTCTGGTAAAGCTTCAATGTTACAAGCAGCTACCTCTTGCCTTCATTTCTGAAACGTCACACTTAAGGACTGCTCTGAGAATGAGATATCTCATGTCACCACTTCCCTTCTAATCACTCCCCTAGCATGCAAGTGCTAACCCCACATCACGATTTCAATTACCTAAAAATGTATGGATATGAATGCAGGTGCTAACAGTGAAATGACTTCTCATGGCCATGCTAATCCCTATGGCAATTCTCACCCAGTTCCTGCCCTCCCCACCCAAAACACCTTCTCACTGGAACTCTTTGAGCTAGCTTTAAACATGCCTTGCCATCAAACGTTGCTCTCAATGTGCCTGCAAGTGTTTCCTCAAAGGAGTCTTCTGAGAATTCATGACTTCATTGGAGTTGTAAACACGTAACTTGTGTAATAGAAATGTCAGGTCTGCCTTTGGCCACTCAATTTGAAAACACCCTGCGTGTCTTTCACTAAAGTTCTTTTTTAAAAAAGCATTGGCAAAGCCAACAGTTTTGGCTTGTGTATAATTATTAGGCATTTACCAGGCACTGCTATTAGCTGCTCAGGTACTCAAACTATTTTGCACTGGCACTATCAATGGTCAACTAATACCAATACAGAAGTGCCTGTCCCATGCCTACACAAATGCCCATATTGTTAGCATTGCCAGTGCTCTTTATGCTTTACCCTTGATGCACAGGACTATGCATCAAGGTTAAAGCAAACATACTACTTGGCTAAATTGGCCCACAATGAATGTAGGCCAATCTAGTCAGTAATAACACTTATGGTGCAGAGTCAGCCTGCATATACTTTCTGTGGCATGGCATTTTTACTGGCTGGGAGTCCGTACATGGTAATAATGGCATATATTGATGCAGCCTGCATCGACATAATTAGAACAACCAGCATGAATATATTTTTATACTAGCATATCTCGCATGGAAAGGCGGCATGAAATGTATTGGAAAATGTTCCTATGCACAATTTGTGATTTGCAACTATTGGGAATTGCCATGTGTTTCAATACAAAACCAGTTGCAAACTGTATGGATTTCTACCCAATTTTGAAAAGAAAGTGCTGTAAAATGCACACTTTTAACCCAATGTTTCAAACATTTTCTTGGGAGTGAGAACCCCCCTCAAGCAACCCTTGTTTGGTTTGGGCTCCCTCACTCTGCTCTGTTGATCCTGCCTAATTGGCACACACATTTAAGCCTCTTAAGTTCAGAAATGTACCAGCCTCCACTGTACATCATTTGTCACTGTGTATGATGTGTGTTTTAATGCGCACACGGGGGCAGGGTGCTCTTTAATGATATAATATGGCATTTATAACGTGTCTGTACACAAGTGTTGCTGGGCGCGACAAGGCAATGAGGGAGAAACAAAAGAGTAGGACAAAACACAGATCTTACTAGGCCTTGTGTCATTCAGATCACGCAAGAGCAGGGAAGGGGCGAGGGGAGAAGTGCCGAGGGTGGGATAGGATGCAGAAGTGCAGTAACAAAGGAGAAACAAGAGTGCAGCCAACGGGTGGCAAGTGTGGGTACTCATAAGTGCACCCAACAGGTGGAGAATAAGAGCAAGAGCAGGGACTGTAGGGTTACAAATATAGACCACAAGTGCAGGGGAGCCAAGAGGCAGTGTGGGATTGCAACAGTACAGGCAGGGACCTGGGCCCGAATTCAGAGCTTGACCAGGTGACCAGTGTATGGATCAGGCAGGTGATCAGCAAGGGAGAGGAAGAGAGAAGGCAGAAGCAAAGAGACAGGTCTTGAGGTGCTTCTGGAACCGGAGATGGTACTCCTCAAGTTTCAGCGAGGCAGGGAGGCTGTTTCCAGAGGGAGTCCCCAGCTGAAGAAAGAGATCTGCCCTCAACTCTTTGCTTGGAAAAGTGACTGACCCTCAGAGAATTGGAGGTGGCGCAGTGGAGAGCTCATGCCATCTTATATATATTTATTCATATGATAAAAAAGTTAGTCTGGCATGAACCTTTCTTCAGTAGAGAAATCTAAATTTGCTGTAATTGATTTGGAGTTGTAGTAATAAACAATATTTGGGATCCTGCACACAAACTCAAGGTTAGATTTCTCGAGACTCCTGTTTGCAGATGTGCCACCGCTGGCCGAGTGCAAAAAATTGTAAGGGGGCCTCACCAAATGTTTTGCCCCGGGCCTCACTACATCTTGTGACAGCCCTGCCTACGTGTTGTTTATAAGACAAAGATTGAGCACGTACTTTAACGATAAGCAGCAAGCGGATCCCTCGCGGAATAGACAATACCTTTTCGAAGCCAGCCGACACAAAGCAGCATGACAGACAGTGCGCGCACAAGTAAAAGTAACATTTTTAAAAGAAATGATTTGTAAATGATACTTTAACTAGTGATAATAATGGAGGGGAAATATTTACAAGCCACTGTTTCCAAGCTGCACAAAGCACAGACCGCACTCGTTTAAATCGAGTGCGGTGCCACGTGTCTCAGCCCAACAGGGGTTTAAAAACAACATTTGTTTTCTCTTACCATAAATCAACAGCAACACATTCGCCTTGGAAGCAAGATGACACAAAGCAACATAGTTTGCATCCCGGGAGCTGCATTAGCTAAACCTGGGGTTTTTTTTAAAAAAAAGCACAATACGAAACAAATTTTCATCAGCAAGGAGGGGTGGCAAAGCCTTTTAACAAAACATAAGTCCTCTCTAAACTATTTTTTTTTTTTAGCAACACGCTGATTCTTCAACAAGAAACCCGGCATAATTGCATAGAAAGAAGCCACCAGTTTCTAAAGTTTTTTAAACAAAATAAAAAGTTGCTTTCCTCCACAAACCGGCTGATGGCTCCCAAACGAAAAGCGGAGGGAACTGCAAGCTCACCACCAGAAGCCAAATCACCCACCTGCTCGCTGCAATCGAGGCAGCTGAACACTACGGTTGGGGCTGGGTCAGGGAAATCCTATACGGCCTACCAAAAGAAGGGATGCCTATGCAACCTGGGTTGGGAGACAGCCCACCACTCTCAAAAAGAAGAAGTCAAGCGAAGGATCAGGCAAAGGTAACAAAAGTAATATTTTGTCAAAATTGTGTGAGAACATGAGGGACATACAGCAAATGATGCTAGAATTTAGAAACGAGCAACAACTCCCCACAAGCACAAATAACACAAGTAACCATAGCACCCCCTGGATCCCTCAGTTATCATAACTCCTCCTCCCAAACCCCTGCCCACATCAACACCATCAACGGTGGATGAGGCAGCACCAACAACTACCCTACGACCCACCAAAATAGCAGACCCGGCAGTAGTAGCCACAAGCCCAAGTAGGCATACAGCAACAACTACGACACCTAATCAAGAGGGTGCATTAAAGGCATGGGCAACCCCCAACTCCAGCACATCAGGGGAAATAGAGACAAGCAAAAGCAGCGGAGCTCAGATGGTCATAATTAGCAGTGCTCAACTAGACCAAAAGTTCAAATCATTCCAAACAGAAATTCTGAATAGATACAAAAGATGTCTAGCATGGAACATAGACACCACAATTAAAGAAGCCGTATGGGCCAAGGAATTTATTGAAATCTTTTCACTGATAGAAGCCCAACGAAAGGTGAGAGACGCTTTTAGGGATCCCAAGAAGATGGAAGAGAAGGCGATAGCTAGGAACGCTCAGGTAGAACAGAACTGGGACAACTGGTTAAAATCTTTCGCCATTATAGCAACCCTATATTTGGAAAAAGTCCCCGGCGATGGAGCCAAACTATGGGCTTACATGGATAAAGCCAGAGAGGTCCAAATCACCCATAAAGGCAGAATCTGGTTGGCTTACGACATAGGATTTAGACAGAGTATGTCAGAGAGGCCAGCTATACAATGGGATGAGGTACAAAATGGCTTATACATATTAAACGCTGAGCTTCCATCAGAGGAAGAAGTCACACAACCAGCAAACAAAGTCGACAAAAATTCTCAGGGCACCACAGGCACCAACAACGAGAAAAACAAGAAAGGGGAGCAGCCCTTTTGGAAAAACCAGCCCTGGGCGGCTATGTTTAATGCCCATGGATAGAACAAAAACCACCACGGTCCCAAAGCCAATATTCCATGCAGGAATTTTGCAAAAAACACATGCACATGGGGCTAGAAGTGTTGGTACAAGCACAGCTGCACAAATTGCAGCGGCGACCACCTGGTCAGCAATTGCACCAGACTCCTGGCCAAAAATACAAAAGATTAACAACCAATCAGGCCAACCAAAAGAACGAACAGTTTTAGAACCAGGCAGAACACCCATCAACCCCAGCAATTTCAGCAAAGCACTACGGGACTACCCAGACAGTGAAACCAGAACGGCAATCCTACAAGGTTTCAAAGCAGGGTTTATCATACCATTTGCGGGAACAGGGTCCCCCAACATCCCAAGGAATTTAAAATCTGCCAGGGACAAAACAGATGTTGTGAAAGGCAAATTAGAGAAATAACTAAGCCTGTGCAGGATAGCAGGCCCCTGGGATGCCATGTCTTTCTCTAACTACCTAGTATCACCGCTAGGCCTGGTTCCCAAAAAGGAACCAGGAAAAATGAGGGTAATTCACCACCTGTCCAACCCAAAAGGCCAATCGCTGAATGACGACATTCCGCACAATAAATCAGTAGTTTCATAAACTCAATTCCAAGAAGCAGAAAGACTTATACAAGAATGCGGCAAGAATGCACTAATGGCCAATCTAGACATCAAATCTGCTTTCAGACTCTTGCCGGTGCCTCCTGATTCACAACAATGGTTAGGATTTACCTTTGAAAACAACTTTTACGTTGATAGATACCTCCCAATGGGATGCACAGTCTCCTGCGCCCTCTTTGAGCAATTCAGCTCTTTTTTCCTATGGGCCTTCCAGAAACAATGACCAGGGGTAAAAGTAGTACACTACCTAGACGACTTCATGGTCTTGGGGCCTTCAGAGTCATGAGAATGCAGAAGGGTGCTAGCAGAGCTAGGACAGATGGCTACACTATGGGGCATCCCCTTGGCCACAGAGAAGACAACCAAACCATCCACTGACATAATCTTCCTGGGTATTGAGATAGACTCGGCAAAGGGCATTTGCAGAATTCCCAGCACAAAGATAGCGGAACTACTAGAAAAAATACAAACCTTAAGTATGCAAAACAAGGGTACAGTAACAGAGCTGAAATCACTGGTGGGCAGCCTTAATTTCGCAGCCCAGATCATCCCACAATGGAAGGTTTTTTTCTAGGAGTCTAGAGTTCAAAACCAAATCCTGCACCAAACCCCATCTACACATCTGGCTAGGCACCCGGTTTTGAACTTAGGTGTGCTTGATTCCCCCCAGACCACCTTCCGAGTTGTTGAGGCAGTTGACCTTCAGTTATAGCTGTGTGTCAACAGGATGCTGGTGGCTTTTGATGTTGAATTCGGCCAAGGGGTCCCAGTGGCTGCAGCGTCCCCATGTACTCTAAGATATGATGTGATACAGTCGCAGAATACATGTTGTCGGGGGGAAATTCTGCCGGGGTCAGCTGGCCGTCCGCGGACCCCCGGGCAGGGAGGCCCCAACTCCTCCCGCGTATCTCAAAAATGAGTATGAGGCACACGCAAGAAGCAAGGTGGTTCTGCTGTTTATTAAAAAACGGCAGGGTTGGGTCAAGGATCGTACGCGTCCGTCCTGACTCTCTCTCAAAATTTGTGGGGCTCGCAGGCCCTTTTTACCTCAGTATGATGCGCTACTCGGGTCACCTGGGAAAGTTAGCAAAAAACCTATCGCCACTCTGGATTGGTTCCGCGAGTGATAGGGTTAGTATAGCATACGTATAGAGAACGCTGTTAGTGGTTGAGGGTCAGTCAGGTGGTATACTTGGGTTGTCCCTTCTATTAGATACATGAAAATTGTTACATGAAGACCCCTGAGGATTGGCTAATGTTAATGGCGTTAGTCATAAGTACCCCATGTTCTGATTGGTCCACTCGCGAGCTCCCCAGCCTGGGACCATCGTTGTTCCCAGCTCGCGGTGCACCTGCTATTTGCAACAATGTGTAACTATGTGTTTGTGCAGACAATGTGTGGATTTGTTCATATGCTTGACGGCAGACTACTCCCACCGCCGCAGATGTCCATTGAGCCGCTTCATTGTTGCTGCCTGTGTCTTGAAACGTGGGACCCAGGCGCCTCCTCCCTCCTTCGTCTGGCACCCTGTCAGGTTTGGCTTGGTCACGTGAGGAGAGACCGTGGTTGAGGCAGAATTCTGCTCATTTAATGTTGCATTTTCCACTGTGTGTCTGGCTTAGTTTGCAGGTGTGACCTTGGCTTAGGCTTGTGGCATGCGAGTTTGCAACATTGTGCCCTGCCCTTGGCTGTCTGTTCTCGCCGGCTCATTCTGCAGGGTCAGCAATTGTACTCTGGCTCGTTCAATGTTCGTGGAGGCTCTTGCTTGCGGCCTACTTGGGCCTGGTGCATAGGTGGGGATGTTTGATGCACGGCGCTTTAGGTTATGGTATCATATTGCTTTATCCCCAGTATCATGTCTTTGTTATTTTTCTCATTGCAATGCATGGGTTAGGAGAAGCGTCAGCAAGCATTTTAGATGAGTTCGTTGTGCGTCTTGCATTTCTGCATTTTGAAAAACCTATGTGAAAAATAATAAAGATGCACGTCAGTGGGTGTGTCCGTCACCTACGTCATAGCACTGAATATGTTCTTCGTGTGGATTGGTGTGGGAGTGTCCAGTGTGCATGTTTGCACGGGTGTTCTGACCGTTGGCTAGGTCGTCATGGCACCTCTAACGATGTGTTCATTTACTGTTGAATGGTTCAGTCGAGTTCATCCATGCCGCAGGAGTCGGCTTGGGCAGGGCAGGCTGGTGGGCAGGCTGGTGGGCACATCCGTATGTTCCTGTACCAGGGTATTTGGTCGTCTGGTAGATAGGCAAACTCCTCTCGTGGCGGGTGTCTGGGCCGCGATCCTCTAGGCCAGGGGCGTGAGGGGATTGGTGGGAGTCTTTTGTTCCATTCTCCCACTTCATTCCCCCCTCTGGTCGACTTGTCGACCACAAACATATCTTTTTCCTTATCTCCTCTTACTCTCCATATTTTAGTTACTCCTCCCAAGTGTCCATAATGGTTGACATGGTCTTCAAATGACCAATACATATATACACAGGTTCCTCCAGGTGTGCAGTATACCCATTTCCCTATGTAGCTCCTTGGGTTTCTTGGGTTTTCGAGCTTCACAGATGGTGGGTCCAGGTGGTTGGTGATGATCTGTTTGCGCAGTTTTTCTCTTTCTTTTATTATTGTGCCTGTGTGCTGGCCATCATCTGTCGGCATCAAGGGGTGCATACCAATCATTTCGATCATTTTGTCTGTAGTGTGTGCCTTCCGGGCCTTCCAAAATCTTATTATGATCAGTGCAGCTCCAGCCAGTATTATGCATCCAACTATAATCTTTAGTCCGTCTGACAGCCAAGATGGCATCCATGACCATAACATTGAAAACCAGCTGTCATCCTTCTTCACTCCTTTACTTTCTTCCATCATTTTGGAGTGCATCTGGGCCAGTTGTGATACTGATTCTGTTTGTGTACCATTGTCAGCATCGTTAGCAGGAATGAATGTGCAGCATGATTGTCCTATCTTTGCGCAAACTCCTCCTTCCATTGCTGTAAGGAGATCTAATACATATCTGTTCTGTAGTGCTACCATCCTCACTGCTCGCAGTTCCTCTTTTATTGCGTTGAATCCATTTACTGTAGAATTAATTGTCATCATTAGCTCCCATCTAGTTATCTGGAGCCATTTTGCGTTTGCGTAAGCTTGTAGTCCCGGATGTATTATTGACGAGAAGAACATTGCTGCTCTGCTGAATAGTCTGTGTTCTGGTGGGATTGAAGTGAGTGCTGTTTCCGACCTTCCCCATAGGTAATTTCCTGTCAGAGGTTCTCCTTGTCTCTTCTTTCTATTCAGGACATTGTTGTTGTTCTTCTTTTCGTTCTCTGACCCCTTCTGAGGTTTTACAGATCTCTTCTTCCTCTTGTTTCCTTCATCCATTTTAGGGAAGTTCGCCACGTTCACATGTTTCTGGGGCACCACTAGTGATGGTGAATTAACTTGTACCATTGTGCATATACCATTCCACAGAGGGGGCAGTGTGTGGTATGCCTTGTTTCCGCAGGCCCAGTAATGGTCCATTAATACTGCTGTTCCTGCTCCCCCCTCAGGTAACTCTATCACGCTTGCACAGTTGGTGTTGTATCCCACGTCCACTTCTCCTCTGTGTTGGTAGCATACCTTAGGTGCAGACAGCTGCAGTATGCTTATTGGGTATTCATCCTTCTCCATCCACGTCAGCATGGGTACGTACTTGCCCCAAATCGTCCAACATCTGTTGTTGTGTTCATCAATAGTTGTAATATTTTCTCTTGTTACCATGTTGCTGCCAATCACTCCTATGTCCCATTTGTTGTCCATGTACACCTTCCCTGTTATTGTTACCAGTGGTCTTTGCCAACATCCTTGTTTACCAGGAACTTCAGTGGCGTACCAGTCACATGGTAGGTATTGTAGTGTTACTTTCTTTGTTTCTCCCTTTTCAGGACCACTTGTCATGTATCTGAATGCTTCAGCATGCAAACTGCTCTTGTGGTAACTCAAATAAGTCTTGAGGAAGTTGTTTTCGTATGGATATGTGTCTCGAGTTTTCCACACCAGTTTCACCACCGTCCCTTGAAATCTCCCTTTCGTTTGGAACAGTGCCAGGTATATTATACATCGTGCTGTCTTTTCATCTATTTCCGTGGCAACAAATGTTCGAGAAGCACTCATGGCGTATGGGATCAATGAGCAGACGTAGCAGCTGTCTTCTGTTGTCTGCTTACCTATTTGGGACATGTGTTGGTACCACATGTTGTTCGAGACGTGTGCTGAATCTGTTATGTAATTATCAATATCTTTATTATCTGAGTATGTGCTACGTTTAACCCTATTTCCCTTGTGTGGAGGCTTGCTAGTACCACCTGACGTAACACCTGTTGCAGCCGTGGGTGGGGGTACATTAGGTTTGGGTACAGCCAAAATATTGATAGCATAACTTTTCTGCCATACAGAGGCAGCCAAAAACCCAGTGATCATCAAAATCCCTATCATTTTTATTACAGAAGCTAGTCTCACCGGCATTTTGCTCTTACCTTGCTGCAGTCTGGCAGCTTATTCTTGCGACGTTAGAGTTGCCCGCCTGAAAATTCTCAATATGCTTGTTATTAGTGTTAGTTGTTGTTTTCAAGCTCTCCCTATCAAGTAGTCGTTCAGCGCCCAGGCGAAGAGCTGTTCCCACGCCAATCTAAGCGATCTGTCTCTTAGGGCAGGCAAGTGTTGGTGAAGATGGGGCATTGATTGTTCTATGGCCAAGATAAATGCTGTGTAGTAGACACGTACCCTCCTTCATTTTAGGTACTTTGGTCTTTTTATGTGATGGACAAATTGGTGTGATAGGGCTTCAGGGTAGTTATCGTCTGAGGGTAGCATCTACTCCTGGGCAATGAACTTTGTTAGTTATCTGTTTTCTTAGCAATACAATAATACGCGGTACCTGCATGTGCGAGAAAGAAAAAGAGAACATTCAAGTGTTTACATGTGTATATGTGCAAGACAATGTCCTTCAATTGGGTGGTTACTGTAGTGGGTAGGAGGTCGATGGGCAGAGGGTTTGGGGTTCAACTGGCGGGAGTCTCTTTACTCTTTGATCATGTGACCATGGGGTGGGCGGTATGGGAATTACCAGTTTCTATTTCAGTAGTTGTCTCTGGGGAATCTGGGGGGTGGCAGGGTATGGAGACACTTAGGTCGTCAGCTATGGTAGAAGTCTCTTCCTCCGTGGGTGATGCTGTCGCTGTTCTTCCAATGGCCCTGTCGGTGACGCTAGGGCGGGTCTGGAGTTTGCAGATCTTTACGTCGTGTAGGTGATTCCAAGCACACTTATCCTGCAACTTTACTGCTCTTGTAGATACCTCCTCTACAAGGTGGGGACCAGTGAAGCGTGGGCTGTTCCACTTTCTATTGAAATTGCAGAGTAGCACGTGGTCACCTTTAGCAATTTTGCACAGTTTTTCCTTTTCCGATCCTTGGTCCTCGTCTTCTTGTCGATAACTCTTAGACCCGCCCCGCATGCGCTCGAGCTGTTGAGACACAAACACTACACTAGTAATCAAAGAAGACACATATTGGTACATTTCATCACCAAGAACAGTTGCAGTGTTTTCATAGTCTGTGAATGCCCTTGATGTTGGCGTTAGAGGAAGGCGCATTTGACGTCCCGTCACCACCTCATGAGGAGTGAGGTGGTGGTCGGAGCCTGGTCTATTCCTCAGCTCAAATAGAGCTAGCGGAAGGCAATACAACCAACTCTTCTTTGTTGTTTGCTGTATCTTTGCAATTGCCTCCTTCAGTAGGCCATTCAGGCGTTCGCATATACCGTTGGCCTGTGGGTGATATGCACATGCAAATTTATGGTTGATGTTCAGTAAGGATGTGATGTGCTGGAACATTTCATTAGCGAAATGTGGGCCGTTATCCGACCGCAGTACCTCGCACACTCCCCACCTGGGGAAAACCTCCCTCACTAAAAATTTAGCTGCTCTAAATGCATCTGGATGTGAGCAGGGTCCTGCCTCAATCCACCTTGAGAATGGGCATACCACTACAATCATATACCTATTTCCTTGACATACGTTGATCATATCAACGTAGTCAATATGGATGTGCAGGAAGGGTCCCTCTGGCCGGGGTATAGTACCTTTTATCACTTTCAGCGTGTGACCGGCCGTAAACTGTTGACATGTGGGACAATTGCTGATAAAATTTGTCACATGGGTATTTATCTCGGGACAGAACCAATCTTCCCTAATTCGTGCTGCAATAACTTCCTTGCCTGTATGGGCTGGGTGGTGGAGTTGGCTCAGGGCGGTGTTCAATAGTGCCAATGGCATTACCATCTTTCCAGTGTTACCCTGGCGCCATAGTGCGTCAGTTGGCGACATTGTACATCCTCTTTTTACCCATATTTCTTTTTCTGCCATTGGTGCAGCCGCTTGTAACTTCATTATCTGTGTGGCTGGGAGATGAGTGTAACCTTCTCTCATCAGCATCTCTTTAGCTATCCCCCTCCCTCTCCCTCTCTCTGACTCTGGAGGGTTCCATATCTCACCAAAATATGCAGCATAATTCGCATGTGCGTCTGCTGCTGCATTTCCTTTTGAGATATGATCTTCTCCATTAGTGTGTGCAGTACATTTGACCAAAGCTAATTCTTGGGGGTCATTTATTACTTCAATTAATTCGGCTAATAAGAGAGCATGTTGCACTGGGGTGCCGTCAGCTCTCCTAAACCCTCTTCTCCTCCATTTGGACAATCCTGAGTGGACAGTAGACGTGACATATGCGCTGTCAGAATATATAGTTACTCTTTTGTCAAAGCTTTCCTTCAACGCCAAGATCAGTGCAACCAATTCTGCTGCTTGAGCAGAGTAATGTTGTGGTAATTGTACGCATTTCACAGCCACATACACCAATTCCTCTGTCATTTTTACCACTGCTGCCCCAGTTCTCCTTATCCCATCACTTTGGTCTATTGTCGATGACCCATCAATGAACAAGAGCAGTCCTCCATTTAGCGCGTCCTCTTCAACTTTTCTAGTACAAGAGTACATTTCGGTATTCTGCGTACAATCATGTGCATAGTCGCCTTCCTCAATCACTTCCGCTATAAACCTTGCAGGATTAACTGTGCTGCATCTAACAATTGATAATTCTGGTCTAGATAAGATGATCTCATAACCTGACGCCCTCTGCGTGGTTAGTGTGAACTTAGGCTTGTTCAATATTGCAAATAGTGCATGTTCCACAAATAGTGTGGTTGGGCACCCCATTGTAATTGATGATGCTTTCTCTACCGCGAAGGCAGCTGCAGCGAGACCTTGTTCGCAAGGGAAATGTCCTAACATTACAGGATCCAAGTGACCGCTGTAAAATGCTACTGGTTTGTAACCCATGCTTGTTTTTTGAGCCAACACTGCTTTTATTACTGCTGAGTCGTAATGTGAAAATATAAAGAATTGTTGTTCATAATCTGGGGTGGCCAGTACTGGAGCAGTTGATATTGCATATTTCAGTTCATCAAAGGCCTCTTTCATTTCCATTGTCCACCCCAATTTTTTCTCCCCTTTGTTAGCTTCTCTTAATGCCTCAAGTAGGGGTCCTATGTACGAGCTGTAATCAAATACCCATGCTCTACAGTAGTTGCACAGTCCCAGGAACTGCTGCAGTTCCCTCACCGTTTGTGGCAACGGCGTTTTTGATATGGCCTGTGCTCTTTGTGGTGCAATCTTTCTTCCGTATTGGGATATGAGCTGACCAATGTATAGTACCTGTTCCTGACAGTACTGTAACTTTTCTTTGTCTACCTTGTAACCCTTTTCAGCCAATATTGTCAGCATCTTCAATGAGTCCTCTCTGCATTTTTTTTCGCTTGTGCTGCAAATTATTATATCGTCAACATACTGCAACACTGTGCTTTCCAATTCAATGTTTCCCAAGTCCATCTGTATTACTCTGTTGAAAATTGAGGGTGACTCGCAGTACCCTTGTGGCAATCTGGTGTGTTTCCATTTTGTGTTTCTGTACGTGAAGCTTGTTAGATCTTGTGAGTCTGGGTGCAGGGGTATTGAGAAAAAGGCATTTTTGAGGTCAATCACTATAAATCGTGATGCCTCTGCTGGAATGCCACACAATATTGTGGCCGGGTTTGCTGCTATGGGGTATTCTGCTTCCACTATGTTGTTCAAGGGCCTGAGGTCCTGGATGAAACACCAAGACCCTCCTTTAGCTTTGCGCACTGGATATACGGCTGTGTTACATGGTGATTCTGATGGTACCAATATGCCATTATTTATAAGGGCCGTTATTGTTTCATATATGCCCTCATCTGCCTCTTTTGATAGTGGGTATTGCTTCACTCTAGGGAGTATTGCACCTTTTTTCAATTTTATTCTTACTCCCCTTATACTCTTTATGCACCCCACGTCATAGGGACTAGTAGTCCATAATGATGTTGGGATTTTTGCCATATCTTCCTCAAAGAAGGGAACTGGGGTGGATGTGGGTGCTTCAAGTGCCATTGCAATTTTCTGTGCCACTTGTTTGTATGTAACTCTTAGCCATATTTCTACACTCATCATAAATACCATTTCACCTTCTTCCTTTTCTTCTGAAAAGAGCTCCTCGTCTGACACCTGGGTGAGCCCGCATCCCTCAGCTAGGGCTATCACTGCCCTCCATGCTCTTCCTTCCCTGTCTTGGGCATGTACTGCGATATAATCAGCAGTTGCTATAATGCTCTCCATGCTCACTGAAATCACCTTTCCTTCTGGTTCATTGGCTGGTGTTTCTGGTCTAAACAAATAGGCTGTTGGCCTCCTCCAGATCTTTCCTTCTATTCCTGGCATCCATGCGAATGCCATGTCTGTTCCATACTGGAACAGTTCGCCATCTACTGGCTCAGCCCTAATCACTGTCTGTCCACAATATGCTTGCATGATTTGTCCTGCAGTGAGCATGTTTATTCCAGGAGTGGAGCAAATTATGCTGTCCTCCGTAAAGGAGATCGTCATATTCAACCTTCTCATTATGTCTCTCCCGAGTATGTTTACTGGTGAGTCCCTAGAATATAGAAGCAGGACGGACATGTCATAATCCCCTATCGATAAGGGAATGCTATCAGTAAAGGGAACCAACCCCCTAGCCCCAGAGAATCCTTGGGTGTTCATGGCCTCACCTGACATCTTAAATTTACCTTCCCTTATGCAAGACCGGGTGGCCCCGGTGTCAACAAGGAATGATAATTTTTTGTCACCTATCGTTACCTCTATGCGTGGTTCTTCCGCACTATTAGGTGTTACCGACAGGATGGGACACACCAAGGCCGTCTGTGGGCTGTCCTATTGAGGGTATAATGATTGACCACTTCCTGTGTAAGGGTTGTGTCCCAGGACCGTCACCCTTCCCAGTTGTGTTTGCTGTAGTTGTGTATTGGTAGAGGTTATTTTACGGTCTTGAATTTGGGCAGGTTGCTGTACTTGCTGCACTTGATGTTGTTGTGTTATCGCTACCTGTTGTTGTGGTAGTGAATATGTCTGTGGCTGTTGTTGTGTTACTAGTTGTTGCTGCACATTTCCCGGTTGCAGTGCTTGCTGTTGTTGGGTGTCCTGTTGTTCCCTTGTAGGCCCTTGTTGTCCCTGTTCTCCCCATGATGATGTGCCTCGTCTCATTCTACATGTGCGTGACATGTGCCCTAGTAATCCACAAATCCAACATACCGGTGGTTCCCTGTTCTGCCATGGAAAGCTCCCTGAATTGTCCTGGTATACTGGTTGCCCGGTGGGGTAGACATTTCTGAATCCTCCCCCTTGCTGTTGTGTGTTATAGCCGTATCCCCTCCCCCTCATCATTCCTCCCCTTCCCCTGTTATAATTATAATATCCAGCTCCTGGCGTTGAGTATCCTCCTCCCATGTTAGTCGTGTATGGTTGGGGTGGTGGCATCTGTTGTGCTACAATCTGTGATGGTTGTATGTGGGAGGGATCTTGTGCAGCCACTACTTGTGTGGGGTTTTGAGTCATTGTTGCAGGTGTAGTTATTAGTGCACCTTCCATCTTGTATTTAGTAAGTTTTTTCTGTACCAATTTAGCCTCTTCCGCTTTTCTATCCTCTTCCTTTTGTTTCATCTTTTCTTGCCATGTCCTACAATGACGTACTATCGTCAGCTGTATTTCTGGCCATGCTTTTGCTTCCATCCCCACTACCTTCTTCAGTTGTTTCTGAAATGCTTCCGGGAGCCCTTGTATTAGTATATGATAGAATATTGCTGGTGTTTTGTCCCATTGTTCTCTAGTTTCCATACGCCACTTCTCTTGAATTTCCTGGATATAATCAACAGGATCTTCGTTCTCACGCATCTTGCGTGATGTAATTGCTCCTATGTCTGATGTGTCTGGGTACTGTACCCTCAGCGCTTGCCATAATGCATGTCTGCAGTTTGCGAACGGTGCCCCATTGTGCGATGTGTTTGTTATTGTGACCCCGGGGAAGCCTGCTCTCTTCCAGATGTCATCTGCTGCATCCCCCAATATTGATATTAGAAGGCCCTTTACATCCCCCACTGCCAGTTTCTGTCCTGCGGTGTGTTTTTCCATTTCATATATCCATTTTCCCGCACCTCCACTTAATGATGGGAGCCTGCACTTTATATTTTCCTTGTCTGCATGCTTCCAAGGGACGTATTGTGGTCTAACCCCTACCCTCTCCAGAAGTGGCATTAAGTTGTATCCTGTTTCACCCCCTGGGTTCCACAAAATCGAGTCCGTGTACCCCTCCTCTTCTTCCTTGTCTTCTACATCATCAATTGCGTCCATATTTCCCCTGCTTGTAACTGTTTCCCCTCCATCTCTTCCCCTTCTTTTATCATTTCCTTTATTTAATGTGGGCGTGTGTATTCGTTCTCCCTGCCTGCGTCCAGGGAGGTCTCTAAGCCTGCCTGCATAGGGTGTCAGTTCGTGGGGGGCGGGTGTAGGTGGGCATGTTGCACGTAATGTGTGTGGGGTGGTGGAGCATGTTGGACGGGATGATGAGGGTGTAGCTGCACGTGTCTTCCTTCCCGCCATTCCTTGCTCTTCCCCCTCACTTCCCTCCAGGTCTTCCTTTCTCCTGCAGGCCCATGGTGATTCTCTATTTGTCCGGGTGATGTATAATTTATCTAGGCTTTCCCTTTCACTATTTCTTCCTTCCTTCTCCATTCCTTCTTCTTCCTCACTACAAAAGCCATCCAGGAATGGCAACCCCCAATCTGTCCTTTTCCCCCGAATCGTTACTGTTTTTAAGTCTATTAGATCCGTTCCTCCCGTTTCTTCTTTACCAATTGCTCCCCTTTGTCCTGATGTTGTTGCTACTTCTGTGTCTCTGTGTACATACCTCCTTACTTCACTCTCCCCTCTCCTATCTTCTCTTTCCCCTTCATTTTTCTCCGCTATTTCTCTACCAATGTCCTCTCTTTTCTTTTTCAATTCCTCCATTACTTCACTACTCATCTTTTCCAATATCCTTTCTTCTTCTCTCTTCCTTTCCCATCTCGCTCTTTCCCGTTCTAATGTACTCTCTATCATCCTCCCTTCTTCGTATTTCCTTGTCGTTTCTGATAGTAATCTCCTCTTCCATATTTCCATTTCTTTTTCTTTCTCTTCTTCCTCTCTTTTCCTGTCACGCAATGCTGCTCTGGATACCCTTTCTGCTACTGCCTTTACCCTTTTGGCTTCTCTCTTTTGCTCCTCAGTTCGTTCCCTCATTTTTTCCAACTCATTCTTACTTTCTTTCCTTTCCCGTGCTCTCTCTCTTTCCTCTCTCTCGAGCTGCTTGATCAGTGCGTTCTGCTCATCCCTTAATTCTGCTAATCGTTCCTCCAAAATCTCTTCCTTTTGTCGTAACAGCTCTTCCTCCTTTCTTTTCCCCTCTTCCCCTTTCATTTCACTCTTTCTGGTATTATCCTCGTCCATTTTCCTTACTACCTCCTTCTCTTCTCCTGTTAATGAACCTCATAATTTTAATAGTACCTGCGCAGCTACCCACTCATCATGTCCTATTTCCGCGATCTGCTCTTCGGCAGTCCTCCCCTCCCCTGCGGGCATCTTCCTATGAGCTGGTCCCGTCGTACTAGTCCGCTCCCTTACCGTGTGGCCAACTGTAGCTGTATATGGTGGCGGGCTGTATGCCGGGTTCGAGTACCCCTCAGCCGCCCTTAATTGTTCTCTTACTATTTCTCCTAGTTCTCTTAAAGGATATAACCCCCCTCCCTCCATTTTCACTACCTTCGCTAGGGGCATATCGTCGCTCTGTTCCTTTTTTATTTCCTTTTCGTTTGAGTTGTTGCTCTTTTCTCCTCCCTCTTGTCCGTTCCCCGTGTTCTGTGTGCCTTCACTCTCTTTTTCCCCATTCTCTCCTTCCTCCTTAATCTTCTTCGCTTCCGTTGTTTCCCCCATAGTGAACATTCCGTTTGGTCCTGGTCGGAACCTTGGAACATCCTCCATAAGTTAAACACCTCCACGTGGTGTGTCAACTTCTTCCCCTTGTATGTGTTATGCAGATGGGTTAATAGTGAATGTTGGGTATATGGATCGAAACTGCCATTAGGCGGCCATGGTGTCGTCATTTTGTTGTCCGTCCCCTGTGTCCATTCTATGCTGTATTTGATCAGTTTCTCCCTATGGGGTGATAGTGTTTTACATATATGCTGCACCTCACCGATCCTGTCCCGTGTGACATAGTAGCACTTCAATTGTTATCCTCCCTCTATATGGTAGCGGTTATCTTGCTAATAGTGTACGCTATACAATTTCAGATCTTTACCTGGCCCCGTAATTTTGGGGACTTGCGATTGTCCGCTAAAACAAAATAGTAAAATATAGCATTTGCATTTGTATATTCTTTTCTTTCTTTTCTTCCTTTACCGAACACCTTTACGGCCCCCTACGGCCGAGGCGCACGTAGCCCCCAGCGGCTGCGTGCCCTGTATGATGATCTTATACAGCCGTCCCACTTAGTTTTACCCCTCCTCCTCTTTCTTCACTTGTCGTGGCTGGCGTTCTCCGTGCGCGGCCACGCCCCCCTTTTCACCTTGCCCTGATCTACTCGTTACCGTTTATCTCCGTCTCCATTCCCTTACCATTATTCTCTTCCCCACCACTCTCCGAAAAATGCCTCGCGTTCGAGATATCCTATGAAAGCCCTACTGGTGACGTCACCGATCTCTTCCAAAACTACTAGTAAGTTCTTTACATGTTTTTAAAAGTTCAAAATATGCTTGCAATCTACCCCAGTTAACCCCACAGCTGTCCTCTTGTCTCGCCTGGAACAAGGTAATCAACAATATAATCAGAGTGCGCACGCTGCGTCGCCTCGCGTGTGATACGCCCCTCGACAGGAGGGCTTAACCAGCCAATTATCTTCCGTATTAGGCAACCAGTTAGCTACCGCCTACAGGGAAACGTCATCTATCTATCGAGTTTTCTGCTCGATCAATAGGGATCCTCATCTACTCATTGATCAATAATCACCAAATCGTAGGAAACCGCACACACACACACACCCTTACAGGTGGTCGCGACCTAGGCCAATCAGTGTCTACGAGTGGCCGCACGTGATGTTTTCGTGCTCCGCCCCCTCCTCTTCCGTAACGTAGCGGACTGCTCTCGCACTTGTCCAGCAACCATTCACTTCACCCTCAACACAAATTTATCAAACCTTCTCCGCGCACCTGTGTAACACCTCCCACCTCCCGTATTCTATTCCTCCCCCCTCCCTCACAATTTCACATTGCTTGTTGGCCGTGGCATACTCACCAAGTTCTCTTGACGCGGGGCCGCTCGACTGCGTGCACCCCTCCAAGCGGCTCGTCACCTCCCCTCGTCTGGACCACGTCTGGACACTCGCCAACCGCGGGCGGGATACTTCTCAACCGGCTCCCGAAGGCCAATATCCGGATTGCGCTGTCTGGTCTTCTCGCAGTTCCGCGATGGTCCTGTAGTCCTCAAAAGGGGGCAGCGGCAGAGGGGGCCGCGCCGCCGGGCCTCCTCGCAACGAGAGCACTCGGAAAAATAAAATAAAAGCAGATCTTAAACAGATCTCAGCAGTGCCTCCAACTTGTCGGGGGGAAATTCTGCCGGGGTCAGCTGGCCGTCCGCGGACCCCCGGGCAGGGAGGCCCCAACTCCTCCCGCGTATCCCAAAAATGAGTATGAGGCACACGCAAGAAGCAAGGTGGTTCTGCTGTTTATTAAAAAACGGCAGGGTTGGGTCAAGGATCGTACGCGTCCGTCCTGACTCTCTCTCAAAATTCGTGGGGCTCGCAGGCCCTTTTTACCTCAGTATGACGCGCTACTCGCGTCACCTGGGAAAGTTAGCAAAAAACCTATCGCCACTCTGGATTGGTTCCTCGAGTGATAGGGTTAGTATAGCATACGTATAGAGAACGCTGTTAGTGGTTGAGGGTCAGTCAGGTGGTATACTTGGGTTGTCCCCTCTATTAGATACATGAAAATTGTTACATGAAGACCCCTGAGGATTGGCTAATGTTAATGGCGTTAGTGATAAGTACCCCATGTTCTGATTGGTCCACTCGCGAGCCCCCCAGCCTGGGACCATCGTTGTTCCCAGCTCGCGGTGCACCTGCTATTTGCAACAATGTGTAACTATGTGTTTGTGCAGACAATGCGTGGATTTGTTCATATGCTTGAAGGCAGACTACTCCCACCGCCGCAGATGTCCATTGAGCCGCTTCATTGTTGCTGCCTGTGTCTCGAAACGTGGGACCCAGACGCCTCCTCCCTCCTTGGTCTGGCACCCTGTCAGGTTCGGCTTGGTCACGTGAGGAGAGACCGTAGTTGAGGCAGAATTCTGCACATTTAATGTTGCATTTTCCACTTTGTGTCTGGCTTAGTTTGCAGGTGTGACCTTGGCTTTGGCTTGTGGCATGCGAGTTTGCAACATTGTGCCCTTGGCTGTCTGTTCTCGCCGGCTCATTCTGCAGGGTCAGCAATTGTACTCTGGCTCGTTCAATGTTCGTGGAGGCTCTTGCTTGCGGCCTACTTGGGCCTGGTGCATAGGTGGGGATGTTTGATGCACGGCGCTTTAGGTTATGGTATCATATTGCTTTATCCCCAGTATCATGTCTTCATTATTTTTCTCATTGCAATGCATGGGTTAGGAGAAGCGTCAGCAAGCATTTTAGATGAGTTCGTTGTGCGTCTTGCGTTTCTGCATTTTGAAAAACCTATGTGAAAAATAATAAAGATGCACGTCAGTGTGTGTGTCCGTCACCTACGTCATAGCACTGAATATGTTCTTCGTGTGGATTGGTGTGGGAGTGTCCAGTGTGCATGTTTGCACGGGTGTTCTGACCGTTGGCTAGGTCGTCATGGCACCTCTAACGATGTGTTCATTTACTGTTGAATGGTTCAGTCGAGTTCATCCATGCCGCAGGAGTCGGCTTGGGCAGGGTAGGCTGGTGGGCAGGCTGGTGGGCACATCCGTATGTTCCTGTACCAGGGTATTTGGTCGTCTGGTAGATAGGCAAACTCCTCTTGTGGCGGGTGTCTGGGCCGCGATCCTCTAGGCCAGGGGCGTGAGGGGATTGGTGGGAGTCTTTTGTTCCATTCTCCCACTTCAATGTGGTCTGGTCACACTCCATGGAATGATTGAACCCCCCTGCTTCACCATGGCAGGTATACCAATCCAATGTGGTCAGTGGTGCTAGCAAAGCTGTGGCAGTGCACATGGTTATACGATTGTGGATGTGCTTTAATGGTATGATTCTGTAGTTGTATTGGCCTCCATTTCGTTATGCACTTTAGTTGGTGCAGAATGACTACATGCCCATGTACATGTGAGGATGGACACTGCAATGTACATTTCATGTTATTTTGGATGGGAATTGAAAATCAGTCACAATGCCACATGCATGTGGTTGGTGAGAATGGATTTGATGGGAGCTGTACATTACCACTACATTTACCACCTACACGCTGCCACCCTTTCCTGTGCCCACTACACAATAAACAAGGGGTGCACAGTGCAGTGTCACAGGGCTTATGTGAACTTGCAACTGAATCTGGATCTGTGGTGGCCCAATGATTGGTTCCTATTGCTGAAAGTGAGGGTATTCTGCAGGCCAGTGCTGCTTCTGTTGGGTTGAGGGTCGTGTTGGGGCAAAGTCCCCCAAGTCCCACTTGCATTGCCGCTCTTACATGGTGGTGCCCGAGTTGGGCAAGCATTTGTGCAGCCAGCAATGTCATGTTACCTGCCAGTGGCAGGAGATTTCTACTGGCATTAATGGCAAAGTCATCAAGAGAATTTTCGTACATTGGGATACTCATATACTGGCAGAGTGAGCACAAAATGTTTCCTTGTGGTATCATTACTGTGTGTAATATCACTGAACAGGCACAGAGTTGTCTGGTACATTTGGGTGCCCTGAGATAGGAACATATCTTTGTTGCTATGCTAGGTGAAAGATTTAAAGTTTAAGTAAAACCCATGTATGTCTTTCACCAAGTGCAGTGCGCGGCATGGCCCTGCAGCAGGATGATCATCATGCATATTGCGCATGTGTGGTGGTCCAGGCCGGCCTGGAGTGTGGCAAGGCCATGCTTTGTTGCAGAGCTTGGGGAAGGGGTGCCTTAGCATGGCTTGCAGCCCCCTTCCCCCCCACATTTTCTGCTATGCCACTGGTGTGTATGTGCCCTGAATGTGCATTATTAATATGTATTGACTTCTGCTAGCGGGAATTGCACACCACAATGCTGGAATCCTGGCCATGGCGGTGGAACAGTGTGTCTTCATGCTCCTCCATTAACACTATCAAGAAGTTGACCTCTATCTCACTGAAATTCTTCGCACAACACTCCTTACAACCAACCTTGCACACTGGCACTCCTTTTCTGTCATGTTGGGTTTTCTGGTGTGTTCCGTCAATAAATTGAGATAACAGAGTGTTCTGGGAGGATTTTGAGGGTAAGTGAACACTTTTTTGCTGCATTCATCAAATGTGTATGTTTGTACGCAACTTGATGCATGTGGTTACATATGCATTACAAATGTCCACATCCATCATTCTCATGCACATTTGGCCCGATCAAGATTTGTCCATGCATTGGGTCTAACGTGACATCATGTGCACATTTCATTTTTGCCATCTGCATTTTATACAGAGTTATACTTGGCACATTTGATACATGTTTCTTTGTAACAATCAACATCGTAATGAGATATATAATCACATGCCTGCATCTTTGCACAGTTGCGCGACTCGTGATTTGCATGTTTTTGAAAACTGGGCCATAGTGGCTACTAGAAACCATAGTCCTGTTTATTCCAGAACTGTGAGATTCAGTGTAAAATGCACATGGTTAGGATGCATGTGGTATATCAACTTCGGCTCCTAAATCAAACCATTAGCTTTTGACAACATCATCTTGATGTTAAAAAGCATCTGATTCTGTCACGTGCCTATTAGTCCCCTGCAACCTCTCGGCGCATTCAAAACAGTCGATCATGATACGCTCATGTCCCTTACTCACAGAATGGGCTATGCAGGCACCATCATGTTTTTTTTTTCATGCCTATCTGGGAGATCCCAGGCCATGCAGATGGGTTCTCTTGGGGCAACATGCCACCATATATGCTTCTTGTGAGAAAAGAAAAGTGCTGTGGTACCTAACATCATTCTGAGGAAAAGCTCAAATCTAAGAGTGTGCTCAGTGTACTCATGCCCAATCAACAAACCTTTCAAACAGTATCAAAATGAACGTTTCTTAAAAAATGTAGTCTTCTTGTGGGCTTAGTCAACTCCCTATGTTACTCCCTGAGTAGAGCCTGCGGCGAGGGACATGGTTGATCTAACCCAGACTGCCAGAGAGTGGAAGCCCACAGTTTGCCGTTGCCACATGATTATGGTATTTTGATGTTTCCAGTGAAAAGACCATTCTCGAATTAAAGGCAGAGGAATACAAACCCCTACATCCATTGGGACATATGGAAAATCAATATGATATGATATGATAGGCTATTTATAATGTGCTTAATACCCAGAGGTTTCTAAGCACGGACCCGCGGATCGAACCTGTGTTGTTCGGTGTCGTCTTTCTTCCAAGGGGAGCACGTTGCCCCTGAGCTTTTCTACCGGTAGGCAAACAGGCATTCCATAGTAAAGGACAATCGGGGCAGATTTGAAAAGTCCTATGATCAAGAGAGGCTAATCGTGGAGCTTACTGTACATGTGTCAAAAAAAATATCGGAAAAGATCAAATGCACAGAAGTCACAGACACTCCGATCGAATAGCATAGCTGCCTTCTGGAGGTCAGGTGGTGGTTCACTCACAAACAGACAGAAAACCATGGTACGCTGCAGAACTCTGATGACCCACAAACTCGAACCGCAGTGATTCCAAAATGGTGCCGACAGCCCTGCATGGAGATCAGAGCCAAACATGCAACCTAATTTGAATCAATCAACTCCTACTCACTGCGGAAATCCCAATAATAATAATGAGATTATTATTTGGGGGTTTTCATATGGCGCCAGTTCACCACACTAGTGGTGTCTAACCTCATGAACTTGTCTGTGTAAAGGACCATTCTGTCCCACACACAGGGCTGCAGGACCTTAGTGTGCTGGAAGCAATGAATGGAAAAATAGAGAGTAATTCAGAGAAGAATACCATAGAGTGTGGTTCCATGTGATAATGTCCCAGCAAAAATGTCACCATGCAAGAATGTGCTGAAAAATTGCTGTTTTTTGCTGAGACAATTTATTACATGGAACATGCGGGGACACCTCCTGCAGCCTCTGAAACCTTTTTTTTTCAAGGGGACCAGGGGACACACCCGCAACCCATGCTCTCCCTCTCCCTATATATATGGTCACCTATATAATGTCACCAATAACATTTCCTGGCAAAATTAGGTACGGCAACCATATAGGACATTGGGTCTCATACGACCCAGGTGGTATGTGGTTAACAGCGTCGGTAGAGCTGCCGGCGCCGTTAACCCCATACCGCCTCATTACGAGGTCCACACGCGGGACCCGCTCAGGACGTCTGGTCAGACCAGACGTCCTTTGCGAGTCCTGCAAGCGCCCCAGCATGCTAACAAAGGGCCTGTCATTACCCGGCCCATTGTTAGCATGCTCCCCATTCAGGTAACCCAGACCCGGGTTTGGGGGTAGCCATGCCCTTATTAAGCGCATGGCTACCTCCAAACGCGTAATGAGGCCCATTGTTACCTAACACTGTGTGTTGTAGGTGTAAAGGGGTGTTATTAATGAAAAAAGGAGGATGTCTAGGAGAATGATAGAAGAAAAGAGAATGAAAGTATAGTAAGAGGTTTATGTAAGGTGTGGGTCAGTTGAGGGGCTTGAAATGTGCATGGGCAAGGCAATTAGGATTTCAAAAGAGAAAAACATCATTTGCAAGTAATAAGGGAGGGAACCAATGTCGAGCTAGGCTGTACAATTAGCCACCAGCTCAGGAATATAAAAGGAGCTGGGAAATGCCAGAAAGGAGTGGAAACCAGAACACAGCACAATTGCTGCACCAGACTTCCTGGATGCACAGGGAGACCTCCATCTATGAAACCCAGTTAGCCTGCTGAGGCTAATACAAGGGAAACTCTGTCAGACCTAACACAGAGACTGCGCCTGGCGGGCTGTTGGTGAGAGCCAGGAAACTAGATAGAGACCTGAGAAGACTCCTGGCGGGAGAGTGTGACTGCTCCCTTGGAAGAACTCTGAGTAGAGGGAGGTAATACCCATTATGCTTGAGAAATCCGAGGTCGGGGGGAGACCTGATGTGAATGCTCAGAACCTCATTGTCTGGGAGAGAACAGATGTGAATACTGAGAAACCCAAGGCTGGGGGAGAACTGAAGTGCATGCTACAAGGTGAAGGTGAAACCCAACAAGAGGAACATGAGATGTTTGAAACATGGAGGAGGTCTTCAGAGGCTTTGTGAAAGCAGGAAGACCAAGGAAGGGTCCAGAGTGTAAGTAGTCATGCAAGCCACTTCCCAGGACTACCTTTTACCTTGTGTTGTGTTAGACTAGGACTCAACATGGTTTGAGAGTAGGATTTGTGAACTCTTCTGTTTGCCACTTCTTGGAACATTTGTGTCATAGTTTAGGGTAGCCCTATGGCTAAGGACATTTTAAGAATAGGATTTGGGAAACTTTTTGTTGGGCACTTTGTCAAACATTGTTTTATTGATGAGGGGGCCCCGAAGGGGCATGGACTCTTAGACTAGGTTAAGAACATCTTTATTTGAACAATTGTCTTTGAAGATGTGGAACACATAGAGAAAACCCACTGTGTGGTGCACCATCCTGACACTGTTCCATATAGGAACATCTGTATCATTTATAATTTCTTCCCTAGTTTCTTTGAGGGTTTTGACCAACCCTCTCCTGACACACATACTGAATACAAGATGTTTGCTGAGGTACACTGTGAACTACCATGTGTGCCATTTCTCAGCCTTTCCACCATCTACAGTTCCTATTCATATGTTATTAAACAACAGCAGGCTTAATTACCTGGTCATATGTAACAATGTTTCTTATCAACGAAAAAGGGATATTTTTGAATGCCATTCCCCTAGCTAAGAGAGCATGTTAGCTGCTTGAATGGGTTATTCTGTCATCACATTGCTGGTGGTGCTGGCTGTTTTGTAGGTGGCCCCTACTCTTGACCATCACTATGACTGGACCTGTGTGTTAACCCCTTCATTAAAGTGATGTTAAACATTCCCAAGAATTTCTGTATTAGGACAATTGAAAGAAATCTCTAAATCAAATTGGGCAAAAAATATTGAATGACTTAGGCTTGATTGATAGATATGTTATTTATAATGCGCCTATACACAATGGCCCTCATTAGGACCTTGGCGGAGGACCATGGTGCAATTTGCACCATGGTCCATGGCGCAAAGCTGCCAACTCCGCCAAGGTGCTTGGCGGACTTACCGCCCCATGCCGACCTTGGCGGGGCGGTAAGTCCCCAATCCCCATTTTACCCTTCCCCATTCCCATTCTTGCCCCATAGGGTATAATGGGAGTGGGGAAGGCGTTAATTACGCCACCGTAAATTACGGTGGCGTAATTAACATCAAGGTCCCGTAGCGCCATGGATTTCTTCGCCTGCAAAAAGCAGGCGTAAAAATCATCCATGGCGCTACGGGAACTCGTAGTCTGGCGGAGAGGTACGCCATGCACTACGCCGGCGTAAAACCCTCTCCGCCAGGGTCCTAATGAGGGCCAATGTGTTTCAAGGTGCACCCAGGCAGGGAGAGAAAAACAGGGGGGTCAAGAAAAACGATCTTACTAGGCCTAGTATCATTTAGATCATGCAAGTGCACAGACATGAAGTGCACGGGAGATGTAACAGGGAGAAGTGCAGCCAGAGCAGCAGGGCCCTGAGTTAAGGGCAAGCAATGCTAGGACTCAAAGAGGAAATACAACCCAGTAGTGCAGGGGAGGCCGGGCAGAGTGCAGGAAGGACAGGTGCAGGGGGACTTGACGCAGTGTGGGGGGGGTGCCTGGTGCCCTGTAAGAATCAGTTGAACACCAAGTAGCCAGTCATCAGAATGGTGCAGGAGCAGGGGAAGGTTAGCAGGGGAGAGGAAGAGAGAAAGAAGAGGAGAAAAGGAAGGTCTCAAGGAGCTTCCAGAACTTAAGGAGATCTGGATCAAGGTGGGGAGAGGCAGGGAGGCTGTTCCAGAGGGGAGCACCTACAGAGGAGAGAGTTCTACTCACAATCTCTGCTTGGAGAAGTGACTCACCTGCATAAAATAGGAGGAAAACAAGCAGAGGGCTCTAGTAGGAAGGTACTTAGGAAGAGAGAGTTGGAGATAGCAAGGTTCCCAGCACCAGAAAGCCTTGTGGACATTTCAGAGGGTCTTGAACTTGATCCTTGCAGCCAGCAGGAACCAGTGGAGAGATTTCAGGGCCAGAGAGATGCAGTCCCTGTGCTAGATGAGTTGTAGACGGCGAAGAGTAGAGTTAGGCAGATTGAGAAAGAGGCTGTTGTAGTAGTCCAGCCTGGAGAGAACCTGGGTTCTAGAGACAGTGAGCTTCTGGAGGTAGGTGAGAAAAGGGAGACTACCTCTAAGGAGGTGCAGCTGGAAATTGACCTTTCTGGCAAGGTCCCTGGTGTGTGGGAAGAAGGAGAGAGTGGAGTTGAGGATGTCCCAAATGTGTTTTGCCTCACAAGAGGTTGAGGAAAGAGGGCTCAGGGAGTATGTCAAGCGTTAAAGGAGAAAAGAGGGAGCAGGGGTCCCAATGAGAAGCATCTCAGTCTTACTGACATAAAGGCAGAGAACATCAGATGCTCAGCATGCCTGAATATCGTATAGACAGTCAGGGATACGCAAGAAGGAGGAGGCCGAGGGTAACCTGAAAGAGAGCTTTGTGCCATTTGCATAACTATGAAAGAGGAAAAGTTAGAGATCAGGAGGGACAAAGGGGTCGGGTAGTCATTGAAGAGCCACAGGGAGAGGATATAGCCCTGGGAGCACCACATTTGGAGAGATAGGTGGTGCAGAGGAAGGACCCAAGTTGAACCTGGGAAGGTCGGTCCAAGAAGAACGCCATGCCAGAGCCTGATCTGCGATGCTCAGGGTTTCACAGAGAAAAGTGAACAAGATGTTGTGGTTCACCATGTCAAAGGCAGAGGATACCTAGAGGAGAAGGAGAAAGTGTTCAAGAGAGCACTTTCCGCGCCTCTGGCTGCTCCGAAGCCAGACTGATTGTCATGGAGACAACCAACAGCTTTGGTGTGGAGGCTTAGCTGGGAGATAGCCAACTTCTCCAGGAGTTTGCTCCGGAAAGGAGTGATAGAGATCGGGCAATAGTTTGCCAGAATGGAGGGGTCGGCAGAAGGCTTTTTTATTAGGTGGTGCACAAGGGAGTGATTGAGAGGAGAGGGGAAAACGCCAGTGGTGAAAGAGTGCTTGCAGAAATCAGCCAAGGCTGGAGCAAGAGAACCAATGTTGTCTTTAATAGTTCTGGAGGAACAGGGGGAAACCTGTTTGGATGAGATTTTCACTGACCAGACTTGTCTGGAAACATCATCAGGTGTGCCAGTAGAGAAGGAGGAGAGAAAGAGAAGAGGCGGGTGGCCAATGAGGGCCTGAGAGAGGTAGTGGGCGAGAGAGGAGGAGTGTGAGGACAAGATGTCCTGTGTTTTAGTGGCAAAATGAGAGGCTAGGGTCATGCAGAGAGTCTGTGTAGGTGTAGAAGAGGAAGACACTGCAATAGGATAGTCCAGCTCCTTGAAGATTTGAATAGTTTGGCCGTGCATGCTTGAATGTGGACCCTCTTTTTAGAGAAGATGGAGCATCTGTAATGCCTTTGGAGTAGGCAGCAGGCCAGTTTGCCAGAAGGTGCTCCGTAAGCTCCCCATTTCTGTTCAGCTGCTCCGCATTTACATTTCAGAGCGGCTAGATCGGAGTCATACCAAGAGTTGCACTTTTTGCCAGGCCTCATGAGGATCCATGACAAGGGCAAAGATGTCCAGAGTGTTAAAGATAGAAAGGGGAAGGTTGGAAAAGGCTGTAACAGGATGGGAGTCAACCGTAGGGGAAGAGGCAGAGAGAAAGTGCAGGCAAAGGCAGCCACTGACACTCGCTTCATGGGTTGAACGGCCACGAAGGAAGGTGGCAGTGCTGGGTGGGTCTTTCACAAAGGGACAGGAAGCTTCGAGTGAGAACAAAAAAGAGAGGGGTCAGTCCAGGAGAGAGGAATAGTGAGAAGATTTGAGAGTGGGATGTCTGAAGAGATGAAAGCATCCAAGGTGTGCCCGGCTGAGTGAGTCAGACCAGAGGGTAGCATGTAGCGGGACAGAGAGTTGCACAGGTTGCAGAAGAGCCCAGCAGAGTCTGGAGCGTCCCTGTGGATGTTGAGAATCCCAAAGAGGAAAAGCTGGGATGTAGAGGAAAGGAGAAAAGAAGTGAGGTCAGTCCATTCAGATAGGAAGAGGGTGACCTGGCCTGGTGGCCTGTAGAAGGTTACCAGGGTCAGAGAGAAGGGTCAGAAAGAAGCCAGGAGAGAGAGAGCCTACACACCAGGCATTCAAAGAAGGGGTAGGTTTGAGTGGGGATGATAGAAGCATGAATCCAATCAGGAAAGATCAGGGCCACTCCGCCTCTGGGCCTGTTGGGCCAGGGCTCGGAGAGTATCTTGAAGCCCTCAGGGAGGAGTGTGTCAAAACCTGTGACAGTTCTGGCCTTGAACCATGTCTCGGTAACAGAAATTATATTTAGGTCCAGGAGTTGAAGGAGCTGACAAATGTCAGATGAGTTTTTGACAACAGATCGAGAGTTGAGAATAGCAATGTGGAGAATGTTGCCTACCAGTCTTCGTGAGAAGAGTAGGATGGGAGACAGAAAATCATTTAGAGAAGATGAGGAAATAGAGAGCACCGTAGTCTGTGTAACAGAGGGAGGAGAGGGCAGGCAATAGCGGGAGAAACAAAAAGTAACACTGCACATAGCTAAGCCTCACAGGGTGCACAGCAAGGGGGTAAGAAGGGTGGGTGGAAACAAGGGGAAGACACAGGCTACAGCAGAGTGCAGAGACCTGAGCACAGAGTGGATAAGGGATGGGATCTCCGGGCATGTAGGAATCTGCATTATGAAGACATTTGATGCAGGAGAACCTTATTCAAAAGTACTAAAAAGTAATAAAATGTAACATTGTTATTGAAGATGTGCTATTGTTTTTATATGATAGTAGGTTGTATAAAATTGGCCTGCATGTCACGACTCGAGTGTGGACTGACTGAAAATCGATTGTCAGTCCATGCCTGGGCTTTACATAAGAATCATGATAGCAGGTGCACATTATAGTCTTGGTGAGCTCCGAAAAGAATCCTACCTTAAGAAAGATCGTAATTTCAAAGGGATGCCCTCTAGTGTAATGATTTTAGGAACGCTCAAATGAAATATCAATGTTTACATGTGTAGAGAACACTAATAAGTCCTCCACTGCATTGTGCAGAAGAAAATACACCTCTTGCCTAATCATCTTTCCACTTTGCCTTGTAGCTCTTAATTATACCATAAACCATAATTAATATACAGGGCAAAGCTCTATGTGCTCGCAAGGTCAATAGGGAAACCCCTCTTTCAATGATAAATGACGCCAGGTAAATATCAGTGTCTGACTGCTGTTAGTTTGGTGGTCTCATCACAGCTCCCAGGTGGTGGCTTATGTCTCTCTCCTTCACAGGGAGCTTTGCAATCCTCTGCATGCATTCTGAAGGAGGCAAAAATTGATCAAATGTGGAAGCCACTTACCAGGTATGTGTGTTTTTTGTGCGTAAAAAGGACACGCATGTATAAGGACTTCAGAAGGATACATCCTCTTTAGATGACAGTAAGAAATAAACAACACTTTCGGGATCACCACTTCACCCCCATTGCCACTATATTGGGTTGTAATGGTGAGGCTATTAGTCTGTATAAGCACCTGGGAGAGGCATCTTTACCAATCAGATGTTTTGGAGTGTGGACAATAACTGTCAAAATTGCTCTCAAGCATGGGTCTGTAAGCTTTGGATCTCCAGATGTTTTGAACTATGACTCCCATAGTCCCTCACCATTGACTGCTGGCCAGGGCTGATTGGAATTGTAGTGCAAAACATCTGGAGAGCCAAAGGTTGGAGACCACTGCTCTAGAGTTTCAAGCCTTATAAAAGTGTCTACAGACCTCCTAGGTCACTTATCTGTTCTCATAAAGCAGAATTTACGGCAATGTTGTGTTCCCAAAGAATAGTGCAAAATGTATCATTTTAAAATGTGCCGCAAAATTCTCGCAATGCCACTAAAAAAGCACAGTATATAGTGTTTTTCCCATCTCCTCTTATCACGATTAGTCTGATCGACTAATCCATATTATGATATGATAGATTATTTATAACACGCTGAAAACCCATGGGTTTCTAAGCGCGGACCCGTGGTGCTCCATGTCGTCATGATTCCAAGGAGAGCACGTTGCCCCTGGGCTATCCTCCCAAACCAATTAATCCCCATAGTCCACCAGGGTCCACAACATCATTAACCCCAGGCCTCAAACAACCTTTTATATGAAGGAACTCCATTTTTGAGAGTTAAAAAAAAGAATATCTGGAGGCACAGTAAATATACATTAGAAATATAATTCTGTGAGTTTAGATGGTACCTCTATATTAATTAAGCATGAATAGTGAACAATGCGCACATGTATACAGCCATATTGCCTCTTTCTTGCAGCAAAATGTGGAAATCAATGCCACGATATCCTGCAGGCGCTGACTATTGAAATAGAGGGAAACACTTGTGTACATGCGCGTTATAAATGGCAGATCATATCGCATATCATCCTTTGTGATCGACCATACTTTCTTGATTACCCAAAATGAGATCCTATTTCATGTGCATTTAAAATATATACTGATAACAAATCATTAATATATTTTTGAAGGCTGGGAACACTCTGGCAGCCATCCATTGCATGCCATTAGGGATGGCGGGCGCGCGCATCTTTCTGAAATGCAGCTCCATCCGTGCACTTCTCTGAGTCACAGCCTTCAATAATTCCCACCAGCGGGAGCGAATCCTACCTGCTGGTGTAGAGGCCCAGCGGCTCTTGCAGGGATGCAAATCACCACCTCATCGTCCATTGCACCGGGGCTGTTCTGGCTATTCAGGGCTCAGAGACCTTAGTAACAGGGCAGAGTGAATTTAGTCGCAGGGCCTATAACGTCCGGTAGTGCCCGAGAAGGCAGCCTACTAAGCGCAGTCATCTTTGTTAGTAAATATCACCAGTGGTAAACATAACACTGGCTGTAGGCTCACTTCTAAGCACTTTCTGCAGTGCTGTGAACTAAAGTGATGGGAACAATTCTACCAGCAGTAAATCAAGACCACCAAAAGCAAATGTACTTTACATGGCAACACCATCAATACTTTATATTTCCAGTGGCTAAACGGTAAGCACAATTATAAAACCAACGTAGGCCCGACTTTATTTTCGGAGGTTATTATCATCATCTGTTGTTCTGTGATGCGGCTTGATGGTAAATCTGCCACAGGCTCTAAATCAGCAGTACAATTTCACAGTGGATTTTTCAGTGCTGTGGTATTTGGTCCTTCTGTTAGTGGCAATACTGTACCAGCAAATGCATTCACCACCTACCACTAGTGGCAGCATTGCTGCGCTTTCCAGAATGAAGCCCTTCAGAACATTGCTATATGGCCTTGTATGTATAACGCTTCATGCACCTCCTATATGTAAACCTATCATTCTAACATCTGTTCGTTTTAGTTCATCAGTGGAGTAGCTTCTGTTTCGTTTGTTTGAGTGTGTATTGACTCTGCCGTCTGTTATTTGCCTTCCTGTGCATCTTGTGATCACCTTGATTTTTTTTTCTTAATGTGCTAGTGTTAAAAAGAATGGCAGAAGGGTGCTGTTTAAGATCACTTTACATTACGTTACACCGTGTAAGTCTTTCCTTGTTGGTATACTGTTAAGGCATAATACTGTAACTTTAACCATTCAGATTTGGCATTACTGTAGGGCCTCCCAAAACGAAGCAGTGTAACTGCTGGTACCATCCAGCAGGCCCAAGAGAGGGCCACATCCCCCCATCCAGAACCTGCCCCTCTCCACCATTTAGACAGGAGACAGCAGTCTCCCTCATCACAAAGCAAAGGAACGGTGAGGTGACAAAATCACCTCACCCTTCCATAAAGCAGCAGGGTGCTAAGCACCCAAAGGAAAATAAAAGGCAGGCAGGGAGAGCAATAACACACACCCCCCTTCCTGGGGGGGGTCAGATAGTCGGCTCTGACACACTTTCTTATAAAAGAGCTACCAGCTCCACAGAAAACACAATCTGTTTGTAGACCCTGAACGGGGACTCAAACAGGCAGGAGGTTCCCTGTTAATTCAGTGTCCTCCACTTTTCCTCCTTTTAGGAAGTTTGCTTTTAACTGGGCATCTTCCTGTGGCTTTACTCTGTTTCTATACAAAGTTCACCACACTCGCTGTGTCTTTTTTCATTCCTTTTCTCTGAACATTGCACTGTTCAAACCTACGTCTTTGCAGAGCGAGTTGCAGTAGCTGGGGACCTTCCAGCGGTGTTCAGCGGCACAAATCAATTCAGGAGAAAAGAACAGAGCAGCCCAGCGCAGGTAGCGTTTCACTCCACCTTACCAAGTAAGTGAGCCCTAGGCCCGGGTTGCACAGCAACAGGCTACAAGCAGGCCGCTGCACGATTTCAACAAACAAAGCCGAACACGGAGCAGCATGCCCGAGTAGCGCACGTATATGTTAAACCTCCCCCCAACCTACGTGTTGTTTATAAGACAAAGATTGAGCACATACTTTAACGATAAGCAGCAAGCGGATCCCTCTCAGGATAGACAATACCTTTTGGAAGCCAGCTGACATGGAGCAGCATGACAGACAGTGCGCGCACAAGTAAAAGTTACATTTTTAAAAGAAATTACTTTGTAAATCATACTTTAACTAATGTTAATAACGCTGGGAAAATATTTACAAGCCACTTTTTCCAAGCTGCACAAAGCACAGACCGCACTCGGTTAAATCGAGTACGGTGCCACGCGTCTCCGCCCAACAGGGATTTAAAAAACAACATTTGTTTTTTCTTACCATAAATCAACAGCAAAATGTTCACCTTGGAAGCAAGACGACACAAAGCAACATAGTTTGCATCCCGGGAGCCGCGTTAGCTAAATCTGTTTTTTTTATTAAAAAAAAAAGCACAATACGAAATGAATTTTCACCAGCAAGGAGGGGTGGCAATGCCTTTCAACAAATCATAAATCCTCCCTAAACTATTTTTTTTTAACAACACACTGATTCTTCAACAAGAAACCCGGCACAATTGCATAGAAAAAAGCTGCCAGTTTCTAAGTTTTTTACACAAAATAAAAAGTTGTTTTCCTCCACAAACAGGCAGATGGCTCCCAAACGAAAAGCGCAGGGAACTGCAAGCTCACCACCAAAAGCCAAATCACCCCACCTGCTCGCAGCAATCGAGGCAGCTGAACACTACCATTGGGGCTGGGTCAGGGAAAACCTATACAGCCTACCAAAAGAAGGGATGCCTATGCAACCTGGGTTGGGAGACACCCCACCACCCTCAAAGAAGAAGAAGTCAAGCGAAGGATCAGGCAAAGGTAACAAAAGTAATATTTTGTAAAAATTGTGTGAGAACATGAGGGACATACAGCAAATGATGCTAGAATTTAGAAACACGCAACAACTCCCCACAAGCACAAATGACACAAGTAACCATATCACCCCCCTGGAACTGTCAGTTATCATAACTCCTCCCCACAACCCCCTACCCACATCAAAACAGTCAACGGTGAACCAAGCAGCACCAACAACTACCCCACCACCCGCCAAAATAGATGACCCGGCAGTAGTAGTCACAAGCCCAAGTAGGCATACAGCAACAACTACGACAACTAATCAAGAGCGTGCATTAAAGGCATGGGCAACCCCCAACCCCAGCACATCATGACAAACCGAGACAAGCAAAAGCAGCGGAGCTGAGATGGTAATGATTAGCAGTGCTCAACTAGACCAAAAGTTCAAATCATTCCAAACAGAAATTCTGAATAGATACAAAAGATGTCTAGCATGGAACATAGACACCACAATTAAAGAATCCGTATGGGCCAAGGAATTATTTGAAATCTTTTCACTGATAGAAGCCCAACGAAAGGGGAGAGACACTTTTAGGGATCCCAAGAAAATAGAAGAGAAGGTGATAGCTAGGAACGCTCAGGTAGAACAGAACTGGGACAACTGGTTAAAATCATTTGCCATTATAGCAACCATATATTTGGAAAAAGTCCTCGGCGATGGGGCCAAACTATGGGCTTACATGGATAAAGTCAGAGAGGTAAAAATAGCCCAAAAAGGCAGAATCTGGTTGGCCTACGACATCAGATTTAGACGGAGTATGTCAGAGAGGCCAGCTATAGAATGGGGTGAGGTACAAAATTACTTATAGATATTAAACGCCGAGCTTCCATCAGAGGAAGAAGTCACACACACAGAAACCAAAGCCGGCAAAAATTCACCACCTGTCCTACCCAAAAGGCCCATCGCTGAATGACTGCATTCCGCACAAAACATCAGCAGTTTCATATACTCAATTCCAAGAAGCAGTAAGACTTATACAAGAATGCGGCAAGAATGCACTAATGGCCAAACTAGACATCGAATCTGCTTTCAGACTCTTGCTGGTGCATCCTGATTCACAATGGTTAGGATTTACCTTTGAAAACGAATTTCACGTTGATAGATGACTCCCCATGGGATGCACAGTCTCCTGCGCCCTCTTTGAGCAATTCAGCTCTTTTTTCCAATGGGCCTTCCAGAAACAACGACCAGGGGTAAAAGTAGTATACTACCTAGACGACTTCATGGTCTTGGGGCCTTCAGAGTCAGGAGAATGCAGAAAGGCACTTGCAGAACTTGAACAGATGGCTACGCTATGGGGCATCCCCTTGGCCACAGAGAAGACAACCAAACAATCCACTAACATAATCTTCCTGGGTATTGAGATAGACTCGGCAAAGGGCATTTGCAGAATTCCCAGCACAAAGATAGCGGAACTACTAGAAGAAATACAAACCTTAAGTATAAAAAACAAGGGTACAGTAAAAGAGCTGAAATCACTGGTGGACAGCCTCAATTTCGCAGCCCGGATCATGCCACAAGTGAAGGTTTTTTCTAGGAGTCTAGAGTTCAAAATCAAATCCTGCACCAAACCACATCTACACATCCGGCTAGACAAAGAAGTGAAAGAAGACCTAAAAGTCTGGGAGACCTTCCTCAAACCTTTTTACAGGAGCATCCTAAGCCCATGACAATGAATGCATGGGCCAATAGAGTCCTTTTCACAGACGCAGCCGGGAGCAAGGGTTTTGGAGCCATCCTAGGCAAAGAATGGGTGGCCAGGCACTGGCCAAAAACATGGCAAACAGCAGGATGGACAAAAAGCATCACACTTTTAGAAATATTTCCCATCTGGTTAACAATACGCATCTGGGACAGGCAGCTAGCTAACACAGAACTCTTGATTTGGTGTGAAAACATGGCAGTGGTAGGCATCATAAACAGAACCAACAAATGCCATCTAGTACTAAAAGTCCTAAGAGCCATTACACCAATCACGTTACAGAAGAACATTGTGGTGAAAGCCAAGCACATCACTGGAACAGATAATAACATTGCAGATGCTTTATCTCGCTTTCAGTGGACAAGGTTCCGGGAGCTAGCACCACACGCCCAAGAAACAATGACGTTAATACCCGCGACTGCTAGGAAATAATGGGAAAATAAAAGAAATTACATCAACGCCGCCGGCAGAGGGCCAAGGCCGGGATGTACAACGAAAAACAGGCACCTCAAATACAGGTGCCAACAACATTCTACCCATAGAGATCAGGAACCCTGGCACAGGGTTCCTCACAGAGATGGCAGAGAAAGCACTGGCTAACACTACCACGGCACAGTATAGAAAGTGCTTACAAAATTTCTTTAAAGAGACAGGTTTAAACCATGTTGAATTAATAACAGTAAAAGAAATGGACATGTTTTTAAAATGGGCATATGATCAAGGTTACAAGAGGGATTGGGTGAAAAGACACCTAGTAGCAATATCCTACTACTCCAAACTCTGGCGGGACGCAGACCCCACCCAAAGTGCACTTATCACTTATGCCATGAAGGGTTGGGACCAAATAGAGGGACCCCAGGTAGACAACTGCCGCCTGCTTGATTTTGACAAATTAGTAATAAGTACAAGCCGGCTTGAAAGCATATGCCACCATCCATACGAGGGACTTTTATTCAAAGCAGTATTTTTCTTGGCATATTTTGGGGCTTTCCGTATTAGAGAGTTCATCGCCTCCACCACCAAAACCGACAATGGTTTAGGCATCATGGAAACCAGGGTTAGGCAGGACAGTATCACCTTAGACATACAACAGTCCAAAACGGGGCCAAAAAGAACCATAAACATTTTCTGCATCGATGATGCAACAAACTGCCCAGTATGTATCACCGACCTATATTATGCACAAGGCCCAATGTAGGGGGGAGATCCTAATTCACAGATGCCTCGGCACTAAGCCGCTATTAATTCAAAGGGGTGCTGTCCAAAGCCATCAGCAAAGCAGGCTGGGACCCCAAAGAATTCGGCACCCATTCCTTCAGAATCGGGGCCGCAACATCAACATGGCAAGGGGGATTCGGCCCTCAACAATTAAAACATATAGGAGGTTGGAAGTCAGATTGTTACAAAAGCTACATCAGACCAGAACTAATATAGATTCCACCCCCCCTTCTTTCTCCCACCAGAACCTCCAGCCGGGTGGACCACCCCCCTCCGATCAGCGTGGATAGTCGGCCACTTTTCAGGACAGGGCGCTGGGCAGAAGAAACCAAGGAGGGCCCGCCTTTTAAGAATACCATTTCATCATGGTGGGGTTACAGAGGCCTCCTCTGGGCAGACATACACGACAAGCTAGTGGACCTGGTCAAATACAGGGACCCGCCAGAATTCTTGATAATACACCTAGGTGGCAACAACCTGGTGTACACAGGAAGACGAAGTTTACTCAATGAAATGTGCGCCTCATTAGCAGGCATCTCCCACAATTGGAGGGATACAGAAATCTATTTTTCTGCCATCCTGCCCAGAAGAAAATGGCAGGGGGCCATCTGCTACAAATCTGTTGACATTTTCAGAAGGAAACTCAAGAGAGGGATAGAAAAATTGTGCACAGCCAGGGGCATAGGGTTCATAAAACACCCGGCCATTACATTAGGAGATCCCGAGCTGTTTCTCAAAGATGGCACACACCTATCAGGACCAGGCATGGAACATTTCTTTCAAGAAATCTCCTCCACCTTGGCCACCAGGGGCTGCATATAATCATTTTTGGGGGAACACGGAGAGCCGATAACCTGCCCGTGTGTGGCGGCATGGGCCAGAGGGGGCTACCTCTGGACCCGGTGTCCAAAAGTATGATATCATATGGATATGTGATTATTGTTATTACTTCATAACCATATCTGTAACAATAAAATCCTACGGCCTTTTATTGCCAACACTTGCAACTGTGTGGTCCAACTCACTTATTACAGGGAGGGTGGGTCAGATATGGAACTTGCATTCATATGGGTCCAGCAGTTACTTATCATACGGTTTAAGTGGTAAATTTACCAGAGGGGCTCATCACAGGCTCATCCTTTGTGCGGGTCTCTTAGGGGAGATGTTGCACGGAAAAGTCATATATGTAATGCGTGAGGGGCAGCGGATTAGTTGCTGCTCAGACACCCACTTGTGAGGCTGATGGAGAGGGAGCAGTAGTCCTCTTTCATTCCCATTGCCACAAGGAATGGAAGCCAAAAAAAGAGCGCTGAGAGAAGTGAAGGCCACTCTTGTGCTGCTCCGAACAGTGGGGCAGTGGTAGATGCAAGCAAAAAGGCAGGTAGAAGGGAAAATGATGAAGAGCATGATCAAGATGGCTGCCTCTGCAGGGATGGCAGTGGCAGCATTGGCCTGCACAATTCTATGGGGATTCAGGCATGTTGTAGGAGTGGCTGGAATGTAAGAGAGAAAATGGGGTTGGAAGGGGAAAGTGATGAAGGTGTTAAGGAGTACCAAACTGTCAAGGAACAAGGATAAGGGCACACGGTAGACCTGGAAGTGATACACAGGTGAAAGAAGGTTGGAGGGGGAAGGGGTGAAGGAGACCATTTTGTGTAAATTGTCAAGAAAGAAGTGGATGAGGTGACTAGTGAGAGGCAGACGGGAATATCAGGTAACAGAGAAATCGGCAGGAAATAAAGTTGGAAGGGGTAATGGAAAAAAGCAAGTGGTGTAGAGATGCAGGACATAATAAAATAAGGAGGTGAAAGGGTGGGTGGACATGTAGGAATGGAGTATGTTGAAGGTGAGGGGTTATTGCCACATGTATTCTGAAATGGCAGAGAAGGTAGAAGAGTAGTGGGCAATGAGGGTAGAAGTTATGTACGAGGGATTTGTGATAGTAACACAGATATATAGGGAAGAGGGAAGTGGCAGGTGGTGGCCGCATTAGAAGGACAAAAAAAGGTATAACCCAAGTCATTGCTTCGAAAGGCTAAGACATGGTGGGGCTGGACATTTGGCGGGCATTGAGTATGCTTGGGAAAGGGCCTTGGGTGGTTCAACACAGGAAATTAGCTGGGTTGAGTTATCTTGAGACCCAGAGAAGAGCTGTGAAGACAGTGGGGAATGTTTCTTGGATGCAGAATAAGATGTGGAATGCAGGTATTGGGTACATCAGGACAATGTTTGGACAATGTTTGGAATGGTCCCCAGTGCGCGATGAAGGATTAGATGGGAAGGAACGGGAGAAGTCTCCTTTCTGCGGTTGATGAGCCTATACTGAGGATTCCTCTGGTTGCATCTTTTGTCCTGTAGCACTGGTGCTGGGAAACCTCTAAAATAACCCTGTGATAAGGCCATTGGTGGGGGTAAATATAGCAAGTGGATTGCCAGGGTCTCTTGTGCCATTTCCTTTATTGTGGTGCAGTATTATGCCCAAAGGAGAGAGTCAATGTGAGGGGGGAATGGAGGGAAGAGAGTGTTGAGAAAGGGCTAATATTCTGGTTCTACAGGAAAAAATGCAAGTGTGGCTGAACCATTACCCAAACTAAGACAGGGCTAAATTGTTAACGGTGGGTTTAGAATTGGGTATACGGGCCTGGGGGTAAGGAGATGGGCTTAACATTTGAAGCCAGTGAAAGGTCATATGGAATGGGCATTAGAAAAAGTGGAGATAAAATGGCAGGCCTCTTTGAAAGAGTGCTGTAAATACATTAATGATTTCCCGATGAGCAATTTTCCCAAGAAAGAAGAGGGTGAATATTGATTGATTCATCAATTTCCCTGCATATAGGGGTGATTAGTTAATTACTTTATTAACCATGAAGAATCGTTGGTGCCCTACTCCAGAACTCACCAGGTGGTTGAGGCAGTGAGTGCATCTAAGAAGTGGCAGTGATAGTGAAATGTGGCACTAAGTAGGCATCCTAACTGGTACATCCTGATTAGATTTTTCCTATGGGGATTCAGCCATTCACTTGTATAAGGCAATGCCCAAGGGGTGTCCGTGACATTAACTGTTTTTGAATGTTGCACAACATTCCTGGACATGGCATTCACAAGCAAATCTCTTTCCAGTTAAGTGATGCATGTTCAGATGTTTCTGTTTGTGACAGGGAATAGGGCTCTAGGGGAATGTACACGCCTTTCATGGGAATTTCAGGAGTTAGTGGAAGGGATTGGTGCCTCTGGGACTCTGTGTATGGTTGACATTGCTTGGTATTGAGTGGGATTCAGTTTTGATGGTGTTATGACTGTGAAGGAAAACTGTAGGTTTGCGACAGAAAAGAACAGTCGACGATGATACTTAAGGCACTATTGAAATTGGTAGCATTGGCGCTCATGTTGCTGCAACAGTTTGTGGCGTTGTCCATAAAAGAGACATACTGAGTAGCATGGGAAGAATTTCTGGAATGTGTGGTAGCTTGTAAGAAAGGGGGGAATAAGTGACTAAATGCCAGGAGAGATGATGTGGCTCAATGCGCAATGGACTTGGTTGACAAGGTTTTATCGCCAGTGAGAATCTCAACAAAATTGACAGGGTGTCTTTTTATGGAAAATGGTGGTGGGGTTATGATCTGTCAAAAAGCAGGATGGTGAAAATTATGAAGGAAGGATTGGTCAGCACAGAGTGATAAACACACAAGGATGCCATTGTCAAAGGCATGGTGTGCGAATTGAGATCAGTCATGACAGATGAGTGAGAAAAAGAGTCAGACACAATTCCAGCTTGTCAGTCTCCCGATTGAGACCTAGTGTAAGAAGTTAGATTCAAACAGCCTGATACAGGTCGGGCCCCATGTTAGTAAAACGCCTTACCCCAACAGCTAGACTTCCAGAAGGTGCTACATCGCAGTATATTGGGTTTGACCGGTTTAGCATAAAGGAAGTAGAAATCCTGAACATAGAGAAGAGAAGAGACAAATCTCCACCGGCCTAATCCTCTCTCCACCCCAAGGCAGCTACATCAGGTTAGCCACCAAATAGGGCCCCATGTTAGTGAAATGCATCAAAATTTGACACTGCTTCCCAAAACAGATTGAGATGACACCACCACCCTACCAGAACTTACATTTGCAAAACATAACAACCAGCATCTGGCGTAAGCATTTTAGAGCACTGTTCCTGAAGAGAAGGGTCTAGAACAAAACATACCTTTCTTTTTTCATAACAAGGGGCTTACTATACTGAGTTTATGCAGCAAAAGAGGGAACCTGGAGAAGGCAACGAATCATCCCACAGAGCTCATAGAAATAAAAAGGTCATCAGGGAATAGGAAGAACACAGGACCAAGTCCTGAGCACATTTTAATGGTCTGGCATCGATGCTGATGTCAAGGCAAACGTCTCCACCTATAAAATTCGATAACAAAACATCAACCAACCAGATACCGTGACCTAGTTTACAACCTCTCCTCATCATTGAGCTTATGTTTTCTCTGATAGCTGTGGACATAGTGATACCCCTGGGTAAAAAATATATCCTAGTAATCCTAGATTACGCTGCCAGATACCCAAAGGCTTTTTCCATAAGCACAACCCGTAACCTCTCATCTTGTTCTTCTCCCAATTGGGTTTCACAAAAGAAATACTAACCAATGATGCACATTTTTTATATCCCGCGGGATGCAGGAAGCAAAAGAAATACTAAATAGCAAAGCGTACAGACATCAAATAGAACACTTTAACCAAACTATTAAGTGGCTATTCAAAAAACCTGTGGACACAGACAGAACACATTGGGATTAATGATACATATGGGTACTTTTTGCAATCCGAAAAATGCCCCAGTCTTCCTTGGGCATTCTCCCTTTGCACTACTTTATGTCAATGAACCTCGAGACTAGCTGGACATGGTGAAAGACTACCTATATGTCAAGCCGCAAGTAAGTGGAGAGTCCATATGAAGGCGGTAACAGATTTTGAATGGCTATCTCTCTAAAGCTCAGGAACACATAAAAGAGAATTTCAATCACCGGGCAGTGGCTATATCTTTTACGGTGGGTGACCAGGTACTCGTCGTATTATCCACTTCAGAGTACAAGATGATTTTGATGATTTGTGGACTGTATAGAAATCTGAAGCATAAATGTCCTTTGAATTATCTCGTTTCCTCGCTCGATAGATGGAAAATTACCCAAATTGACCATATCAATTTACCGAAATAGTGGCTACCCGACTCAATAGAACGAAGCACAGTGATAATGGCCACACTCCTGGTGGGGAAGGCAATTCCAGTTTAATCCCATATAACCTAAGTAAAAAACAACAGCAGGACCTTCAGGATTTGCTCTGGCAATTTACAGAAGTCTTTTCAGAAGGCTGTGTAAAGTAAAAACAAAGTCTTCCCTTCAATCAGAACATCTCCGTGCAGTCAGTTAACTTACAACCTTACGAGATCTCTGAGGGTCGTCAGAAAATCATAATGAAAGAAGTTGAGAAAATGTTAATGCTAGGAGTCATAGAACCACCAGAGAGCCATTGCACTTGTGGCCAACAGTTCTTGGAGATTCGGTACCAATTTTCACAAAATGAACTCCATCTCATTCTTCGATGATTACATGATGCTAAGGATCGATGTGTTGAT